>NC_090646.1:376506481-376816064 GCF_040937935.1 Hyperolius riggenbachi
TGGGTCCGCACCTGTCTGCATGCTAGTTCAAGTGGCAGACAGATGGGCCAGTTTTTCATTTGTCACTCTGTACAAAGTCTAGGTTATTCCCTGTCTTTTTTTTAGCTGTAAAGTGCCTGTTGTTGTGCATGCTAAGAAAAGGCACACAATTAGTCATTACTTTTGGATGTCATGAAAGGCCTTGGTGAAGTTATTCAGTTTTTCCTATTTCTATCCACATCTTCATAAGATTACCAGTCCATTCCAGAACTCTGGCCTGTTGGATGCTGCTCTAATATTGTTAGGTATCAGGGACTTCTTTATCATGTGTGATTATAATAATTATGACATAGGAAACTTTTTATTATGTGTGACTGTGACATAGGAGATTGTACAGCATATAAATTGCCCATATACATTCTTGGAATAAGGAATTTCATAATGTACTTGTAACGATCGGTGTATAACAGAGAGGGTCTGATTACCGGTGATCTGCAATATCACCGAGAATGCAGAATATACCCGATTATTGATGATCTGCAGTATCACCGATAATCAGATATATCTACTAACCTCTGGACACCTGAGAGAGAAGTGAGTGTTTGGGTGTAACAGTAACACTAGTGGACTGTACCTAAGGAGTAGGTACAGAGGCAGTAAGGGATACTGCACAGAAGTATGCTCCTTCCGTAAGCCTAGACTCTCCCGGGGGAGGAGCTAAGCAGAATGTGGGAAGGTTAGAGCGTGAGTGACACCAATGAGCGGGTGTCACTAACAGATCTGGGAACTGCCTCTAACAGTAAGGCTAGTTCTCGAGGTCGGCCAAGCAAGGTCGTGAACACACAGACAGATAAAGTACAGAATCAGAAGGCAGATACAGAATCCAATAACAGGCAGGGTCAGGCAACGGAGAATCAGAATAAAGAGGTACAGCATCAGGAGGCAGGTACAGAGTCCAGGAACGAGCAGAGATTGGCAACAGGATATCAGAAATAGCAAGGTACAGGATCAGAGTTCAGAGGAATAGTCAGGCAGGCAGAAGGTCATAACAAATAATACAATTCAATATTCCTAATGCTAAGGTGTGAGCTCCTTGATGTCAACACCTTTGGAAACTATGCTAGAACACAGAAACAGACAAGGCCTGAGTGCTTCCACGTAGTGATCGCAACGCCAGACACCAGAGAAATGACCAGCACCCAGTATATATACTATAGCACTCTCCAGCGCCACCCTTAAGTGCTGGACCAATGAAAAGTGGTGGAAATGTCAGCTGACCAGCTTGGTCAGCTGACCTTCTTCTGGCTGTCATATAAACTCTGCCTCTCAGCGCGCGCGCGCGCGTCATTCTGAACCTGTGTGGACTATCAGTCCCAGCCACACCAGTCACGCTTTGCAATGTCTCTGCTGGCCTGCATTCGGGGTGAGACACACCGCTCCTGGTCAGACTGTCAGTAGCAGGCCTGTGCGCGCAAACCGCTGCGTCAGACGCGGCGGTTTCTCCGCGTTCCGCTATGCCAGCCACGGAAACAGCCGCCTCATCCTGCGTCCATGCGGCGGCTTTTCCGCGTTTCTTCACAGTACTCAACTAAGTTTTAGGATGGTTAAAAGGCAGATTTTGGGCTGAAGGCAAATTTGGGCTAGCTCTTATATTTTTTTTTTTTTTGGCCAGATCAATTGTTAATGCCATTTTTTTGTGTTTGTTTGTTTTGGGGTTGGGGGGGGGGGGGGGTGTTCTGTGGAATATCTATGTTTTATATGCAAGCAAAAAAAAAAAATAATATGCAAGGTTTTCTGTAGATCCTTGCAAAATGTTAGCTGAAGTAACTACTTGTTTTATCACAAAATTGTAATTTTCTTTTTACTCTTATTGTTAGTCTGTTTAACCACTTGAGGACCGTGGGCTTTACCCCCCTTAAGGACCAGGCACTTTTTTTCCATTCAGACCACTGCAGCTTTCACGGTTTATTGCTCGCTCATACAACCTACCACCTAAATGAATTTTGGCTCCTTTTCTTGTCACTAATAAAGCTTTCTTTTGGTGCTATTTGATTGCTGCTGTGATTTTTACTTTTTATTATATTCATCAAAAAAGAAATTTTTCAAATAAAGTAAAATTTCTGTATACATGCAGCGCGAAAAATGTGGACAAACATGTTTTTGATAAAAAAAAAACCCATTCAGCCTATATTTATTGGTTTGGGTAAAAGTTATAGCGTTTACAAACTATGGTGCAAAAAGTGAATTTTCCTATTTTCCAGCATCTCTGCCTTTTCTGACCACCTGACATGTTTCATGAGGGGCTAGAATTCCAGGATAGTATAAATACCCCCCAAATGACCCCATTTTGGAAAGAAGACATCCCAAAGTATTCACTGAGAGGCATAGTGAGTTCATAGAAGATATTATTTTTTTGTCACAAGTAAGCGGAAAATGGCACTTTGTGACAAAAATAAAAAAAAAAGTTTCCATTTCTTCTAACTTGCGACAAAAAAAAAATGAGATCTGCCACGGACTCACTATGCTCCTCTCTGAATACCTTGTGTCTACTTTCCAAAATGGGGTCATTTGTGGGGTGTGTTCTGACATTTTGGGGGTGCTAAATTGTAAGCACCCCTGTAAAGCCTAAAGGTGCTCATTGGACTTTGGGCCCCTTAGCGCAGTTAGGCTGCAAAAAAGTGCCACACATGTGGTATTGCCATACTCAGGAGAAGTAGTATGTTGTGTTTTGGGGTGTATTTTTACACACAATTGTCCATTTACAGAGAGATTTCTCCCACTCAGCATGGGTATGTGTAAAAATACACCCCAAAACACATTATACTACTTCTCCTGAGTACGGCGATACCACATGTGTGGCACTTTTTTGCACCCTAACTGCGCTAAGAGGCCCAAAGTCCAATGAGTACCTTTAGGATTTCACAGGTCATTTTTGTTTCAAGACTACTCCTCACGGTTTAGGGCCCCTAAAATGCCAGGGCAGTATAGTAACCCCACTAATGACCCCATTTTAGAAACAAGACACCCCAAGGAATTCCGTTAGGAGTATGGTGAGTTCATAGAAGATTTTATTTTTTGTCGCAAGTTAGCGGAAATTGATTTTAATTGTTTTTTTTTCACAAAGTGTCATTTTCCGCTAATTTGTGACAAAAAATAAAATCTTCTATGAACTCACCATACTCCTAACGGAATACCTTTGGGTGTCTTCTTTCTAGAATGGGGTCGGTCATTTGTGGGGTTCCTATACTGCCCTGGCATTTTAGGGGCCCTAAACCGTGAGGAGTGGTCTTAAAACCAAATGTCGCAAAATGACCTGGAAAATCCTAAAGGGACTCATTGGACTTTTGGTCCTTTAGTGCACTTGGGGTGTAAAAAAGTGCCACATATGTGGTACCGCCGTACTCAAGAGAAGTAGTATAATGTGTTTTGGGGTGTATTTTTACACATACCCATGCTGGGTGGTAGAAATATCTCTATAAATGACAATTGTTTGATTTTTTTTACACACAATTGTCCATTTACAGAGAGATTTCTCCCACTCAGCATGCGTATGTGTAAAAATACACCCCAAAACACATTATACTACTTCTCCTGAGTATGGTGATACCACATGTGTGGCACTTTTTTACACCCTAACTGCGCTAAGGGGCCCAAAGTCCAATGAGTACCTTTAGGATTTCACAGGTCATTTTTGTTTCAAGACTACTCCTCACGGTTTAGGGCCCCTAAAATGCCAGGGCAGTATAGGAACCCCACTAATGACCCCATTTTAGAAAGAAGACACCCCAAGGTATTCCGTTAGGAGTATGGTGAGTTCATAGAAGATTTTATTTTTTTGTCACAAGTTAGCGGAAATTGATTTTAATTGTTTTTTTCACAAAGTGTCATTTTCCGCTAACTTGTGACAAAAAATTAAATCTTCTATGAACTCACCATACTCCTAACGGAATACCTTGGGGTGTCTTCTTTCTAAAATGGGGTCATTAGTGGGGTTCCTATACTGCCCTGGCATTTTAGGGGCCCTAAACCGTGAGGAGTAGTCTTGAAACAAAAATGACCTGTGAAATCCTAAAGGTACTCATTGGACTTTGGGCCCCTTAGCGTACTTAGGGTGTAAAAAAAGTGCCACACATGTGGTACCGCCGTACTCAGGAGAAGTAGTATAATGTGTTTTGGGGTGTATTTTTACACATACCCATGCTGGGTGGGAGAAATATCTCTGTAAATGACAATTGTTTGATTTTTTTTTACACACAATTGTCCATTTACAGAGAGATTTCTCCCACCCAGCATGGGTATGTGTAAAAATACACCCCAAAACACATTATACTACTTTTCCTGAGTACGGCTGTACCACATGTGTGACACTTTTTTGCAGCCTAGGTGCGCTAAGGGGCCCAATGTCCTATTCACAGGTCATTTTGAGACATTTGTTTTCTAGACTACTCCTCACGGTTTAGGGCCCCTAAAATTCCAGGGCAGTATAGGAACCCCACAAGTGACCCCAGAAGACACCCCAAGGTATTTCGTTAGGTGTACTGCGAGTTCATAGAAGATTTTATTTTTTGTCACAAGTTAGTGAAAAATGACACTTTGTGAAAAAAAAAACAATAAAAATCAATTTCCGCTAACTTTTGACAAAAAATAAAATCTTCTATGAACTCGTCATACACCTAACAGAATACATTGGGGTGTCTTTTTTCTAAAATGGGGTCACTTTGTGGGGTTCCTATACCGCCCTGGCATTTTATGGGCCCAAAACCGTGAGTAGTCTGGAAACCAAATGTCTCAAAATGACTGTTCAGTGGTATAAGCATCTGCAAATTTTGATGACAGGTGGTCTATGAGGGGGCGAATTTTGTGGAACCGGTCATATGCAGGGTGGCCTTTTAGATGACAGGTTGTATTGGGCCTGATCTAATGGATAGGAGTGCTAGGGGGGTGACAGGAGGTGATTGATGGGTGTCTCAGGGGGTGGTTAGAGGGGAAAATAGATGCAATCAATGCACTGGGGAGGTGATCGGAAGGGGTGGGGGGTGATCAGGAGGGGGCAGGGGGGGGGATAAAAAAAAGATAGCGTTGACAGAAAGTGACAGGGAGTGATTGATGGGTTGGGGGGGTGGGTTCAAACAGGGGTCGGGGGGTGGGCAGGGGGGGGTCCTGAGGGGTCTGAGGGGTGCTGTGGGCGATTTGGGGCAGGAGGGGAGGAAATCAGTGTGCTTGGGTGCGACATAGGGTGGCTGCAGCCTGCCATGGTGGTCCCTCGGACATTGGGACCACCAGGGCAGGAGGCAGCCTGTATAATACACTTTGTAAACATTACAAAGTGTATTATACACTTTGTATGCGGCGATCCGGGTGCTAGTAACCCGCCGGCGCTTCCGAACAGCCGGCGGGTTACAGCGCGACGTGGGCGGAGCCAGTCCCCAGCGGCCGATCGCGTCACGAATGACATCAAGTTTTTTTGATAATTTGCTGCTCCAGTATGTTTTCTGTGTTAATCCAGTGGGGAAACACATGTATCTACTAATGAAGAGTCAGTTTAAGCATTGCCCACATTTTCAGGAAAACACAAAAGTTTTAGAAAAAATCTTAACCACTTCAGCCTACAGTGTTGTTCACCTTATGCATCCGAGCAGCTTTCCCCTCCCATTGATTCACCAATAACTTTATCACTACTTATCACAATGAAATGATCTATATCTTGTTTTTTCCACCACTAATTAGGCTTTCTTTGGGTGGTACATTTTGATAAGAATTATTTTATTCTAAATCCATTTTAACAGGTAGATTAAGAAAGAAATGAAAAAAAATCAGTATTTCTCAGTTTTTGGCCGTTATAGCTTGTAATTAATACATGCTACTGTAATTAAAACCTATATATTTTATTTTCCCATTTGTTTCGGTTATTACACCATTTAAATGATGTCCCTATCACAATTTATGGTGCCAATATTTTATTTGGAAATAAAGGTGCATTTTTTCAATTTGCGTCCATCACTATTTACAAGCTTATAAATAAAAACAAATATATTAATATATTCTCTTGACATGCATATTCAAAAAGATCAGACCCTTAGGTAACAATTTAATTTTTTGTATTGTAATTTTTTTTATTAAATTTTTTTGGGGTAATTTTTGGTGTGGGAGGTAAACAGATAATCTTAAATGTAATTTAATGTATTTATTTAATTAAAAAATGTATGTGGTGTAGTTTTAATATTTGGCCATGGTCAAAAAGTCCTGGAAGCGAATGATCTCGCTACCAGGAAGCATTAGGAGGACTGGAAACTTTTTTTTTCTGCAGAAAGACCGCAGCCTCCGATAAGAGGCCATCAGTTTTTCTGGGGGGACTTAGATCAATGAATGGGAATTATATTTCCATTCATTGATCTCGGGACTAACGGCAGGCAGTGGGAGAGTGAGTGATCGCGTGCACCACGCACTAGCATCAGCACAGCCTATCTGGATGGATATATTCATCCAGATAGGCTTAAGTGGTTAAATTTCAACAAAATATAGGTAGTCCTCAACTTATGGACACCTGACTTATGAACGACTTGGCAATACAAATGGCACACAATTTTTCTTTCAAAAGAACATTTTCGTTTTTGAGAAAATAAATCTAAAAAAATATTTATTTATTTTTAAACTCTGTAAAATGAAACTTTGCTGTGGTACACTTTACTCTATAGCCAGTTCCAAGTTCTGCACACACAGTTTATACATTTTAACTAAAACCCATTAACCAGTGGTGCGACCATCTGGAAGTTTGTGTGAATTTTGTAACATTTTTAGTAAATTCAATTTCAAAATCGTAGTTACATACAATCATAATTGCAAAATGTGGAATTTTGTGTAGGCAAATTTATCACAATTTGATCTTCACTAGGAGATAAAGAGGGACAAAAGAAGATGGGGAGGCACAAAGGGGTCAGAGGGGCAGAGGTGGTACATAGGGACACAGTGGAGGCATAGATAGCACAGAGGGGGCACTGAGGGAACAGGGGGAAAGAGGTGACACAGTAGGGGGACAGAGGTAGCACAGAGGGGGGGGGGGGGGGGCACTGAAGGCACAGGAAAACAGAGGTGGCACAAAGGGGGAGACTCAATTAACAAAAGACAAAAAATAGAAATAGACAACATTTAGGTGTGAGTGAAACAGGAAGATTCAAAGACGCCTATATCCTAACACTCAATCATATCACCTGTTTTGTATTTAGATAAAAGTATATAAAAGGATAACATCATAGGAAATATGTGTGTAGTGTCCTTTAAGAACAAAAACTATGCATAGTCACATATCTAGAGAATCTTTTTTGGCCATAGAGGAGCAGTTAGTTCTGTGGTTTAGCTGCAACCCATTGATTTTTTGGGCTTACCACTCTTATTACAGTGTGTATGAAATCAATAACAAATTGCTTAATGTATTGGCAGTCCCACCAAACATGCAAGAGGTTGGCCCACATACCACAATTTCTCCAGCATTGGTCAGGGAAGGTAGGATCAAAACTTGCAATAGTCGCTGTCATAGGATACCATCTGAGGCTTATCTTATAATAAAGTTCCCAATGATTAACACACTTAGTTGCCCTGTAAACTAGGTCAGTTGCCACTTTTGGATAGAGAATCTCCTTTTCTTAAACTTGATAATAAGAATGTTCTCTACAACATTACCAGTTAATGATCTGTACAAATAACCGGTAGATTTAGGCTTAATGGTTTCAGTAAGTAGGTGAAAGAATAGATCTTTTGCATAAATAATGTGTTAATCTCACTTTGTTGTAGGAAATGCCTAAATTGTAGGAATTTGTAGAAGTTGCTGTTTTGATAGTGTTTACACCATTTGCAATCTATCGAGTCAAATTTAGATTTAAAATGACTAAAGAAAACCATCTACTAGGGACATGGGCCATAGTGATAGAGGCATTGATCTTAGTTTGTGCAAGATATTCTTACCAAGCTGGTAGCAGGGCTTTAGCAGTATTAATGAAGGGAGTTTGTACAGTTATACTGTAATGAATAGCAGAGATGCCGCCGCATGGGAGAGCGGCATGGCGGCTATCTCCGCGTCCCAGACAGATGGAGAACTACGCGCGCGTGCGCCAGTCGACAGGACCTTTATACTGCTAGAAGAGGAGTCAGCTGATCATGCCGATCAGCTGACTCCAGCTATGCTCCGGATTGGCTGAGTGACTGGGGCGGCGCTGTGGAGCGCTTTTAGTATATTTAGGACCCGCTTATCACTTGCAAGTTGTCTGCTGTTGCGAACATATACGTCTGAGCGCTCAGACCTGAGTCAGATCCCACGGTGTGTTAGAACCAGCCGGAGCTGGGAATTCACACTGAGTCAGATTCCATTGATAGCTTTAAAGTACTATTGCTTGCTACTGTTTATGTGTTAGACTAGTTCCCAGGTGTTGAGACCAAGGACCTCACACCTAAGACTAGGAGATTGCTGTATTGTTACTATCATCTGTTAGACTAGTTCCCAGGTGTTGAGACCAAGGACCTCACACCTAAGACTAGGAGATTGCTATATTGTTACTATCATCCGTTAGACTAGTTCCCAGGTGTTGAGACCAAGGACCTCACACCTAAGACTAGGATTGATATATATACTGTTACCTGTTATGACCTCTGGCTTTCCTGACTACTCTCCTGTTCTCTGATTCGGTACTTCCGCCCATCTGATTACCTGTTGCCAACATTGCCTGTACCTGGATACCGAATCAGTCTTCCGCTTCTGTACTTTGTCTGTCCGTGTGTTGCCGACCTGGCTTGTCTGACCTTTCTGGCTGTCACCTAGCCCCTGGGTGATCAGCCTTACTGTATACCTGTGATGCCTGCTCTTCAGGTGGTTATTAGCTGCTATATCAGGCCTATGGTCGCCATCTCCACTGGAGATCATTGTGCAGCACAGTCAGTGGGTCTCTACCTATCCAAGGTCTACTGGCTGCAGTACAGTCTGATTCCCTGCCTCTCAGGGAATCCTTGGCTGCAGTACAGTCTGATTCCCTTCTCCTCAGGGAATCCCTAGCTGCAGACCAATCATCTTCTATACTACTCCAGACAGTGATTCCTGCTTCTCAGGTATCTACTGGCTGCGGTACAGCCTGGTTCCCTGCCCCTCAGGGAATCCTTGGCTGCAGTAGTGTCTATATCTCCCGCCTCACGGGAGATAACTTCTCTGATTACTGTTGCACCAAACACTACATCACATTGGGTGTCCTCTGTCTAGCTATACTAGCATTATTGGTGATTCTGCAGATCACACATAATCAGGTATAGCATCTGTATTATTGGTGATACTGCAGATCACCAATAATCAGAAAAAATCTGTGTTGCTGACACCAATTGTTACACATACCTAACAAGGACATTCATTTTTGGGATAATAGTCTTTCTCAATGTAAACTCAGGATTTGTCCGTAATGTTAAATAACTGGTATGTTGCTTGGTTATTTATCACTAGTTAGTTATGATGTTTTAGGAATGTGGAAGAGCCTATTTTTGCTGTTGTGATGGTTAATATTGCATAATATATCAGAACTCAATGCAGGTAATATTAGCGCTAGTTAGTTAAGTTGCAGCAGTGTATATTGCAGAACATATTCAGCAGCAATGTTGGTGGTCTTCTCTGCACATTACACAGCATATTATTTTAAATGTAGTGTTTTATTCTGTCTGACAATGGGGCTACAGTTTTAATACATTTAGTTATACACAAGATGTATGAACTGCTTTCACTCTCAAGTTACTGCTACCATTGCCAGAACAAAAAGTTAGTGATTGTTTTTTCAGAATCAGAATAATTTTTTTCACCAAGTACAACTGGGGTTGTACCCGGAATTATTTTTTGCACATACAGGGTCAGTGACGGTACATTTAACATACAGTCAGGTACAGTATTATATAATATACGTAGATTGGCATATATATACAACACATAACCATCATGAAGAAGGACCCGAGGGAAAGTCTGGAGTGCTATGTGAATAGAGCTGCCACACTACCTGCGGCGCTCACAGCTATGCAGCAATTTCACATGCCCTGTAGTTTTGGAAAAGATTGGATAGAGTTAAAGAGAGAAGGAGAGAGAGAGAGAGTAGACAGATAGAGAGAGAGTGAGTGAGTTGGAAATAGAAAAGAGAGAAAGAGAGAGAGAAAAGAGTCAGAGAGTCCCCACGGTGCTTCGGCAGTCACCTGGCCAGAGTCCCCCTGCATACTTTACTGTCCGTTAGTCCATTTGCCACAATGGCTATCTTAGCCAACATGTGTGGGGATCACTGAAGGGTAACTGGGCCCTATGTGAGTATAGCCCCCGGATTGCTCCTAGTTCATGTCAGTCGTTAGGGCTATAATGACAGTGGCTGCCGACAAAGGGGACACAGTGCTCCTGGAAGCTCAAAAACCATGGAGCACCTGAGACAGGCCTAATGGAGGAGAGATGGGGCATTTTGGAGGCAGCAGGACTAGTGAATAGGCCAGCGGATCCGCAGGATCCGACTAATCTGAGTGCCCTGGTGGGGAGAGCGGGACCGCAGAATGAATTCCAGGGCTGTGCTGCCAGGTTCCCGATGGTTGGCCCAGTTGGTGTGCAAAAGCCCCGTGTGGTGTATAGGCTCTGTGGAGAAGAGCAGCAGGGCCTCCCAAGGCCATGCCTGGCTGCTGTAGTGTGGATCTCATGTAGCCTTTTACTGCGTCTGGGCGGAGGTGAAGTATACGGTGGCGATGTCTGAAAGCCTCTGATCTGCTGGAGTGTCAGTGCCAGAGTGTTGATCCAGTGCAGAATTGTTCTGTATTCTGGCAGCACAGAAGTGTGCGGCGATGAAGGCGGAAGTAAGCCTTTGATCTGCTGGAGGAGGGAGCCAGAATTCACCTGGTAGCAATCAGCTGCAGCCCATGTGGTGAGTCTGAATTTTAGTTTCTCGCAGCACCAAAGCCCAGTTCTCCCCAAAGCTGCATCACGACATCCCATCAAATGGGGGGACCAGAAGAGGATGGTTTTGTGGGGAAGCCCCAGGAGGAAGAGGAAGAAAATAAAGTAGAGGCCTGTGGCCATGGTCACCATCAAGGTGCCATCTTGGATGCTTTTTGTGAGTCACATGGTCTTATTAGTTATACAGCAGGGTCTGCCATTTACCAATTACAGGTTATTGCTACCATTTGTTAAAAAAAGGAAAAACCACAAACAAATTACAGTACTTTGTGTCAGTAATTTAAAAGTTGCTCCAAGTTGTAAAGGGCCTGGGATTGTTATTCATTTTATGCTTGATTGTCACAACAAATAAGTGTTGACAACAATGAAGGTGCACAGCTCTTGGTGACCAAAAGGATGTGGTTGTTGTGGTGTGTGTGGGGTTGGCAGGTTACTTTTTATATCATACTATATCATCTATAGGTTCATTATTGTCATCAGTGTTGAATAAAAAAAAAATCCTCACATGTGAAATTTGTTGTCACATGTCAGTGTTCTTAGAAGCAATAATTACTATAGGTTACACAATGAATTTGTCCCTACTGTTGGCAAGATCAAACTTAACACCATCACCTTACACACAGAACCATGACCCTGGAATTAGTATTCAGTGGGTATGTTGGCAATGGCAGCTTTCTATTCATACAAGTGTTTTGATTTCTGAGCTCTTTTAATCTCTGATGCAATAGCTATGGATGAAGGCATTCGAAAATGGAATGCAAACTCAGTCTCATTTCAGCTGCCTAATACAAACACAATAAGCAAAGCCAAGACATAGCTAAGGGAGGCTATATACATTCATAAGGTGAAAAATGTATTTTTTGTGAGTTATGGCCAATACTCCATTATAAGTGGTGCCTCTGTGCTTTACAAACCACAAGTACTAAGTTCCATGTATAATGTGGTTATAATGAAATAGAATGGAATTAAAGATAACTTCCCATTTTAAGCACTTGCCTAAGGAGATTGCAGTACTTTGATGATTTAAACATGAAGTGCAATGAATTCCAAAATAGCTAGCAGAGTCACTTGAATAAAAATCCAACTATCCTAGCTGGATTATTCAGAATAATATAGATGAGAAAGAAATGCAATGGAATGAATATGAACTTTTATATGACTTTGTCTGAAAGGATTATGAGCATTATTATTAACTTATTAGCAAAGATTGTTTGAAAAATCAATTTATTTGATATATTTCTCTGAATGTTGAGTTGCACTTGTGATCACTGTGAAGGCAAGTTGGCTAATTTGTTGTGTCGAATTACATTTTGATTATGTACTAAATAAGCTTTTGTCTGGATTTAGAGAGCTGTGTTTAAGAAACTACTGTGCTCTTTTTGTGTACATTTAATATTGCCTTATTTAAAAGACCTGCAGCTTCTCAGATATTGATTTGCATTAGTGTATATTCTGCAAAAGAGTTGCTATTCATCCTAAAGACATTACATTTTGACTGCAAATACCATGCATTTTCTATAATATCTGGCTGAAAGCAAATATATAAACATAGCTATGGCTTTCATAAGAAAAAAAACATAATTAATAATCACCAGTTTCTAAAGCAATTTTATTTATCGTTTAATACTTTTAACAATGGTATGGAAAGTGCAGCAAAATCACATGCTTTTTAATGAAATATAATTTTCCAACCATTTTTACTTTAAGTCTGTTTAAAAATGCACGCATCACAGTCTCATTACTTTGTATTTACCAAATCATCTCTAAAAGAATAGATGATCTCCAAACACAAGTAATATAAAGAGGTCCCCATTTAACCACTTTTCCTCTTCTTCCTTTCATGATAGGCCAGGTATTACCTCTGAGAATTATGATAGTTACATAGTTACATAGTTATTTTGGTTGAAAAAAGACATACGTCCATCGAGTTCAACCAGTATAAAGTACAACACCAGCCTGCTCCCTCACATATCCCTGTTGATCCAGAGGAAGGCGAAAAAACCCTTACAAGGCATGGTCCAATTAGCCCCTAAAAGGAAAAATTCCTTCCCGACTCCAGATGGCAATCAGATAAAATCCCTGGATCAACATCATTAGGCATTACCTAGCAATTGTAGCCATGGATGTCTTTCAACGCAAGGAAAGCATCTAAGCCCCCTTTAAATGCAGGTATAGAGTTTGCCATAACGACTTCCTGTGGCAATGCCTTCCACATCTTAATCACTCTAACTGTAAAGAACCCTTTCCTAAATAAATGGCTAAAACGTTTTTCCTCCATGCGCAGATCATGTCCTCTAGTCCTTTGAGAAGGCCTAGGGACAAAAAGCTCATCCGCCAAGGAATTATATTGCCCTCTGATGTATTTATACATGTTAATTAGATCCCCTCTAAGGCGTCTTTTCTCTAGACTAAATAAACCCAGTTTATCTAACCTTTCTCGATAAGTGAGACCTTCCATCCCACGCATCATTTTTGTTGCTCGTCTCTGCACCTGCTCTAAAACTGCAATATCTTTTTTGTAATGTGGTGCCCAGAACTGAATTCCATATTCCAGATGTGGCCTTACTAGAGAGTTAAACAGGGGCAATATTATGCTAGCATCTCGAGTTTTTATTTCCCTTTTAATGCATCCCAAAATTTTGTTAGCTTTAGCTGCAGCTGCTTGGCATTGAGTACGATTATTTAACTTGTTGTCAATGAGTACTCCTAAGTCCTTCTCCAAGTTTGATGTCCCCAACTGTATCCCATTTATTTTGTATGGTGCTAGACCATTAGTACGTCCAAAATGCATGACCTTACATTTGTCAACATTGAATTTCATCTGCCATGTATGTGCCCATATAGCCATCCTATCCAGATCCTGTTGCAATATGACACTATCTTCCTGAGAGTTGATGATTCTGCACAATTTTGTATCATCTGCAAAAATAGCAACATTGCTCACTACTGCATCTACTAGGTCATTAATAAATAAATTGAAGAGCACTGGACCCAGAACAGACCCCTGTGGGACCCCACTGCTAACAGTCTCCCATTTTGAGTACGATCCATTGACCACAACTCTTTGTTTTCTGTCCATTAGCCAGTTCCCTATCCATGAACACAGACTCTTCTCCAGTCCTTGCATCCTCAACTTTTGCACCAGACTTTTGTGGGGAACAGTGTCGAAGGCCTTTGCAAAGTCCAAGTATATCACATCTACAGCATTCCCAATATCCATATTAGCATTCACTACCTCATAAAAGCTGAGCATGTTAGTCAAACAGGACCTGTCTTTAGTAAACCCATGTTGATGCTGAGAAATAAGATCATTTTCTACTATGAAGTCATGTATAGTATCTCTTAGTAACCCCTCAAATAGTTTGCATACAACTGATGTTAAACTTACAGGTCTATAATTTCCTGGATCAGATTTTTTGCCCTTCTTAAAATATGGGAAAACTTGGGCTGTACGCCAATCCACCGGGACTCTGCCAGTTGCAAGAGAGTCACAAAAGATAAGATAAAGGGATTTATCTATAACTGAACTTAATTCCCTTAGGACCCGAGGATGCATGCCATCCGGGCCAGGTGCCTTGTCTATTTTTAATTTATTTAGTCTTGCCTTCACTTCTTCCTGCGTTAAGTATTTAATATTACAGTTAGAAGATTGAGACTCTTCCGCCTCTGTAGTTTGCAACAGTGCTGTTTCTTTTGTGAAGACAGAAGCAAAGAAAGCATTTAATAACTCTGCCTTACCTTGGTCATCCACCATTGAGTTCCCATCCTCATCCTTTAGGAGTCCTATACAGTCAACCTTTCTTTTTTTAGAGTTAATGTACTTGTAAAACTTTTTTGGGTTAGATTTGATATCCTTAGCGATTTGTTTTTCAGCTTCAATCTTTGCCTGCCTAATTTCTTTTTTACAATTTTTATTGCACTCCTTATAATTGTTTAGTGCAGCCTCGGTCCCCTCCTGTTTTAAGACCTTATAGGCATTCTTTTTCCTCTTCATTTTATCTTTAACCTTTCTATTCATCCATAGAGGCCTTTTTTTATTCCTAGACATTTTGTTTCCATATGGGATATACATACTACAGTATTGATTGAGTATAAGTTTAAAGGGACTCCGATCAGTGCAGAAACTATGGAAAGATGCATATCATTTTAAAGCTCTTTTTCTCCTCTTTTCAATGATATATAAACCACCACCCTACGTCTTTTAGTTTTCGCTATTTTCGCGATTGAAATTGCCGTGGCCGCGATTTTGATCGCGAAAATAGAGAAAACTAAAAGGTGTAGGGCAACGATTTAGGTGTCGTCAGAAAGAGGAGAAAGAGAGCTTTAAATGATATCCATCAAGCCATAGTTATATTGTATTACACAGGACGACACTTTCCCCAGTGTCAGCAGCTCCATTCTGCTGAATGCAGCTGCTGACTTTGACAAAAAGTCGCCCTGTGTAATACAAGGTAACTATGGAAAGATGGATATCATTTTAAAGCTCTCTTCCCCTCTTTCTGACGACACCTAAATCGTTGCCCTACGCCTTTTAGTTTTCTCTATTTTCGCGATCGAAATCGCGGCCGCGGCAATTTCAATCGCGAAAATAGCGAAAACTAAAAGGTGTAGGGTGGCGGTTTATATATCATTGGAAAGAGGAGAAAGAGAGCTTTAAAATGATATACATCTTTCCATAGTTTCTGCACTGTTCGGAGTCCCTTTAAAAGCTTTGCTATTTCCCTTCAGTGTCTTCCCCTTGTAGTACATTATCCCAGTTCACCAAACTTAGTGCCTGCCTAATTTGAGTGAACTTTGCTTTTCTAAAATTCATAGTTTTAGTGTTCCCGCTGCCCCGTGGCCTATCAGTCACCAGATCAAACGTTATCATGTTATGATCACTATTTCCCAAATGTTCTTGAACCTGCACATTTGATACATTATCTGGTCTATTAGAAATGATCAGATCCAGTAACGCATTCCCCCTAGTTGGTTCAGTTACCATTTGAGTCAAGTAATTGTCCTGTAGTGCTGCCAGAAATCTGCTGCTTTTACCAGAATGGGTAGCCTCAATACTCCAGTCAATGTCTGGAAAGTTGAAGTCGCCCATAATTATGACCTCATTTTTACCTGCAGCTTTTTCAATCTGCTGTAGTAATCGCAGTTCTGCAGCTTCATTAATAAGAGGTGGCCTGTAGCATACCCCAATAAGCAATTGGCAACTTTTATTTCCACCATGAATATTTACCCAAACGGACTCCACATCTTCGCAATCTTCCTCCATCTCATCGTTGAGGACAGCTGTAAGAGAATTCTTAACAAAGAGACAAACGCCTCCACCTTTTTTCCCTGTTCTATCCCTCCTAAACACATTGTATCCTTTTAAATTAGCTATCCAGTCATGGCTTTCATCCATCCATGTCTCGGTTATTCCCACAATGTCATAGCCTTTGTCATTCAGAATGAACTCTAGTTCGTCTATTTTATTTGCAAGGCTCCGAGCCTTGCACCTTATAGCTACATGATGGGGGTCTTTCTCGGAAGTCTGGCACAGCTGAATAAGATGACTGTTACCTACTCATACATTGGAGGTACCCTATTTGTGACTTGCCTCTGCCTTTCTTCCCTGTTCAGTTAAACAGAGTCTGAAGGGAGAATAAAACAAACAAACAAACAAAAAAGATAGTCACCTAAGGAGAGGGAAGGCTCTGGGTCCTATACAGCCTTCCCATTCTCCTTCTGGTCTCAGCATTCCCCCGCAGGCCGTAGTTTGCTTTCTTCTGGGTTTGGCTGGCTTCGGCGGTCTTTGAAAGCGCTCGAGTACTTGGAAGCACTTGGGCTTCTGAAGATGCGCCGCTCCATACTGTGCACATGTGAGCACCCTCTCTCATGCACTTGTGCGTGTGCATTACAGGGCCATCCGTCTTTGGGAGCCCGAGTGCTTCTGAAGATTGCCAAAGTCTCCTGTGGTGGAAGATTCAAACAGAGGAGCCAGTGGCGGGGGAACTAGGACACCGGGAGGAGAATGGGAAGGCTCTGTGGGACTCAGAGCCTTCCCTCTCCTTAGGCAAGTATCTGTTTTAGATTGCTTTAAGCAGTGGAGTGTGGGAAACCCCTGCTGGCAGGCAGTTTACAGTAGAAGCACATGGATATCCCCCTCCCAAACAAGGCTGGTTGACATTCACAGCTCTTTTTCTAGGCTGTGTTTTGCCACAGATGAAGCAGTTAGGAAATGTCCAGGAGTAACTTCTAACTACTTACCAAGAATAAATGGAATTTTCTGCTGCAGACCATTTAACATGGCAACAGTTTAATTAAGCATCCCAGTAAGATTAAATAGCTAGTTGCAATGTGATTGACAATTTTGAATCCAAATTCTAGTTGTACTTTGATAAAGGGAGGGGGGACACCAAGAGCCCAATAGTGTGATATTGTATAGATAATAATTAATAATGAGTAATATAACAATTTAATACTCACAAACCAGGGTTACCATTAGGCAACCACTGTGAAGGCCGGTGGGGAGATTAACCTGACCCCACTCAGGATTAAAAGTCGCTCTCTGTAGATGGGAAGAAGATGGGTACAACCCTCCACCAAGGGTAGACTTAGCAATATGTAGAAGCTTTCCAGAGGCGCCAATAGAATAAAAGTCACTTAAATGAGCTTAAAACCGATGGGGCAGTGGTGGGCCTATCCCATCCATGCAGACAAAGCAAACAAAGGAAGGACTGTGGCATCAACAGTCAAACAACAATTTATTTATACTCCACAGTAAAAATAGGCAACGCGTTTCACGGGCTCAATCCCGCTTCATCAGGCCAATCAAAAAGGAGCATACAGCTGAAAACAAAGTGTCAGAGGACATAGTGTAAGGCAGGTTTTGTGAGTATCAATTCAATGTCAAAACATAACTATATGAACATCAAAACATATTCAGAGGTACTTATTATGCAACACTCTTAAATCATGCAATTCTATGCAAAGTGATTTTATGCAGAACATTTTCCTGTAGAAAACTCGGGATTTAGCCTATTAGCTCTACTGGCCACTGTATTCCTTTTGCTTTTGATGCAACAGATATAAATAGAGGTACATTTGATCAGGTGAATAAATGCATGTAAATTAATATGTTCCTTAATGGATCAAGTGGTATATAATAATAAATGGGAGCTACCTGTTGATTCAGTATTGGGTCTAAATTTAAAGAAAGACGGGGGAGGGCAAACGTGTCACCAAGAGAGGTAAAAACTTATTTGCAGCTAAAAGGATAAAGCGTAAAAATATATAGAGTAAAAATATGGAGTAAAAATATAGAACAAAAATATAAAGTAAAAAAAAATATAGATAAATACACATATTATTATCTATAGAATATAGGGCAAACATATGTATTATTACCAGGGTGAGGACGAGGTCAATCAAAGTATAATAGTACTAGAAATGGTAGTGATAATGATCTCTGTTAAACAATAAAACAATAGAACAATAAGACAATCAAACAACAGACCAGCATTGCCTGAACACTGGCTTACCTTATCAGCATCAAAACCACACTGAGCGCCTCTGTAATCACATAGAATGCTCCAGTGTCTTAAGAAGGGGGAGTGTAAGCTTTTGCACCAATCAGCAACTGCCATGTGGAACGTATGATGTCATTGCTGTGGGGCGGAGTAGAGATGGAAAAGTACCAAGTGTGAAAACTTACACACTGGCGTGATGGCTGCTGCCTATAGCGGCTAGATAGTGTAATGGTCAAGGGCTCTGCCTCCGACACAGGCGACCCAGGTTCAAATCCCAGCACAGCAAGCCAGCACCCAATTTAGTTTTTGGACATCAGTAATAATGAGGTAAACAAACATTTTGGAGAGTGAGGGAGATAACGTGGTAATAAAAAGTTTATAAAAAATATGTGTAAATAATAATAATAATAATAATAATAATACTACAAAAAATATAAAAAAATAAAAATTAAAAATTAATAATAGTAATAATAATAATAATAATCATCATAATAATAAAAAGAGAGCGACATTTAAAAACTATAGTGGCTATATGTGGATCCAACATTTAGTAAACCTTTTCCAGTACTTCATTAAGTCCTTCTGGAATAAGGGTTTTGAGTACTTGGATCCAATACATTTCTCTTTTTTTGAGATTTTCATGGGCGTTGGGTGAAGTCTCACCAATAGAGTCGATCAAGGTTATGGAGAATGAGTCTGGGTTACTGTGGTGATGTGAATAAAAATGCCTGGAGACACTGTGGAAGGGAAATTTATTTAAGATGTTTCTCTTATGTTGTCCTATCCTGTTACGTGCCACTTGTGTTGTCCAGCCCACATACTGGAGACGACAGGCACAGGTTATGACGTAAATGATATATTTTGATAGGCAAGTGTTGCTCTGTTTGATGGAATATTGAATACCTGTGGCTGTGGAATGAAACACTGGGGTATTGGTAACAAACTGGCAGGCAGAACATCTGGGGCTTCTACAAGGGTGAGAGCCTGGTTCGATCGGGGACATGGTAAGAGTGGGAGCTGGAGGTAGTGTATGGAGACGACTAGGGGCTAGGAGATTCCGGAGATTGGGAGCTCTCCTATAAGTGATTGCTGGTTTGGATGGTAAAACCAGCAGGATGGTAAAAAATCTCCTAAAACCACCTGGTAGGCCAATAATAGCAGGGATAGATTCCATGAGCAGCAATTTATCACGTTTTCTAGACCAACACCTACAGCCCCTGGTCCGTAATCTACCCTCCTATCTTAGAGATTCTCAACATCTCATACAGCTCCTGTCCGACATAAATTGGTCCCCCGATTTTCACTGGCTCACCTGTGACATATCCTCTCTCTATACCAACATCCCACACCAATTTGGACTTTCAGCTATTCAATACTTCCTTTCCACAATTCCATCCATGCCCATTATTCAACAACAATTCTTATTGCATTGCACTGAATTCATTCTGGAAAATAACGTTTTTTCTTTCCATAACCAATTCTATCATCAGATTAGTGGTACTGCAATGGGCAGCTCATTTGCACCATCTTATGCTAACTTTACAATGGGCCTATTGGAAAATCAACTTCTACAACACAATCAATTATTCATCAATAATATTGTATTTTACAAGCGCTACATAGATGATTTAATCTTCATTTGGAAAGGCGACACATCCCTTATCCCCATTTTCATTCAACTTCTCAACAGTAACTCAGCCGGACTAGAATTTACGTCACATCATCACTCCACAACCGTTGACTTTCTAGACTTGACCATCTTCATCGAGTCCAATACCATTAAAACCAAAACCTTTTTTAAAACAGTCGATTCCAATAACTACATCCACTTTAACAGTTATCATCACCGGCCGTGGACACTCAATACCCCATATTGTCAGTTTAAATGTATTTACCGCAACTGTACTGAAAATATTGACTATGAGGAACAATCTAAATTACTGACCAAAAAGTTCACAGCTCGTAAATATCCTAGAAAACTGATTAGATACGCTAGTCGGAGAGCAAAATCTATGAACCTAGCTCCACCGTCCTCCTCTCCGACCACATCAGACCCACCACCACGGTTTATCACAAGATACAACAAAGAACATCAAAACATTAAAAAGATTCTTCATAATAGATGGGAAATACTTCTACAAGACCCCTATCTCAAAACAATTTTACCATCCAAACCAGCAATCACTTACAGGAGAGCTCCCAATCTCCGGAATCTCCTAGCCCCTAGTCGTCTCCATACACTACCTCCAGCTTCCACTCTTACCATGTCCCCGATCGAACCAGGCTCTCACCCTTGTAAAAGCCCCAGATGTTCTGCCTGCCAGTTTGTTACCAATACCCCAGTGTTTCATTCCACAGCCACAGGTATTCAATATTCCATCAAACAGAACAACACTATCAAAATATATCATTTACGTCATAACCTGTGCCTGTCGTCTCCAGTATGTGGGCAGGACAACACAAGTGGCACGTAACAGGATAGGACAACATAAGAGAAACATCTTAAATAAATTTCCCTTCCACAGTGTCTCCAGGCATTTTCATTCACATCACCACAGTAACCCAGACTCATTCTCCATAACCTTGATCGACTCTAGTGGTGAGACTTCACCCAACGCCCATGAAAATCTCAAAAAAAGAGAAATGTATTGGATCCAAGTACTCAAAACCCTTATTCCTGAAGGACTTAATGAAGTAATGGAAAAGGTTTACTAAATGTTGGATCCACATATAGCCGCTATAGTTTTTAAATGTCGCTCTCTTTTTATTATTATGATGATTATTATTATTATTACTATTATTAATTTTTAATTTTTATTTTTTTATATTTTTTGTAGTATTATTATTATTATTTACACATATTTTTTATAAACTTTTTATTACCACGTTATCTCCCTCACTCTTCAAAATGTTTGTTTACCTCATTATTACTGATGTCCAAAAACTAAATTGGGTGCTGGCTTGCTGTGCTGGGATTTGAACCTGGGTCGCCTGTGTCGGAGGCAGAGCCCTTGACCATTACACTATCTAGCCGCTATAGGCAGCAGCCATCACGCCAGTGTGTAAGTTTTCACACTTGGTACTTTTCCATCTCTACTCCGCCCCACAGCAATGACATCATACGTTCCACATGGCAGTTGCTGATTGGTGCAAAAGCTTACACTCCCCCTTCTTAAGACACTGGAGCATTCTATGTGATTACAGAGGCGCTCAGTGTGGTTTTGATGCTGATAAGGTAAGCCAGTGTTCAGGCAATGCTGGTCTGTTGTTTGATTGTCTTATTGTTCTATTGTTTTATTGTTTAACAGAGATCATTATCACTACCATTTCTAGTACTATTATACTTTGATTGACCTCGTCCTCACCCTGGTAATAATACATATGTTTGCCCTATATTCTATAGATAATAATATGTGTATTTATCTATATTTTTTTTTACTTTATATTTTTGTTCTATATTTTTACTCTATATTTTTACTCTATATATTTTTACGCTTTATCCTTTTAGCTGCAAATAAGTTTTTACCTCTCTTGGTGACACGTTTGCCCTCCCCCGTCTTTCTTTAAATTTAGACCCAATACTGAATCAACAGGTAGCTCCCATTTATTATTATATACCACTTGATCCATTAAGGAACATATTAATTTACATGCATTTATTCACCTGATCAAATGTACCTCTATTTATATCTGTTGCATCAAAAGCAAAAGGAATACAGTGGCCAGTAGAGCTAATAGGCTAAATCCCGAGTTTTCTACAGGAAAATGTTCTGCATAAAATCACTTTGCATAGAATTGCATGATTTAAGAGTGTTGCATAATAAGTACCTCTGAATATGTTTTGATGTTCATATAGTTATGTTTTGACATTGAATTGTTTGTGAACATGAGTGATACTCACAAAACCTGCCTTACACTATGTCCTCTGACACTTTGTTTTCAGCTGTATGCTCCTTTTTGATTGGCCTGATGAAGCGGGATTGAGCCCGTAAAACGCGTTGCCTATTTTTACTGTGGAGTATAAATAAATTGTTGTTTGACTGTTGATGCCACAGTCCTTCCTTTGTTTGCTTTGTCTGCATGGATGGGATAGGCCCACCACTGCCCCATCGGTTTTAAGCTCATTTAAGTGACTTTTATTCTATTGGCGCCTCTGGAAAGCTTCTAGTTGTACTTTGATTGATTTTATATGGAAAGCCAGTGCGCAGCCAGCTGGCAATTTCTAAATAGTTCTCTTGGGGTTCAGCTATGAGTGGAAACCTTTTTCCACAGCATTATTAAATGAATTTGGCAGGTGGGCTGTCATTATATTATATAAAATTGGCTTCATGCAAGGTAAACTGCAGGGCCTTCTCACCCTGGCCCAACACTTGATCCAGCTTTACTCTCTTAAAACAGGAATGCTGATGTAAAGCTGCATACAAGATGATGTTACTATGGACTAGGTGCATATACTATATGTGATGATAACGTTCTTTGCCACCCATTCATTTATTATATATATATATATATATATATATATATATATATATATATATAGTTTAATGCAAGTTTTGATGCATCTGTGAGGGTTATATTAAACTCACACATGTACACTGACACACACACACACACACACACACACACACACACACACGCACACACACACACGCACTGACACACACACAACACACACACCACACACACCACACACAACACACACACATTGGATTGTAGATACATACTTTCATTATTTACAGATCCATAGTTCCTATGTTATTTGGGTTCAGGTGAACATCAGCCTGGCACACTATAGACCTCATTGCTTGCAAATTGATTCTCTTTTACCTTATATTATCAGTTTCAGCAATTCTTACTCTAGGTTGCAATTTACATTTCAGGTCCCTGCAGTACATATCGCTGCTTGTTGAATGCTCTTGCTGGCTATAAAGTGAAAATGTTTAGTCTCTTATCTGGAACCCACAGAAGGTGGCTGTCGAGAGTGTCAGGTAAAGTTAACATGCATCCAAATGTATGGTGCATTGTCTTCTCTTACAAATGGTAACTTCAAAATAAAAATTTGGAAGCCCCATTAGCAGCAAGACAAAGGACATAATAAAGATCAGTAGTGATGGGCTTCCAAGTAGCTTCCTACTCAAAACTACTTAGAAGTGAAAAGTTAATTACAGCACCTGAGGGGGCAGGTGAGTGAGGGTTAACTTACTCATGCTGCCGTCTGCTTGAATGCACTTCCGTCGCGTTCCCTGTTGCATCACACGTTGCATTCTAAGCCGCGACACGTCACTACCATGCTTCCTCCTTCAACCCAGAAGGATGATGCGTGGTAGTGACGTGAACGCGACTTAGAACGCAATGTGGGATGCGACGTGGGTTGCGATTGAAGCGCATTCAAGCAGACGGCAGCATGGGTAAGTTAACCCTCACTCACCCACCCCCTCAGGTGCTGTAACTAACTTTTTGCTTCCGAGTAGTTTTTAATAGAAAGCTGATCGGAAGCCCATCACAGAAAGACCAGTCTTCATTTAACATGCCTGAATGCAGAAGAATGTGCAAATGATTTTAGAGATATGTCCTATAGCAACCAGGAGACTGGGTGTGTATGGTAAGTGCTGGTGCTTGAGGACATTATTACAAGGTGGGAAGATGAGGTAATCTGTAGCATGTCGTGAAATATGTTGGGCCCTATCCATTTCACTCTTTCTCCTGATTTCTCCTAGGAAATATATTTTTTTCTGTTTGAAAAAAGTACTGTCATAATTATTCTGAGTATTATCTAGCTTGCTGGTGGTTTTAAACAGAGCTGAACGCAGAACTTTCTCTCTGTTCTATAAGAAAAGCAACAACATAATTACTTTGGAAGAAAAATATGTCTTTTTTACAGCTGATACAAATCACACAATAAATCTGCAGTGAGTCTACTTTCTGCTTTCATGGAAGCAGACATATTGTCAAATTACAACTTGTTATTAGTCACAGATGAGAGGGTATTAGAGAGGCTGAACTCTCTAAATACATACAATGTGCATTTAGCTATGCTTTTCTTTCTGTCCTGCGCAAGAGCTCAGGTCCACTTTAAAGGCATTTTATTATAAGATGTGAAAATATCACCTAGGAGAAAACTAGAAAAAGTAAATTGCAAAGGACCTGTTGCCTCAGTGCTTGGTTTTGGTGTATAATGGATAATGTAGACAAAGGCGTCAATTCACCAGAGAGAATTTACTAAGAGAAAAAAGGTAGGTAGTTTATCTTATGAGGTATTTTAACACTCTGGAGTCAATTCACCAGTGAGAGAGGACAGAGAGAAAAGTGTTCGATAGCAGGGGATAATGGAGAGATATGCATGAGGAAAGTGTGAGAAAGCAGAGAGTTAGGTAATCGGTAGTAATGATTTACATGGGATACTTTTCTTCTCTGTAAGCTTGAAAGTGAAGCATTGTGGGTAGGAGGCGGAGTATTACCACTACCTGACCAGAGTATTCCCGCCTTTTACTGCCGGATCATATCATAAATCATATCACGACTCGTGATATGATTTATGATATGATCCGGCAGTAAAAGGCGGGAATACTCTGGTCAGGTAGTGGTAATACTCTGGTGTGCACTAGGCCTTAGAGCTTGCTTCTATTATGAGGAGACGAAGGCGCAGGAGGAGGGTCTGTTTAATCGCCCCTCGTATTTTTCGTGAGAGAACAGTTCTTGATAATTTTACTGAGACAGAGGTGATGAAGAAGTTCAGACTCACTCGTGATTCACGATGTGAGTCTGAACTTCTTCATCACCTCTGTCTCAGTAAAATTATCAAGAACTGTTCTCTCACGAAAAATACGAGGGGCGATTAAACAGACCCTCCTCCTGCGCCTTCGTCTCCTCATAATAGAAGCAAGCTCTAAGGCCTAGTGCACACCAGAGTGGTTGGCTGCGTTTTGCGATCTGCTTGTGGCTGCGGATACGCTTGAGTAATGTATTTCAATGGGCTGGTGCACACCAGAGCGGGAGGCGTTTCTGCCTCAATGTTAAGTATAGGAAAAACGCAAACCGCTCTGAAAAACGGCACTTCAGAGCGGTTTGCCAGGCGGTTTTTGTTACAGTAGCTGTTCAGTAACAGCTTTACTGTAACAATACATGAAATCTACTACACCAAAAACGCTTCACAAAACCGCAAAATGCTAGCTGAAACACTACAGAAAAATAAGAAAAAGCGTTTCAAAATCTGCTAGCATTTTGCGGATCTGCTAGCGGTTTTTTGGTGTGCACCAGGCCTAACAGAGTAAGCTCAAAAGGCTCCATCTTCCACAGCAGCAGCTGCTGTGTGAAAACCATGATATCTCCAGGTTCATTCAGGGGATAAAGAGATGAAAAAATAACGAATGGCCACACCCCCTTTCTTCCCTGGTGAATTGTGATTTGGAGAAAAACTAACTACTAACTATCACTTATTTATCTCATACTTATCTCACATTTATCTCTTGCATTTCTCTCTGTCGATATTTTCCCCTATACTTCTGGAGAATTTCTATTTGGAGATATCACAGGATGTAAATTACCTCCCAAGAGATAAATAGGTTGGTAACCTCTGGTGAATTGACGCCAAAGTGATGGGTGCGGCTGGAGAAAACCCATCTGTCATGGGACAGGTACCAACAAGAAAATTAATGGAAGAAGAAAGATGTTTTTTTTTTTTTTTTTACAGGAAATTAACAGATAAACTCATGGCTAGGACATCCAAGTTTTATCTTTTAATTTTCGTGTCGGGGGAAAGGGGTGTGGTACGGATAGATAAAACGTATTAGACATCGTAGCTGATCATAGGAATCTAAGGTTATAAGAGCAGGGCAAAGAAGAAAGGAAATTTGGTGTTTTGGCAACTACATAGTGGTGATTAAACTTTTATGTACTCCATCAAGCATTACTGAAATACAATGATATTAACCTATTTTGGTTCCTGGACGTAGAATCGTGCGCGTGCACGCGTGCTCCCGGCCCGCGGTTCATTAGCCAGGCAATCATTGAATCGGGCTATGGTGCCCGATCACTGATTGCTCTCCCCCGCTGAAAAAGCGACAGCTTCTCTCGGAAGCTGTGCTTTTTCTGGCTGTCACCTCCCCCATGTGTCGCTCTAAGCGCGTGTTACGTAAACAAACTCATAGCCGCCATCTTGTGGCCAAAAAGTAATACTACAACTGAAAGTAAAAAAAAATAAAAATTAACACACATTTACATTATAAATCTATTGTTTACCTCCCACCCTACCAAAACTACCCAAATAAAATGTTTACTATAAAAAAAATACCATTACAATAAAAAAAACAAAAACATGTAAATATTTACCTAAGGGTTTAAACTTTTTAAATATCAATGTAAAGATGAAATATTTCTATATATTTTTTATTTTAAACTTGTAAATAGTGATAGATGCAAAATGGAAAAAATGCACCTTTATTTCCAAATAAAATATTGTCGCCATACATTGTGATAGGGACATAATTGTAACGGTGTAATAACCGGGACATATGGGCAAATACAATACGTGAGTTTTAATTATGGAGGCATGTATTATTTTAAAACTATAATGGCTGAAAACTGGGAAATAATGAATTTTTCCATTTTTTTCTTATTCTTCCTGTTAAAATGCATTTACAGTACAGTGGCTCTTAGCAAAATGTACCCCCCAAAGAAAGCCTAATTGGTGGTGGAAAAAACAAGATATAGATCAGTTAATTGTGATAAGTAGTGATAAAGTTATAGGCTAATGAATGGGAGGTGAACATTTCTCACGTGAAAACGACGGAGCGCGAATGGGTTAAGGAAAAATGTTGTCCCGTATATATGATAGCTGTAATTAGATGGTCAATTTGAAGATGTACAGGTTGTATAGAAAGTGCAGATCAGGAGTTGCTGTCTGTAAATATTCATGCTGGAAGAAGGGGATGTCAGTTGCTTATTGGGATATGTTAGGATCAACATAGACATTACATGTAAAAGCTGCAAGCAAAAATGGGGTCATAGTTATATGGAATAATTACCAATAACCCAGACATTAACAAGGATGTTGAAGCTACTCCATGTAGCAAAAGTGACATATTGTTATCAATACTTCTAGACAATAACTGGACCAAAAAGATAATTGTTCCGTTTGATTTTGTTATTTCAGTTAGACCAGACATTGTATTGTTTGGGAACAACTGAGAAATAGCACTTACAATATGGTAACATTGTAAAATAACACCTGTTATTTAACATTTTTTTGTGCAAGGTGACAACTAATATATATATATATATATATATATATATATATATATATATATATATATATATATATTAGTTGTCACCTTGCACAAAAAAATGTGTGTATATATATGTGTGTGTGTGTGTACACTACAGTACACTTTTTTCTTTACTTTGGGCTATATACAACCAGAGACTTGAATCACTAGAGGGATTAGAGCCTTGCCCTTACTTTACCTTTTTAAGGCCGTTTTGTCCATTCTATCCTTACAACAAACTGACATGCTCTACACTTATTTATGTCACTTGCACTGTTCATTTCTCCTACTTCTGGGGTCACTCTCAATCTCTTTCCTTTCCTCCTCCCCTTGGCTTGGCGGGGCTGTGACTCCCAAGAAGATGCTTAACAGCACCACCAGGGGGATTTTTTGTATATATATACACCATGTTTGAGAAAGCAGATGGATTGACAGGATAAGTACCCTTGTTCCTAATGGACTAAATTATTAATTCAATTTAAAATGTTTCCTTTAATTGCATATATTTGCATTCATTGTTCCATTATTTTTTTCCCTTCATGCACAGACTTAGCATCCTTATTCCTAATGGACTAAATATTGAATGCAATTTAAAATGTTTCCTCTAATTGCGTTTATTTGCATTCATTGTTACATTTTGCTGTTACCTTCACTATCTCTCCTCCAAGTTATGTACCTGCCTCTGTGGGGAGTGTCTTTGATGCGATTGCTTATGCTATTTATTCTGTTTTGTATTGGTTGCATGTCAGCACTTGAGAAAAGCCCTTTGGCTAATACGTTGTGCACTTTTTGCTTTGGTACTTGAACAAAAGAAAGCATACATTGACTTCAGGAAGGGGTGAATGCAGGGAATATTTTTAAATCCTGCAGAATGAGCACTGGTAGCTCCTTATTTTTGATGTCTGAAAATGTATGCCACCAATGACATATTCACCATTCCAGGATTCTTAGGAAAGAGAGTACATGTGTGTGTGTGTATGTGTGTGTACACGTGTGTGTGTGTGTGTATGTGTGTGTGTGCGTGTTTGTGTACTGCCACCTGTGGCTCCATTGGATGAAATAGCTCACTTCTTGTCCTGACTTTTGTACAGCATAGATACAATCAACAAGAACTTCCCAAAAAATATCTTCCCATGTACCATAGAAACATAATGAAACCGCTTTGACAAGAATCTTACATTAATAATTATTTTACCTTATATTCAGCAAATTTACTACTTTTTTATACTAATAAAATTAAATTCTGTTGATTAAAAATAAAAAAAATTCAAGGCACATCTGAAAAGAATAAGCAGGGATTTGTCTGCCCTTAAAATTACCAAGAGAGACATCTAATTGTGTGTGCCTGACTCTGACATCAACACTTTCCTAATACACCAATTCTCTAGAATTAGAGCTGACATAAAAACTTCAAATTATGATAAATGTGTAATTGACTACAAAACTGTACATTAATGAAAGCATCAATCTCCTTTAAAGTTCTCTAACTCTCAAGATAGGTGGTTGATGTTTGTATATTGCTTATGTTAATACGTTTCTGTGGCTGCCTTGATCATACAATTTTTGTAATTATAGCTCGTACTGCTGGCTAGTCTGGAAAAAAAATAATAACTATAAAGGCTCTGTACACAAGATTTTTAAATTCCAAGGGGAAAAAAACAGGTTCACCAAAGACCTAAGCATGAGTCCTTAACAAAGAACTATTTTATCAGAATTAGATGTATTCACCAAGTACAATGAGAGTTGTACCTTGAATTGGTTTTGGCACATACTGGTTTGGAAATGGTACAATGTACAGGTTAGGAGACAGGATTGTGCATTGTACAGGTTAGGTTCAGTAGAATACACATAGGGTAGACAATACACATAACTCAACATTGGGCTATGCAATAAGACACAGTGGACATATTCCAGGAGCTGTGGTGCCTGTGTCTCCTGGGGGACAAAGTCAGCAATGGTGCCCAACTCTCCTGGGGTCAGGGCCCGAGGATGGGCAGTGGGGGGCTTCTGGGGAGTTCTGTGCTAGAGCTCCATGTAAGCAGTATGAATCTGGTCATAAACTTTTTCTGAATTTCAAAGTATTAAAAAACACACTGAAGACTATCAAAGTTGACCTAAACACACTACATGAGTTAAAATGACATAGTTAGTTTGGAGATAAACACTTTTTCAGATTTTTTAAGGTGAGCCTATTTTGCAGTTGTGCTTTATTAATGAGGGCTGATAAATAAATAAAATTAGTCTATACCAACCAACATTACTATTTTTATTAATACAATTAGAAATTATCCTCCAAAGACTTTTCACCTTTTAGCATCACGTTTGGTTCACACTACACCTATTTCTTATAGTCCACCACCACGTCCACAAAACATGTTTTCCTTGCTCTGGCAAGTGGCTCTGGCTCTATGATTAACTGATGTGAAATAAATTATGTTTAACGACTGTGGGCCATATTCTATTGCTGAACTCGCCAGCGCTAAGCACTGGCGAGTTCTTAACTTAGGCGATGGGGGCATCGCCTAATCGAATTAAACTTTAGACCCCCCCAGGCGGAAAAAAACTCGCTTAGGCGATATAATCGCCCAGCGAGTTCTTACCACGGAATCCAATTACCCTTATCATGTCTCCGGGAAGCGATGCTTCCCGGCAGACATTAGCGTTAGCTTAGACCTGCAAAAAGCAGGTCTAAACTAGCTAACGCACGTCGTTTAATAAGGAGACCCCCAGAGCTCCCTGTCGGGTCACCGCACAGTTTAGAAGCCCCCGCGCAGCTCTGCACCGGCACCCCTGTTGGCATACATACCGCCACAGATCACCCGCCGCCTCTCGCCGCAAAATCCGTCGTGTAATTACAGTGTATCTAACACTGTAATTACTGTCCACATAGAAGGAGCCCGGGCAAAGCATCTTTGAATCTGCAGCCTGGGCTCCCCATTGGTCCGCTGTCTGAACCAATAAAATAGCTCAGAAAGCGGACCAATGGGGAGCCCAGGCTGCAAATTCAAAGATGCTTTGCCCGGGCTCCTTCTATGTGGACAGTAATTACAGTGTTAGATACACTGTAATTACGCGACGGATTTTGCGGCGAGAGGCGGGTGATCTGCGGCGGTATGTATGCCAACAGGGGTGCTGGTGCAGAGCTGCGCAGGGGCTTCTAAACTGTGTGGCGACCCGACGGGGAGCTCTGGGGGTCTCCTTATTAAAGGAGACCCCCAGATGCTGCGGCGGAAGATGGCGGCGGATGTTAGGCGGGCGAGTGCGCATGTGTGGGGAGTGAGGCCATGGTGCTGATGGACAGCACTACAGCGTAAACCTCACTTCCCATCGCTCGGTAAAAGGGAGCATCGCTCAGGCTTTCGCCTGCGTAATGCTCCCTAACGAGCGGCCATCGCACGAAGGATATGGGCAATAGGATTTGCCGGTAATCCTCGCGCGATGGCAAGGTGATAAGTAGCTCGCATCTGCAAGCTACTTATCACCTTGAATAGGATATGGCCCTAAATCTCCTTACAGTTTACCTGAACTGTCACGTGGCATTGGGGATGATTCACAAAGCTTTTCTGTTTAATTATATCACCTTACATACATTATTAACTCACAATGGTCCATGTTCAATTCACTTTTTATCCTGAGTTTTCTCTTAGGAGATCATTTTTTATCTTCTTTTTAAAATACTGTTCAGCACTTTGCAGCTGAAAAAGTACCAAAAAGTGGGTGGCCAAGTACTATCAACATTTTGAGTATTTTCTTGCTTGTTGGTGGTTTGAAAGGCACTTTTTAGAGAAGGTGTGAAAATATCCCATTGGAGGAAGCACAGGAGAAAAATGTTAATTGCATATGGGCCAATATTCAAAAAAAATACTCAAAATAATTTTGACAGTAGGTTTCATTCAACTTTTTGGTACTTCTTGAGTGGAAAAGTGCTGGGAAGTTATGTTAAATAGAAGATGAAAAATTATCTCTTAGGAGAAATCATGAAAGAAAAGGTTAATTGCATATGGGCTAATGTATCTCTCTTTTAACCTCTTGAGGACCACAGTGTTAAACCCCCTCTAAAGACCAGGCCAATTTTCACTAAGTTGGCCTTTGCAGCTTTAAGGGCTCGCTGTAGGGCCGCACAACAAATAACATCATATTTTTATAAATATTTATGTAATTTTTTTTTAAATAAAATGTACTATTTATTATTTTTATTCCCCTGAAAACCCTCCCTCCCCCCAGCCAGCCAATGATGCCATCGGCTGTCATAGGCTTCAGCCTATGAGAGCCGATCACTCTCCTGTGTGCCAGGGGGACAGCCGTGTTACGTTAAAAGATGGCGGTTCCGTCATCTAACAGTCTTGCAAGCGGCGATCACCGCTCGGAGACCGCCCCCAAGCAGGAGATGCGCGTGCAGCCTGCTTGCAATCTCCTGCAGTAGTCGGCCCCAGGACTTGACGCCTATTGGCGTTAGGTGGACCTGGGGCTGCCGTCGCAGTCACGGCCTTTGGCGTGACACGGTCGTTAGGTAGTTAATGACTTAACTCATGCATTAGCTCTCCTTAACTGACTTAACTCATGATTTATCTCTCATGGCTCATATTTAATTCCTTTTTCTCCAAAGGTTTCTCATAGGAGATAATTTGCCATGTTCTGTTTAAAAATGTAACTTTTCATCACTCTGCAACTGTAAAAGTAACAAAATGTTGGTGAAAATGGACTGTCAAAATTATTCAAAGTATTGTCTTGTAGGCTGTCTTCATTCATGTTGGGTTGATGTGGCACTGTAAATTTTATAAGTTATAGGCTTTGATTATTTCTTCTGATCTGCCCTTACTATAGTATCTATATCTAAATTGCTTGCATTTACCTGTACCCTCCCCCCCTATTGTTATCCTACTGTCTGCTCAATTCACACCTTCTCATCCACCCAGCTCTAAGTATTTGCATAGTCAACCCCCATGCTGGTCAACTTCCTGTCCAGTTCACAGCTGATTGTAGTGGAGGCTAATGCTATCTAGATCAATCATATTCAAACACTAGGGCTGTGTGGATGTACATAAGGATGCTGTGTAGTCGGCTTTGACGATTGTCGGCTCACGTTTTAAGGATCGCTTTAAGGATCTACTATATCGAATTTACCAGAATTCTCCAGCAATACAGCAGCATTAAGCAGTCACTAAGGTATTTGCATTATTTATAACTTTAAACACTGCTAAAACATCTCGGCCTACACAGACAATCCCTCCCTACTCTCAAACTCCATGACTCCTCCACCTTTCTGTAGACAAAAAGAAAAAGAAGCTGGCCCTGCAAAAACCGCACCACAAGGAATTAAGGTACAAAAAATAGCCTTTATTCAAACCATAACAACATTAAAACCAGTTAAAAACAATCACACTGAATGGATAATGCCCTCAAATATTACACTGAAAATGCTCAGTGGTTACAATGGTGAACGCGTTTAATAAATGATCTATAATGTAGATATACCGCTGCAAGCCAGTAGCAGAGTAAAAGTGAAAGGATAAAGGCAGGGAAAATACGAGATTGAAAGTGAACCAACCTGTAGAGGTGAAGTGCACCAAGTGAGGAATAATGGTGTGAAGTAAGTGCCAGTGTCCGTGGTGAAACCGAATTTTTCTTTTTGTCTACATTGCTGCAGCTATGGCCGGCCTTTCTGCACACAATGGGTGTTATATTGCCATAATATATTAGCCTTATATATAATATTATTTTTTGATGGTGCTTGTCCATTTCTTCGGTTTGTTCCTCCACCTTTCTGCACACCTCTTCCTCCACTACCTACATATTACAATATGCTCTTTCTCCACCTGCTCCTTCACCACCTGGTCCTCACTAAGGTCACCTTATCTAACTCTAGCCTCCCATTTTGCCCTCCACCCTCACGCATCTCCCATACCACTTCAGCACTGACTCCCTGCACACCCCACTCCAAACAGGTCTCCACCCCCTCACAGTCCCTTCCCACACCCACACTCACTCCCTCTCCTCCCTCATTCCCATCCAGACCTCTCACAAGCACACCACCCCTCTCTCCTGCGGCCTCTGGAATGCTAGATCAGTCCGTAATAAACTCACTGAAATCCATGACCTTTTCCTCTCTAACTCCCTCACCCTCTTTGCCCTCACAGAGACATGGCTCACCCCCTCTGACTCTGCTGCAGCAGCGGCCCTCTCCTATGGGGGGCTTCACCTTAGTCACACCCCCAGACCAGAAAACAGGTCTGGGGGAGGGGTGGGTCTGCTCCTTTCCCCGTCCTGCACTTTCCGTGTCCTCACGCTACCCCCTTCCCTAAACTTTACCTCCTTTGAGACACATGTTATCCGCCTCTACCATCCCATTCCGGCAGTCTTCGCAGTCCTTTACCGCCCCCCATCCACCTCCATTAAACAATTCCTGGACAACCTGGCCTCTTGGCTCCCACACACCCTCTCCTCTGACCTCCCCACCATCTTACTTAGAGACTTCAACATCCCCATGGACAGTCCTTACTCCCCTGAAGCCTCTCAACTGCTCTTCCTTTGACTACCTCCCTTGGCCTCTCCCAACACACCAATTCCTCCACCCACCGCGCTGGCCACACTCTCGACCTGATTTTCTCAAAATCCACCACACTCCCTAACCTGGACATCACACCCTTCCCCCTCTCCGACCATCACCTTCTCACTTTCTCGATCTCCCCATCATGCTCCCCCCACCCTCCACCACCCGCAGGTCATTGGCAGAGAGATCTGCGTAACCTAGACCCAACTGCACTAGCCAACCCCCTCCACTCCCTCACATCCACCCTCCCAAACTTTACCTGCCCAAACCAAGCTGTGGCCAAATACAACCAGGCCCTTTCAGTAGCCCTAGACATTGCTGCACCCCCCACATTCCGCCCCAGCTGTCCCATCAACTAGTGTTGGGCGAACACCTGGATGTTCTGGTTCGGGAACGTTCGCCAAACATGGCCGCGATGTTCGGCATGTTCGGGCCGAACCCCGAACTCCCCAAACATCCCGCTTTTGGGGGCCCTATGGGGTTGCAGGCATAAGGGGGGAGCATGCCCCGATCACGGGGGGGTCGGAAATTCCCCCCACCCCCTCCGCTAGCGCTCCCCCCTCTGCCCGCTTCCCCATACAAAAGTTTAAGGAAAGTAAAATAATACCGGTGGTAGTGGCTGGCAGTGGCACTGTGAAGTGAGTCAGGAGGAGCAGCCGGGAGAGTGACGCGTTGAGGGAGGCCGGGCAGCGGGCGGTTCAGCGGTAGTACCCTTGTGGTACTTCCGCCCTTTCTCTGACCTCACGTCCTCTGCATACGAGGGTACGCGTCACGCGTACCCTCGTATGCGTCATCACGCAGAGGACGTGAGGTCAGAGAAAGGGCGGAAGTACCACAAGGGTACTACCGCTGAACCGCCCGCTGCCCGGCCTCCCTCAACGCGTCACTCTCCGGACTGCTCCTCCTGACTCACTTCACAGTGCCACTGCCAGGGGCCCTGTTCGGCCAGGCATTGAGCCGTTCGGGCGAACCCGAACAGTTTGGCCGAACACCACCAGGTGTTCGGCCGAACTCGAACATCACCCGAACAGGGTGATGTTCTGCAGAACCCGAACAGTGGCAAACACTGTTCGCCCAACACTACCATCAACCCCCAGCCCTGGCACAATGCACACACTCGCAACCTCCAAAAACAGACACGCGCCTATGAACGCAAATGGAGGAAATCCCGCCTCAACTTCGACTTCTTGGAGTACAAGGCCAACCTGCAGCTGTTCTATTCAGCATGAACTGATGCTTAACAAAAATACTTTGCTGCCCTGATCGGATCCCAAGCCTCCAACCCTCGGCGCCTCTTCTCCACCTTCAACTTCCTCCTTAACCCCACCACTCCTGCCCCCACCTCCACCCTCTCAGCCACTGATCTATCCACCCACTTTACTGACAAAATAGTCAGCATCCGACGGGAAATATCATGCCTCCACTCCACCACATCTTCCTCTCCCACCTATACCTCTCCCCCACCCCACCCACCACTCACTGCCTTTACTCCTATCACAGAGGATGAAGTTAGCCATCTCCTAGCCACTTCTCCTGCCACCTCCAGCCCCCTAGACCCTGTGCCATCCAACTGCCTCCGTCCTCACTTCCCTGTTCTGGCTCCTGTCCTCATCTCTCTGTTTAACCTCTCCCTCTCCACGGCCACCTTCCCCTCTGACTTCAAACAGGCCACTGTACTTCCCCTACTTAAAAAGCCTTCACTAGACCCCTCACTTCCATCCAGCTACCGCCCTATCTCCCTACTCCCCTTTGCATCTAAACTCCTGGAGCGTCTAGTCCACCAACGCATGACCCATTACCTTGACTCCAACTCCCTGTTTGACCCCCTACAATCAGGATTTCGGCCAGCCCACTCCACAGAGGCTGCCCTCACCAAGGTCGTCAATGACCTCATGCTTGCCAAGGCCGAAGGAAAATACACTATCTTTCTCCTCCTAGACCTCTCATCAGCATTCGACACTGTCGATCACGCCCTGCTACTCCAGTCCCTGCAATCTGTGGGTATCCAAGACCTTGCCCTAGCATGGTTCTCCTCCTACCTCTCAAATCGCTCCTTCAAGACCTCCTTCAATGGTTCCTCCTCAACCTCCATCCCACTTTCAGTTGGGGTCCCCCAAGGCTCTGTTCTTGGTCCCCTGCTGTTGTCCATTTACACCACCTCCATCGGAAAACTCATCTCCTCTCTGGGTTTCAACTATCACCTATATGCAGATGACACCCAGATTTACCTCCATACCACTGACCTCTCCACCACCACCATGGAGAAGGTATCCTCTGGCCTCTCGGCTATTTCATCCTGGATGTCTGCCAGGTTCCTAAAATTAAACCTGGATAAGACTGAACTCCTAATCTTCCCACCTCGTGCTGCCTCACCCCCCACTGACCTCTACGTCACTGTCAATGGCACAATCATTCACCCAACCACACAAGCCCGCTGCCTGGGTGTCACCCTGGACTCTGCCCTCTCCTTCACCTCCCACATCCAAACCGTAGCTAGGGTCTGCTATTTCCACCTACGCAACATCTTCAAGATCCGGCCTTTCCTGACCCCAGACACTGCCAAACTCCTTGTCCATGCCCTCATCATCTCCCGCCTGGACTACTGCAACTCACTCCTGTCCGGCCTCCCTCAAAACCGCATAACCCCCCTACAATCCATCATGAACGCAGCAGCCAGACTCATCTACTCCTCCCACCGCTCTGTCTCCGTGACTCCCCTACGCAAATCTCTTCATTGGCTTCCAATTCACTTCAGAATTAGCTTCAAGGTCCTATGTTTGGCCTACAAATCCTTACACAAGTCCTGCCCAAGCTACATCTCTGACCTGGTCAGCAGATATACACCTGGCCGCCCACTTCGCTCCTCCAACAACCTCCTCTTAACCACCCCACGCATCTCGCACTCCCATGCACGACTGCAGGACTTCACTAGAGCTGCCCCATCCTGTGGAACTCTCTCCCACTGCCCATCAGGCTCGCTCCCCCCTTCAACACCTTCAAAAAGGCACTCAAAACTCACTTCTTCAAGGAGGCCTACATCAAATCAACACTGCCCTAATCCTTTCTGCCAATAACTTCTTGCTGCACCCCCTCCTTTTGTGTCACCAACCCCTCCCTCTAGATTGTAAGCCTTTGGCAGGGCCCTCTCCCCTTGTGTATCATACATGACTGTGTGCACTTTACCCAGAATTTGGAACTTGTTACCACTACCACTCCAGTTTATGATCTGGCATTGTACTACTGTCTGCATTGTGTTGTGTATCTTTTTGCTATTACCTGTATTGTTGTATCTATTGTCTATTACCTGTATTGTTCTGTCACCCCTGTTATCATTGTCTGTAACCTTATTTATTGTACAGCGCTGCGTAATATGTTGGCGCTATATAAATATAATAAATCATAATAATAATAATAATAGGCTTGCTATACACCATCGGTTTCGGATGTAAATATTAAACAAGGGAACAGGGAAGGGGAAATAGCATGTATATCTAAGAGTCCAACCAGACCTTGTTTACAAAGAAATTGATTGTGGTATAATAGACTCAACTTGGTATCAAAAGTATAAATGACAAAATGCAAATGCCAAGGTTCTGGATGTAAGCCTGGCTTCAGGGGCATACAGAGATAATTTGTATATTCAGTAGTGATGCATTGTGGGAGACCACAGTCACTCACTTAAAGCTGAATTATCACAAAAATACCTGCTGTCAGGATTGATGTAGTTACCTCTGCAGCGGGTAACAGTGCGGCCGCCGCTCCCGTCTCTGACGTCACCGCGGATCTCGCCGCATCATCTCAGGCATTCCCTTTCAGTAGAACAGGTCTCTCCAGAGTGCATCAAAGCAGGGTAGTGCACGTGCGCACCAGGAGACAGGACCTTTATGCTTTGAGGAGGAGGGTCAGCTGACCTGCCGGTCAGCTGACAGCAATGGGCTGGCTCTCGCCGCCGATTGGCTGAAGTCCCAGGGCGGAACTTTGGGAATGTGCTGTTGTATTTAAGGCCTGAGCCATCAGTATCTCATTGTCTGCTGTTGCTGAAACTTTGCGGTTAAGCTCTCAGACCTTAGTCAGTTCCCAGTGTGTTTGATTCGGCAGGACCCCAGGGATTCACACATAGCAAGCAATACTATTGATAGCTTTAAAAGTAATATTCATTATTGTATTGATTATCTGTGTATGACTCTTTGCCTGATACTCTTGACTCCGCCCTCTGCCTCTTGATTCTGTACTCTGCCTATCTGATTGTTGCCGATCTCGACTCTGATATTGCCTCCTGATTTTGTACCTTCGCTCATGTGACCTGTTGCCGACCTTTTGCCTGGTTCTCACTATGCCTTTGCCTGACGACTCTGTACTGCCTCTTTAAAATGAAGTAGGTAGCGGTGGACTAACCCCTCCAAAACAGACACAAAAATTGCTGTTTTAACCAGTTTATTTACATACTCCAAACAAGGTGCAATGCGTTTCGCGGGTATATCCCACTTCCTCAGGCAATAAACAGGAGCATATCACTGTTGACAGAAGACAGTATGATAAGTACTCATACAGACAGCCAAGATATATAAAAAAATTATTATACAAAAAAATTATTTAAAAAAATTATATATAGAATATTTTCATAAAATGGCTAAAATGGGCTATGAATTAAATATATATCTGTGTATATGCGTGCTCATATTTTTGTCTCTCTCATACATATTAACACAGGGGTATATAGTGCATTCTAAGTATAATAGGTTATGGGGAAAGAAACTGGGGGTGGGGGGGGGGGGGGTGTTTTTTCTCGGGGGGGGGGGGGGGAGCGATCAATGTGTGGACTAGTAAGAGAAGCAATCTTATATGCATATAGGTCTTACATGTGCAAACATAGGGACTGGTGAGGTGTGTGGATAAAGAGAATTCCTACATACAAAAAATTAAAATTAAGTGCTAAAAAGGGGTTAAATAAAGTAATCAAAAGACTCACCCAATGCGGTTCGGTACATAGCCTTTTTAATTTTTTTTATTTTTTTTTATTTTTATATTTTTTATGTTTATGTATATTTGTGGTGTTGTTTATATTCAATGTGCCTTTTCTTATTTAATTCTGGTTTTATACCCATTCCTTTCCATGTTTTCACTATTTTTATGTTTTAGACCCATCCAACTTTTAGACCTTTTTAGACCATTTGAGTTTTAGACTTTTTAAACCACCCAGTCTAAAACTGTATATATGGGTACATACTGAACAATCCTTTGCAGAGTATAAATCATTAATTTGCCATTTTGCACAATGTTTGAGTTATCTTTATAATTACTATTGAATATACTAATTTTATTGGTCTAATGGTCTTATGTTATATGTTTTACACTATTCATCATTTCTATCTCGTTTATTACTCGTGTACTATTAATTATTTTTATCACCACATTGATTTTTAATGTTATATCTACTTTTATGTTGATTTTTGCTTTATAACCTTTATATTTTTTATACTCAAAATGAGGTATCCCCCAAAAGAGGCATAAAATCCCCCTTCTCAACATGCTGCCTGTCGTAACCGACACACTGGCAGGTTATATAAATTTTAGATGGGAGATTTTGCCGGTGTCTCCTGTTGAGTGGGTGCTGGATTGCTAAACAGGCAGAGCCAGGATTCGAACTCAGGTCTCTTGTGTCAGAGATGGAGCCCTTGACCAGTGCACTATCCAGCCACCACAACATCAGACATGCAAGAGGCACCAGGCTATGTACCGGACCGCATTGGGTGAGTCTTTTGATTACTTTATTTAACCCCTTTTTAAGCACTTAATTTTATTTTTTTGTATGTATGAATACTCTTTATCCACACACCTCACCAGTCCCTATGTTTGCACATGTAAGACCTATATGCATATAAGATTGCTTCTCTTACTAGTCCACACACTGATCGCTCCCCCCCCCCCCCGAGAAAAAAACACAACCCCCCCACCCCCAGTTTCTTTCCCCACAACCTATTATACTTAGGGCCCTTTCACACCAGAGGGATTTTTCGGCTTTTTAACGCCACGGCCAAAGTTGGCGTTTTGCTAGGTAAAAGAAAGTCCATAGACTTTCATTTTACCTTTCACATCTAACTCGGCGTTTTGGAGCGTTGCGTTTCAACGCTCCCAGGAGCTTTTTCAGGGCTGTTTACAGCCGAAGTTTGCTGTTGGCGTTTCAATGATAGTCAATGGAAAACGCCAACTTCAGCGTTTTCAAAGCGTTTTACAGCTAACTTGTTCACTTATTTTTATAGAAGAAAAAAAAAAAAGGACGTTTTCATATGAGCTGTAAGGGCTCTTTCACATTAGGGCAGATTTTCTGCGTTTCAACGCAAAGGATAAAGTTTGCGTTACCCAAGGTGAAATGAAAGTCCATAGACTTTCATTTTAGCTTTCACATATAACGCAGCCTTTTTGTGCGTTGCGTTCCACTGCACCCAGGCGCAGTTTTTTGGCCAACGCTAGCTTTATGCGTTACAATGTTAGTCAATGTAAAACGCACACTATGCACGTTTTTAATCCGTTAACGCAGGCAATCAGTCCCAGAATGCAACAGAGGAACAATGTAGAAAGTTGACAACTAAAAGAAAAACAAATTACCTGCGTTTTTCTATGTGCAGTAACGCATTGAAAACGGATTAAAAACGCACACTCACTGCAGTGCAACGCATATCAAAACGCAGTAAAAGGCATACAACAAAACGTATGCTTTGAGCGTTCTCCAACGCAAGCTCTGATGTGAAAGAGCCTTAAAACTCTTTCAAAACGCTTTGAAAACGCTATGTATTGGCGTTAAGCAAAAGGCTGACTTTCAGCCTTTTCTACCGCAGCCTCTAGTGTGAAGGAGCCCTTTGAATACACTATATACCCCTGTGTTAATATCTATGAGAGAGACAAAAATATGAGCACCCATATACACAGATATATATTTAATTCAAAGCCCATTTTATCCATTTTATGAAAATATTCTATATATAATTTTTTAAAACATTTTTTTGTATAATTTTCTTTATATATCTTGGCTGTCTGTATGAGTACTTAGCATACTGTCTTCTGTCAACAGTGATATGCTCCTATTTATTGCCTGAGGAAGTGAGATATACCCGCGAAACGCGTTGCACCTTGTTCGGAGTATGTAAATAAACTGATTTTTGCTTAAAACAGCAATTTTTTTTGTGTCTGTTTTGGAGGGGTAAGTCCACGGCTACCTACTTCATTTTATCCATTTTAAAGAAATATTGTTTTTACCCTGTTGGCGCCTCTGTACTACTTTTGCAGTTGTTTCCACCCCTGGTGGAGGGGAATTCTTCCTTTTTCCCAATCTACAGAGAGCGACTTCTTAATCCTGAGTGGAGACCGGTCTAATCTGCTCACCTGCCTTCATAGTGGTTACCTGGACGCTAACCCTTGTCTGTGAGTATAACCTACCTATACTTACCCTCCATAACCAATGTACAGTACATACTACACTATACTGGGCTCTCAGCGTCTTCCCTTATATTTTGACATAGCTGTACTGCCTCTTGACCGACCTGTTACTGATATTGCCTGTACGACCATTCTACCTAGTGATAGTCCCTACAGCCAAGGGCTATCACATAGGAGTACTCCTGTGTTACTGTGCACTAAAAAACACGTGTGATCACACTATGAATAAAGTACTGACTATTGTGCTGTTAAGAGCTGTTACAGATCATTACACCTGCTGTGTTAAGTAGACAAACTACACTGAGCGTTGCTTTTAAGTAGGAAGGCTTTTTGGTCTCTTATAGTCCAGTCCTATATACTTTCCTAGCTGTTTTGGGTCACCCTGAACTTCTTGGGTATTCTGTTATACTCATCCAAGCCCTATCCCATAGAGCCATATTAACCCCTGCCATGCACTGATGAGGACTAACAGTCTGTAACAGGCTGTCTCTATGTTGGGTTGAGGTGGCTTTGTAAAATGTATAAGCTATAGGTGGTTATGGACGTAAGCCTGGCTTCAGGGTCATCCAGTGGCTGGATAGTGTAATGGTTAAGGGCTCTGCCTCTGACACAGGAGACCTGGGTTCGAATCTCGGCTCTGCCTGTTCAGTAAGCTGCACCTATTCAGTAAGGAGTTCTCTGGGCGAGACTCCCTAACGCTGCTACTGCCTACTGAGTGCGCTCTAGTAGCTGCCTCATAAGCGCTTTGAGTCTGACAGGAGAAAAGCGCTATGCAAAAAAAGAAATTATTATTATTATAAAGAGATAGTTTGCATATGCAGTAGTGATGCATTGTGGGAAACCACAGTCACTCACTTAAAGCTGTTATACGAAGACAAACTAAAAAAGTTTACATTTAGGCACTTTTCACACATAACAGAATTTGCATATGGGGACAATAAAATATAGCCTCACCAACTGCAAGTAGCCCCGAATGATGCACAATACAGTATATTCAATTGGGTTCAATAAGAGCCCAGCCCAAAAAATGAGCTCCAAAACCTGAGTCTGTGGATTACAGCATTGTATAGTCTATCATCAAAGTGCGAAATGCAATAACCATCAAAAGCCAACTAGGTAGTATATAAAGTGCATAAATAGCAAAATACAGTGAAAGGTTTTAAGAAAAAAATAAGTGCTTAAGCCATAAAGATAACTTCACCTTTATACTCAAGAACAGATCATGAAGGGATCATATTAAAGTGCATGAGGATAAGGCAGTGCATATTTAATGCACCATGGTAGTGAACATACCATACCCCTGGATGAGATCCCAATAAGGATGATGGATTTATAGCAACAAAGGAGGGAGGGAGGCAAGGAACATTCCACACTTGGCATGACAAACATGGATCACATGGATCACGCCACGTGGCATTCAGGGCTACTTGCAGTAGGTGATGCTATATTATACTTTCCCCTTGTTTTGGGCATTTAATGTACTATTTTTCTTTCTCTTTGCATTGTTGTGTGTATTTTCAATGTTTTTTGTTTTTGTTTTTTGCAATAGACATATTTGCATGCAATAAAAGTCAATATAAATTGCAGATTTTTGAATTTCAAATGTCAAAATTTACAAATGTGAGGTTATTACACACAATTAACTTTATAAGTATACATGGAAAATTGCAAAAAAGCAGACTCACAAATCACAAAGAAACATAGGAAAACATTGCTAGAAATCAAATCACAGTGATAAGTGTGAAGGCTGTCTAAACCTTAGAAATATAAGCATTATTTTACTTTAGGCATAAAAATAATTAAAAATGGGTTTTCTGATTTTTCGCCATTATGGTTGTTCTCACCTTTCTCACAAGCATGATCACACCATGCACAGGTAGTATTGGACATAATAAAAGACAGCTAGTGTCTTTTTGACACCACAATCAGAACTTAGCTGGTGTGCCAGTTCTACTGCTTTTTTTTAGTTTCCTGCTGGTTCTGTCAATAGCTTCTAAGCACATGAATTTTTTTCCCTATCAGTCTTTCCTGCAAGGCATAAGGCATTTAGCTTCTACTTATGACATTTGCACGATTACAATCTCACCATGCACAGCTACACAACTGCCTGTTGGGAATAGTATTGGATTACACTTGTTGTTTCTGGAATGTTATATGTTGCTTTGGCTTATCTCATATACATTTAGAGGGCAAATCTAGAGAAACAAAGGTCAATGTTGCAGGTTACTCCTAAGATAGCAATGGTAGTGAGTCAATCACAGTTTTCACAAGTACAGGTGTAAGGTAAAAAAAAAAATCCCTGGTATTTAGGGGGTCAAAGCCATTTAGTCTTGAAGGGGTTAAGGATTTTATCAGACTAGGAACAGGACTAAACTGAAGGAGAGTCAAGATCATTGCTGGAACAGATGAGAGGTGAGATATGGTCTGTCAGACAAATTTTGCAGCATGGTAAAAGGAGCAGAGGGGGCTTGAACATTATAGATGTCTTCCCTGGTTAGTCCTTTTAGGATCCCTTGGGATGATGAGCACAGGGATACATTGCCATATGCTCTATGCCCATTAATTGCTGACTTTGTATATCTGTTTCCATGAGGTTTAGACGAAGCCTTAGATGACATTGATGTACGGTTCTCAGAATTGGAAGTGATTAAAGTAAGTATTACAATTCAGAAACCTTTAAGAGTAATGGAAATAGGAGTAATGATATAGTAATGAATAAAAATGCTTGTTGTATCAGTAAGGTTTTATAGAAAATAATATTATTTTTTGTGGTTTTTGTCACCAAACCCAAAATTCACTTATATATTTTCTTAAAACAACTGTTGCACGACACTACTTCTAATAATGAAAGACAAATATTCCCCGTAGCAAATAATTCAAGAAGTCTTTTCTATCTATTCCTCATTAATACAGTTTTGCCATTCAGAAAAAAAATTATAGAAGTTCACAAGCTATTATTCATTATGCCCATGAACTTTTCATAAATAGCTAATTAATTCACATTTGAAAGACATAACTTCAAACCTTAAACATCAAGGTCTGTTTTCTAAAAGAAAGATATTTTGTGGTTTGCAAGTGAAAAAATTGCAGAAACGGTAAGCTCCGGTTTCCTGTGTGTCAAATGTACTTGATGTTCTTGTTATTTACCATAGTTTTCTTTCAGAAACAGAAAATGACCTTTCAGTTGTAAAACCTCTTTCATTTCTTTTCACAAAGGTAGCATTCTGTTTTAATTTAATTAACTATGTTCAAACCATTCAGGAGAGTGAAGGTCATACTGCTACACTTCTCTGTTACCGTGCAACTGCCATGTTACCAGTAGTTGCTATGCAGAATCCATGAGTTGGATTCACCCTTTAGCATGGTTTGGACAATTTCTTTGTATCTTTCCCCTGTGTAAAAGTTGCAGAGAAGTCTTACTTAACCATTTCAGCCCACGGGGATTTTTCACCTTTGCATCAGAGCAATTTTCCCCTCCCATTCATTCGCCAATAACTTTATCACTAATTATCACAATTTATTGATCTATATCTTGCTTTTTCTGCCACTAATTAGGCTTTCTTTGGGTAGTACATTTTGCTAAGAATTATTTTTTTATAAATGCATTTTAACAGGATTATTAGGAAAAAAATGGGAAAAATTCATTATTTCTCAGGTTTCGTCCATTATAGGTTTAAAATAATCCACGCTACCATAATTAAAACCTATGTATTTTATTGTCTCGGTTATGACACCATTTAAATTTTGTCCCTATCACAAAGTATTGTGCCAACATTTTATTTGGAAATAAAGGTGCATTTTTTCCGTTTTGCATCCATCACAATTTACAAGCTTATAATTAAAAAAATGTTCATAGTATACCCCCTTCAAATGCATATTTAAAAAGTTTAGACCCTTAGGTAACTATTTATGTTTTGTTCTGTTTTTATTGTAATTTTTTTTCTATTAAAAAATGTTATTTGGGTAATATTTTGGTGTGGGAAATAAACAGTTAATTTTTAATGTTATTATATGTGTAAATTAAAATGTAAAAATATGTAGATGTAGTTTTACTATTTGGCCACAAGATGGCCACCTTGAGTTTTTTTTTCTCCTAAGCAGAAGCACAAGGGGGACGCGGAAAATTTTATCTGCAGAAAGACTGAAGCCTCTAGTAAGAGATCGGTGATCGGGAACCATGTTCCCATTCACTGATCCCAGGGATACTGGGGGACAGCACGGGGGCGTGCCCGCGATTGCGCACGGGGGCGCTGAAGCGCGTCACTGCAGCAGAGCAGCCACATGGATGTGAGCATCACCTCCGGGCGGCTGAAATGGTTAAAGGACATCTGAGGTGAAAATAATCTGATGAGTAAAACAATTGTATCTGTCCCCTTCTCCTAAAAATGACTTTTTTTCAGATATTCTACAGTTTTATTTTACATTTAAATCTAGTTTTTAAGCTTTTACTGTTTCATTGTCTCTGCTCAATGACACCTTCATTGACGTATGCCAGAGCTCAAATGTATGAATTATTGACCCTTTTTATCTCTTTCCTGCTCTCAGAATCCGTTTACTGACAGGAAAGTATTTTATGGCTGTAATTACTAATCAGTGAGGGTTATGCTATAGTCTGAACTAGTCCAACCTGGTCCCGACCCAGACAGAAACGGTCACTTCCATACCTAATATTTAACTCTTTCAGGCACAGAAAGAAAAAAAGAAACCCAGCCTAGTTATCTGTGTGCTTGACCCTGTACATACACATGTCCATCTCATGATGTCACATGCCACCTCGGTTATCCTTTAAAAGTAAACTATGATTATAGTTCTATTTATACCAGTGTTGTAGGAAACCAAACTTCTGCAGCCGTGAATCAAATTTTAAAACCTGGTTGTATGATCTAACGACTTCCAACTGAATTCTCAGCAGGGTCTGTAGACTATGCTGCCACTTGACTCTCTGTGTCATCATGATGTTAAACAGTAAATAGGCAGAGTGCACATTGAGACTTGGTTCCCACCTGCAAAGAAAAAAAATCTGCTCAGTACCTTTTCTGCAGCACATCGAAATGCAGCAAACAGATCAAATGACAAAAATAGATTCTGCTTCCACTTGTGATTTAAAATGGATCTGCTCAGTATGCTGCAGTTAACGCAATACAAACTCCTGACTCCTGATCTGAAGCATTTTTCTGGATAGCAGATACATTTCCCATAGAAATCTTTGTGTGAATCAGATGACAAATTCACCCTTTAGTATGGTTTGGACAATTTTATTTTTACTTTTCTCCTGTAGAAAAGTTGTGGAGTAGTCTCACACTATTATTATAGTTCTAATTCTTACACGTTTATGGTTGAGGTGGGAGTGGGACATTTTTCTTTGGATATTTTATGACTTGGAAAAATGAGGATCTTTCAAAAATCCTCAATAAGGCAAAGGTTAAGTTTGGTTACCATTTACTAGGTTTTATCATGTTACCATTTCTAGTGTTAATGTTCATTATTTATTTATTTTATTTTTTTTACAAAAAATTGATATCAGTTTAGTGGCAGGTGATCAATATACAATATCTTGAATTTAAGTTAGTTTGAAAACTTTAAAACGAGATTGCTATTAACTAATGTAGCATGGACCTGAATTGATGTCAAACTAACCAGAATCTAACAATGAAGTGATGTCAAGCTGTTTACACAACCAAATTTTGTTGATCATTTATGGTGCTCCAATGGTGATGGTTATTATTAGAAATAATACTAGAATTTGAACTAAACACAGTGGCATAGAGGATTCAATCACATCTTCAAACCATACAAACTGGGAGATTAAGAAAATAACCATAGACTATGACAGTGGCAGCAAATACTGACTGTGGTTCACAGGCACATAGTATACACTCACACACCACCAGCAGGATTGAGGTCTTGGAATCTGAACATTTCCCCATCAGAATTCAGGCATTCTGAGTAAAATCGCAAAAATCTGAAATTACTCTGTTCCGAGTACCACGTTCCGTTCTGCCACTAAAGTACATAGCGCTGACTTCCCCAGTTAATAACAAACCCTGTACATGCTATCATCACAACATTTGCCACACATGTTAGAGAGATTAGTAGGAACATGATAAAAAAAAATGTGAAAAGACCATGTAGGTTTTGAGAAAATTTATTTTAAAGTTTCATAGGAATTATTTTTTTTTAAACATCTTGAGTTATGTATACATTTCATGGAAACAGACAGCATGGGGTCCTCCCTCCCAAGACCCATTAACCACTTGTTACCAGTGCAGGCTGAGATAGCGAGAATGTGAAGCCCTGACTGCATGAGGCTCCACAGCCTGCGCTAAACCAGGGTGCATGGTCCATGGTATATGGAGGGGGCTCTGGAAGAGAGGGGGGGCTTGCCCCCTCTTCCCCGACCCCTTTTCCAATCCATGGACAAGAAGCTCTTCCTCACCTCTGGTGCCCAGGAGGAGTTGGGGGTGTTGCATGCCAAAGGGGCCTCATGGTTTCATCTGGAGGTCCTCAGATGCCCTCCCCCCTCCAGAGCCCCAATACCATGCTGGCTGGTATTGTTTAGGCTGTGGAGCCCCACACGATCCAGGCTCCACATTATGGCTATCCCAGTGGGCCGGAAAAGCTTGGTGGTAGAAAACGTTTCTATGCCTGAAAGTCCTAGTGGAGATTGACCTGAATTGGTGACCCGATGGAAGTAGATTGAGGTAGCAGTAGCCCGGGTGGGAGGGGTCATTTGCAATTCTGATGGCCCTGGATCACAATCAAAACAGGAACATCTGACTACGGTTAAAATCCATTAGCATCTTCAAAACTAGTTTTACAATAGTTACTTTTCCTGATTCATTTGTTAAAACTTAAAAAAAAAATAGTTCTCTCTACTGATTCAAAGTAGCCCACTTACCGGTCATTGTGTCTGGTAGTCACAAGGAAATAGGCCAATGAGTGAGTGGTCCGCCTACAAACTATACAAGTCCAGTACTATGTTGATAGGGCTCAAAAGACAGCACATTATCTCACATTAACTCCCATAATTATCACCATGACATTGAGACAAAGACAGCTTGGCCTTACCTAACCCTTTCAGAAATCATTGCTGGAAGAGGGAGGAGACAAAAATGTATACTCTTTTCATGAAAATCAATGCATAAATGTATATTTTCAAAGCTTTATTCTTATTTTATTCCACTACTTAGAGGGTTAATAAGGTCCTGAAGCAATAAACAATCAAGCATGGAGAAGAGCTTTCAGGTAAGAAGTTTGGACTTCTTAAGCTTCCTTCTCACTATGTTACACCTTATTATCTCTATTCCAGTCCTATTCTCTCTCTTTGATTTGGTCCTATGACATTATACATTTCATTTTGCATTGTTATGTTTTAATGGTTGTATTTATAAATGTTCAATATCAAAAACATATGAGATAAAAAATAACTTGTGGAAATACGTAGCCAAAACTATACATGACCCAGAATCCCCACAGCTAATTTTAAGTAGTGGCTGAAGGTATTTTCATTACATCACTGACACTTTGATGTGTCAAATAATGTCCTTAGGTGAGCAGCCCCTTGTGTGTGTGTGTTATTTAGGAAAACATATGTTTACCTCCTTAGAAACTCTAATTTCATCTCTCCCTGCTTAAAATGGCCTTTGGCAATTTATCGTTTCTCAGTTCTCCATGAATGCCTCTGTTTCAAGAATAACATTCTGAAAATAATAACTGCTAAAACAATGCAAGCTATGAATGATAGACAGAGGTTATTTATCTATAGCTCTTTGCTAGCCACGGGAGATATCAATATAAGCATTAGAAAAAAAAAGATGTCAAAAAGAAAAAAATATATTATTGGAAAGTTTAATCACCTTATGGGGCTGCACAATGGGTCTCCTGAGTGTATGGCAGATTTATTGTTTCTTTATATTTCTGTTTATATTATTTATAGTACACGGGTATTATAGCCGCATATTTGCACCTTGAGATATAGATTGTGCTCAGCATAGCTTGAATGGCAGCAGTTTCTTTTGTTATGGGATCAGCTACATCTTAGCAGCCTCACAAAGAGCAAGTGGAGTCACTACTAGTTCTAAAAAAGTTGTCATAAAAGTTTACTTTAAGCTTTTCCTAAGAATTTATTCACATGAAGTCGATTGTGCTGTGTACATTTTAGCTTAGTAAATATTTTATACGCCTCTATATAGATATATATTGTATGCATGGATTTTGTAAGCATAAAAGGAAATCCTTTTCCCCCAAGCAATCCAGCCCCTCCATCACCCACCTCTCGCTCCTCACCGATATAAGTGTGTCTATGTCTCTATGTTTCTACATATGTACATCTACTCTTGAAAGCTGCACTTTACTCTTGAAAGCTGCACCATATCACCACCACTGTCTTTTTTACTTACACCACTACCGAGCCTGTTTGCGCCAACAAAAATGTAATGTACAAACCTATTGTGCTTGGCGTATAAACCTGATTCTGATAATTTGATTACAACTTGTGTAACCTTTTACCATGATTGTAGGCAGACATGTCAGAAGCAAAGACAGATTTATACTTTTAGCACCCCTAAGCCAAATTCCTTGTTGATCCCCTTCCAAGTGCAGCAGTGTCCCCCATTCCATGTGCAGCCCCCTCATTCATCATCCATATGTAATGTTCATGAACAACAGCCCCTCTCCTTCATGTATGGCTCTTTTTAGCAGCAGCAACCCTCTTCCGTGTGTTGTTCCCTCCTCCTCCATATGCAGCAACCCCTTCTCCATGTCCAGCTGCCCCTTGGGCTATGGCCGGCCAAAGCCCGGACCTTTGTGGCCTTCCCAGAAATCTGGCCCTGGTAAAAAGGATGCCATGGTAAAATTACAGATATTATACTGCTATGTTCTATATAATTACAATAGAAAAATATTGGTACTTTTTTACTGATATTTTACTATCGTCTAACCTGACTACATTTTCACTTGAACTTTCACTCTATCAATGCTTCACCATAACCCCCCCCCCCCCCCCAACTGGTCCCTTACCCTAACCAAAACTCCCAACCAATCTCTAAGCAACCACCTCAACCAAAGCCTAACCCTGTCTGACTCCCCTAACTGATTCCTAAGCCTAACTGATTCCCCAAACCAATCCCTAACAATTCCCCACCAACTAAATAGCTAGTTTGTACCCACAGTTTAGACCTGGCAACTGCTATTTTACGAGGCAATGGGAATTTTGGTAGCCCCCATAGGCACCCATGTTAATAGCTGCGACTAGCAGCTATAACAGGAAGTTTGGGCATGATAAAATAGCAGGCATCTGGCCCACCTGCTATACAAACTGCAGCTACAAATGCCCAAATTACCTTATTTTCTATGAATGTGCACATTTAAATTATCATGGTATAAAATACAAATTAAGACCACATGCATACTTTTTATACAATCATCTGTGTGAACTGAATTAACAGAAAAATGAAACAATATTTTTTCAACAAAAAAAAAGATTAAATTTAATTACTTTAAACAAATGGTAACAGAAAACAAAGTGTATAAACTTGTTTTGGATACATTCAAATATAGGTTTAAATAAAATCAAATAATTTACAAGCAAGAAGAAAAAACATGCAGCCATAAATATAGAAGAATAGATTATACACAAATAAACATTTATACCTGTATCATAAAAAAAAACAAAAAAAAAACTTGAAGATAACCTAAAATATTGGTGTAAAAAACCCAGAATACTTCTGTAGAGTCCTATTTAGACAAATATAAAGCACAAATAACAAGTCGCTCGGCAGTAACCACTTAATCTTAATTTACTTTAATATGGTTCTTTCAGCAAAATGGAATTAAAAAAAAAAACTAGAAAGTTTTACATTGAAAACAGTACATGATTTTATGGTCATTTATCTCCAAGGGAGAGGGGAGCAATATTTCAAGTGCAAAACAGATACAGCTGTAAATTACAGTGCAATTTCCCTTGCGTTCATTGAGGCAAATTGATCAATCACATTTTCAAAGTCAGTCTGATATGTCATTGCAAAATCGGAAAGTGGATCTCTTTCCTATATTGGAACAATAAAAGTTTTAATAATTTTTTTCTTGCAACAAAACCCTTCTTTTATATGTTGTTATAGTGTCCGGGAGGGTCGAAAATATACAGTATGTCATGTTGTTTCAATATTTTTATAGCAAACTGAAGTGAATAATCAATGTGTATCACAAGCTTGTGGCGATATAGGGAGCATCTGAAAACTTGACGAGAACCTGAGGTGGGTTCTAAGAACACTAATTGCACACAGAGGCTGAGTCTGCATATACCCCCCATAAATCATACGCCGAGCTGTCGACAAGCAGCGCGTCGCAGCCGGCTATTTACCTTTGCATCTTTCACTCTCGCTGCTCCCCCGCCTCCTCCATAGCTCTGGTCCCCACTTGCATCCCTTCTCTCCAATCAGCGGGGAGGGAAGGGACACAGGCGGGGACCGGCGCTATGGAGGAGGCGGGGGAGCGGCGAGATTGACAGATGCAAAGGTAAACAACCGGCTGCGGGTCTACAGCTCGGCGTATGATTTATGGGGGGAAAGCAGAGCGCAGGGGGCCTGTGGGGGGATCAGTATAGCAACAGAGGCTGGGCAGTATATGCTGTGTCTTAGAACCCATCTCAGGTTCTCTTTAAAGTTGTTTAGTTCCAAAGGTTGCTCTAGAACATCCAAGTCTTTGCTATACTTGGTGCCAAATCAGAAGTAGTTTTCTGTAATTCCTCCATATCCAGGACAAGAAAGAAATTCAAAATCCTGTGATATTTCTATCATTGTTTTCTATTTTAAAGTTAAGTCACAGATGAGAACATCAAAAACCTGCGTAATGGTAATTCAGAACTGGTCTGCAGGAGACAGATTGGCTCTTTCATCAGAGGAATCATAAGATACTCTGTTTGTTTGTCATCTCTAACATTTTTGAGGCAACATTAGAGGGATGTCAAGTTTTCTACATACTTCTAAAGCATAATTAACTATACACCTAAGAATCCATATTTAAAATTGTTAAAAGCGTTGTCTTTTGAAGCTTGCAACACAGACACACCATTGTGGATAGCTTGGATTACCCTGTTCATGTGGCTCATAATGATGTTCCATACAATTTTCAATGAAAACTATAGTCAGCTTGCATTCACAATCTTTCTGTTGTTGAAATAGAATTAGGATTTGCTAAACTTTCAACAGTGTCTGTGAGTGATTTACATATGTCAATGGCCTTTGTAAACACAGTCTTCACCACGCTTGCTGTGGATGTCTATGAGTGTCTGCATTTCTTTTTAATTCCTTCCAGAGGATGTTAAAATAAGTCACTGAACTCTCCTCTCTACAAAATAGATAACACTTTTTATTCATCTCTGAGCTGATGAAAAAGCTACAGAGTTGAAAAGGAATGACAACAACCCCCCTTCCCCCAGGGAATTTAAAGTGGACCTGAACTCTCCTGTGTCACATGGCTGCCTATGGCAGATAAGCAGATAAGCCCATTTGAAAGCACAGGCTGTAAACAATATGTCTGCTTCCATAAATCAGGAAGTAGAAACTGAAGATTTATTTTAGGATTTGTATCAGCTGTAACAAAGAAATTATTTTATTTAAAGGTTATTATGCTGTTTTGTATCTTTTAGAGCACAGAGGAGTTCTGAGTTCAGGTCCACTTTAAAGGTGGGAGTATAGAGTAAACATGTATAAAATAAATATTGCAGGAGAAGAGAGAGGCAGCATGGAGTAAAGTACAGAGTCGGTTAATATGAGTTAATCATGTATCAGGCACAGTTTTCTTTAAATAGGGGTGATAGACAAATAAAATAGAACTGTTTACATTAAAACTCTATTAGATGAAAATGGATGAAGAAAAAAAAGCCTATTTTGTCCTGAGAAAAAAAAACATATATATCATTTATGTGTGATAGGTAGCGATAAAGTTATCATCAGAGCTGCGCTGAACTTCGAAAACAACCTCAGTAGCGAAGTGGCTTTGTTTTAACAAGTTTTGTCAGTGTTTCGCAGTGAGATGTGAAACTGAAAAAAATGGCAAATATCCTTTGAAGAGGAAAAAGTTCTAATTTCAGGATCCACAAATGCTGCATTCACCCATATCAATTTTAGGCTATGTGCTTCACATGGATCTTTTTAAAGTGAACCTCCATACTAAAAATCAGCAGCCGGCTGTTTACCTTTGCATCTGCTCCCCCACCTCCTCCATAGCTCCGGTCCCCGCCCGCAGCACTGAAAAGGCTTGGTGTTTCTTTAACAGTTTCACAGCATCACAACTTTGTTTTTCTTACCCAAGCTCCATTTTTAGCTGCACAGAAGCTAAGCTCCGCCACATCAAAGAAATCTGCCTGGGCATTTTTACCCTGATGCTGTGCAAAGCATGATGGGATTTCTGATGCTGTTGTTCTCCTTCTGCTGTTTTGGCGCAAATTTGTTTGTTTTTTTTATTTTGAATTTAAGATTTGAAGCCTAGCGTGTGCAGCTGGGAGGGGTAATCAGGACACAGGACAGTTGGAACTGTGTCTCATGCTCCCTGTCACCTCCTTTCAACCAAAAAGATGGCTGCCCAATGAAATCACAAACATTTGCCTGTTCTCAGGGCCGGGCCGAGGCATAGGCTGGAGAGGCTCAAGCCTCAGGGCGCAGTGTAGGAGGGGGCGCAGAATTCATTCAGCTGTCATTCCTAATTGTGTTTGAAGCAGAAAGAAATAAGAAAAGGGGATACATGGCAGTGACTGCAAGCCAGATAACTAGATATTAAGGTGTTGGGGAGGTTGTAGGCCCTGTAGCGCCTCTTAGTCTAATAGCAATCAGTGTATGATGGCTGAGGTGGGAGGGATGGAGGGGCGCACATTGGTGTCTCAGCCTTGGGTGCTGGAGGACCTTGTACCGGCTCTGCCTGTTCTTTTAAAATAGGGTGTATAAGAGCTTATATTACCTATCTATTTTTGTTAACCTTTTCAGCCGCGCGGACGTGAGCTTCACGTCCGCAGCGGCAAGTGCTAGAGCCGCAGGGACGCGCTAGTCACGTCCCTGCAGTTTGGGTGGTCTGCAGGCGATCGCGCTGCTGCTGCTAGCAGAGGGGATTGGCTGCAGGGGACAAAAGTCCCCTGTGCCAATCCGAGCATGTCCGCCGAGAATAAACACTGTTTTTGTTCAAAAACAGTGTTTATTCTGTAAATGGAGCCGCCGCGCTATCTCCCGCCGCGATTTCTGCCGGTTTCCGCCGCCCGATCGTTAAATTTATGAATGGAAACAATGTTTCCATTCATAACTTCCCCGCCGCTGCTGTGATCGGAGGCTTCCGATGGAAGCCTACGTCACTTACCTGGTTACAATGTAGTGATACATTGTATCCCCATTAGCGTAAATTGTACGCTAATGGGATTTTTGCTCAGTAGGGACATCTTGTGGCCAAATAGTATAACACACCTACTAACTTTGGGGAATAAAAATAAATGGTTATTTATGTCAAGAGGACATAAAATTAATAAATATTGGGCTAAAAATTAGTGATGGATGTAAAACTGAAAAAGTGCACCTTTATTTTCAAATAAAATATTGTCACCATACATTAAACTAGGGGTATAATTTTAACATTTAAATAACGAAGACAAATCGCCAAATAAAATGTGTGGATTTTAGTTATGGTAGCATTAATTATTTTAAAACTGTAATGGCTGAAAACTGAAAAATAATGCATTTTTTTAATTTTTTTATTATTATTCCCATTATAATACAGTTAGATTAAAATAATTCTTAGCATAATTTACCACCCAAAGAAAGCCTAATTGCTGGCGCAAAAAACAAGGTATAGATCATTTTGCTGTGATAAGTACTGATAAAGCTATTGGGGAATGAAAGGGAGAAGCGCTGACAGGTGAAAATTCCTCTCGTCCATAAGGTGAAAAATCCCCGCGGGGTGAAATGGTTAACATAACTAATGTAACTTAAAGACAGTATGCTTGTTTAGGCTGAAGTTCCCCTTTAAATAAGTCTCACCTGTACTCCATTATATTTTCTTCCCATATTGGCTGCACTGTAATAGAACTAACATTTTGTATCCTTGAGGTTAAGTCCATCAGAGTGTACCTTGTTCATGATCTTTTAAGCTAGTCCTCTTCAAGATTTTTACTTAGTGTAGGTAAAATCTATAAACCTCTCTCACTTCTGTCATCTTTCTGGGGGACTTAAATGAAGTCACACTCCCAGATCTGATAAGAAACATGGGGTTGGGATGTGTATTCTCCTTTCTGAACACTGTTCTTTTACACAACTTACACTTGCACCTTCGCTGTCTCTTCCTTCTTTTAAAGTTCCTGTTGTCTGTATCTACTCTGCTCAACACTTCCAGATTGCAGTCATCGATAATCCTCCTGGACTTACCTCCACCTTTATAGGCTACTTCTCTGCATGACATCTCCAGTTTCTCTGCAATGGCATACCTTCTGACATTACTCCTTCCGCGTTAACAGAGAGCCCTGGCTGATTGAACCCATTAAACAACTGAAAAGACATTCCAGAATGGCAGAACAGCACTGGAGGAATAGGGCTACTGAATCAGATTTCCAAAATTACAAGGATGTAATGCATCAGGGGCATCCTTTCCCTTGCAAAGCAGTCGTACTTTTCTTCACTCATTTCCTCAATCCCATAACGCTACAATTTTTTACCTCTACTCCCTACTATGTCCCTACCTCCTCCTTCAACCACATGTTGATCAGCTGAAGACTTTGCATCATCCTTTATTAATGAAAATTAAAAGAAAATGGAACAGCTTTAAAATGCTCCAATCAACTCCCCCATCATCCTTCTCTCTGTCTGTTTATTCACCCACTAGAAACAACCCCTCCTCCCTCTACATGGACTGGCAATTGCTGTAAACTGCTCCATGCTAACATCTTTCACTGCCTTAACTAAACTGCATCTTTCATCACTAATTTCCATTTCACACTTTACCACCTTTGCTCTGGATCCTATCCCTTCTTACTGTATTTCATACTGCAGCTCTCCTCCTCATTCATTCCTGCTTTAACGTTGGTTTTAACCACTCCATCTCTACTGGAGTTACACCACTAATAAAAAAAAACCTTCTTTGAATTCTACAGCCCTCTCTTGCTACCATCCAATCTCACTTCTTCCCTTTGCTTTAAAACAATTGAAACAGCACATTTATTCAGAATTGTCTAACTTCCTCTCTACTAATTCCTTGTTGGACCCTCTCCAGTGTAGTTTACGCTCTCAATATTCCACAGAAACAGTCCTCACTAAAGTAGGAAGTGATCTCCTGGTTGCAAAATTCAAAGCCAAATATTCTGTACTCACTAGCGTTGTAACCTAGGTGCGGGGAGTGCGATATGCACCAGGGTGTTACCATGTTGCCATTAGAGGGGGTAACAGCAGATGCCACTTCAGCAGAGCTGAATTTTAACACCCCCAAAATGTGCCATTTTAGCTTTAAACATTCATTCACTGATAAAACCTTTAAAATTTGCTTGGAGGAAGCGGTGGACTTACCTCCATAAAGCAGACACGAAAGACTGTCTGAAAAGTAGCAATCACATTTATTATATGGTACCCCAAAAGTGCAACGCGTTTCACAGGCCGAGCCCGCTTCATCAGGCAATAAAGTGGGGACAAAACAGAATTCCAGCAGTAGCAGGTGTAGCGCCTCAGCAAATTTTAAAGGTTTTATCCACTTTTATTCTGCTGGCGCCTCTGTTCTCCTACTGCAAAATCGTGTCCACCCCTGGTGGAGGGGTGATCTACCCCTTTTTTCTCATCTACAGAGAGCGACTTCTTAATCCTGAGTGAGGACAGGTCTAATCTCCTCACCTGCTTATACAGTGGTTGCCTGTGTGGTAACCCACGTTTGTGAGTGTATTCTTCTCACTGATTTGCCTTACTTCGTTTTAACATACTACACTATATTGGGCTCTCGGTTTCTCTATATTTTATTCATTCACTGATGATGGGAGAGAAACTTCACTCTTTAGCTGGAAACACAGCTGCCGGCTCATAGAGTCGATCTTTGTTTACATATCCCCCCTCCAGACTCTGCTGTACTGGGCCGTGCTGCCAGAGCATGTGACTGGGGCTATGGAGTGTCTGCATTGCTATGCAACTGGACAGCCGCGCTGCTGTGCCTGTGTTATATCTGCTCCTGTCACCTCCTTTACTCCCTCCAATAGTACCAGTGACAATGAGAGAGGGGTGACAAGGGACAAGCAGCAGCCGCTGCTCCTGACCTGTGTTTATATCATTTCACATACCTGCAGCCTGCTGTAATTGATAGCTGTAGTGCTGGTGGGCGGGGAAGCTGGAGGCAGGAAGAGCTGTGCATCTGTGACTGTGGGCACTGAGCAGCATGGAAGATGTAGTACTGCTGCATGTGTAGTGAAAGAGGGGTAGATAGATCACAGCAGTGTCCCCCACCAAGCTAAGTGAGTGAGTATCAGAGAACAACAGTCCAGTGACCAGTCATGTGTAGCTCTGCAAGGAGGGGGACACTCATTACAAACTGTAATGTGCACTGAGGAGGAACCACATCCCTCCACATGTATTCGGCTTCTTGTCTCCCCACAAACTTGCTAATAACTTGGGTGCTGATATTAGGATTTGTAGTATCCATCTTTAGAATCACAGCACATCTATCATTATTTCAGCATTCCTCATTTTCTGTACACTGTACATATATTTACCACCTTGCCATAGTAACCCCCTGGATATTAGATGAAATTTCAGCAGTTATACAAACTAATACCACACTCTATTCCGCTGCCACAAGTGTTGTACCGCTCGCTGCAGAACTAAGCTAAGGAAACTGCTGCTGGTGGGTCATTGAACTGAATGGGGGTGTGAACATACATTTGAGTTGAGAATTCTGGTTGACAAACCCACTTGTCTCTGAATGCTTGATCACAGGTTCTCTTTTTGGCCGCTAAATCACAGTACACAACGTTTTCCTCAGTTCAGGTCATGATTTCCCAGCAGCACCTCTCTGTCCCCTACCATAGTTGAAGTGCTAGTTCCTTGACCACACAGGCTGACATCACTATCTGTGCAGAGGAAGTGTTGAGAGCTGGATGGGTTTTGTATAGGAGATCAGCCCTCTGAATGGCTCAGTTAAAGTGGGCAGAGATAGGGCCAGAGATGTAATGGACCGGGGGACTGGAGGGTGTGTACAGAGTGATGGGCAAACTTTCGGTTTGCTTCAGCTGGCAAACACGCAATTGTGTCTGGATTTGTGCGTTCATGAACCTGGAAGTTAGAGTGAATACACATTTACAATTTTGATTGGCCGAAGATTGGAAAATGTTAAAATCTCCGCAGGAGCAGGAGGGCCAACAGATACTGAATACTATGAACAGACTGTGTGATTGACCTCTCATACTAACTACATGGAGGTGGTAAAACTGGGCATTGATTGGCCTATAAAAACTTGATGTGTATACCAGGCTTTAGTTTGTGGGCTCACCAGCAGGCATGGTCGGAAGAGCCAATTTCCGATTCCGTGGTAATTCCGCATACCGCCACTACCGAAATTCCGCTTCCGCTACATTCCGGTGGAATTCCGCTACATTCCGCGGAATTCCGCGGTATTCCGCCACGTGCACTTTCCGTATTTTTAAACGGACTTCCGTAATTTTTATACGGATTTCCGTAAATTTAGGAGGAAACACTCAATCGCTCATTTGAAATATCTATTGTTAATAAAGTTGATTTGTATTTTGTAAATTTGGATAAAAAAAATGTTGAAACCGTTATTTTAGCGCAGTAACTCTCCGCTGATTATGATTGGTCAACTCATTCCGCATCTCCTGATTGGTCAATTCATTCCGATTCCGATTTTGCCGGAATTCCGAATTCCGGATTGCAAATTCCGAATTCCGGATTGCAAATTCCGAATTCCGCGGAACCATGCGGAAACCCCAATTCCGGCGGAATTTCGGAATTTTAGCTTCCGCGGAATTCGGAAGCCCATGCCTACTCACCAGTAGGCAGGGTGAGACGCTCACCCATCACTAGTGGAGACTCATTCTCATGCTGCTCTAGCCTCAATCTATTGGGTTTAATTAGAACCAAAGCAGGCCATTAACTATACAATCCTATCTGTACAATCGTGAATCTTCTGTATCGTTTGACAGCTTAGCTTAACAACCAGTTCCAATATTTTACAGCTAAGTTAACAGATGGTGCAACACACTTAGCATGTAACCCCCTCTGAAGATAATCAACACCGGGTGCCAAATATTCTAGGTACGCCACTGCCTTGTCTCGCCAGCTCCAAGCTGTAATAATCCGCCCCTCCATCCTCTGTCCTCCGCAGGGAGGGGGGGGGGGGTGTCGGTAAGTTATCCGCACCGGGTTTCAAATACCCTAGCTACGCCACTGTCTGTATAATTCTTCTTGACTCTTCCTTTGCTTTTGACATGATTAATCATACTTATCTTTTACAGACCCATCTAGTCACTGGGGTTAGAGGTCCTACTCCTAACACATTCCTGGACTTGCTCGTACCTGTCCGGACGTTTTCTCACTGTTTCCTACTCCAATACTAACACCTCTCCTCATTCACTGTCTAATGGTGTACCAGTCCAGAAGGTTCTGTCCTTGGACCTCTTCTCATCTTTCGCTCATGACCTGGGACAATTTTGGTTTTTAGTATCACCTAGCTGAGTGATGACACCCAAATCTATTTCTCAGCTCCTGACCTCTCTACACCACCCATGAATCCATGACTGTCTATCTGCTGGCTCTACATTCATGTAATCACATTTTCTTAAACATACGCAAAACAGAGAGTGTAATATTTCTGCCTTCTCCCTCTGCTCCCCCACCTAGTTACAATCAATGTAGAAAACACCCCAATAACTTCAACTCCTAATGCTTGTTATCTGAGAGTAACTCTAGAATCTGAGCTCTTATTTAAACCACATATTAACACATACACAACCTCCTGCTACTTCCATTTCAGGAATGCCTTGGGAATTTATCCCATCCTTACACAGGTTTCACACTAGCAACCAGCATTATACGTGCGGTGCGATTGGATGATCGCATTACACTGTAACATTAAAAATAGGCTTTGGAGATTACCATGGCAATGCACGGTAATCTCATTTCTGGCTGCAAACCAAAATATAAATATGGCTCTCTAGTGCCCACTTCCTGTGGCCAAAATAAGAATTGCATGAAAGTGTATTTAAAAAAAAAAACGCTTTGACACATGCATATCGAAATTCGAAAACTTTTTAAAATATGTGCGTTCCCATTGACTTACATGACTTTCGGTCAACGTACGTCACCACAACTGTTGCCCGGTAACGCTCTGTTGCTCTGTTACTCTGTTACTTAAAATGTGCAAGTGTGAAATGGGCCTAAAATGCTTGTACATGCTCTAATCCTATCCCGTCTTGACTACTGTAACAAGAATTGCAAAACTTGAAAACATCAAGAATATCCTTAATGGTATTTCACTACACCTACCGAAATCATCAATGTAACCAAGGATACGTCTCTTATCATCATAATCAGAAAACCGAGTTTTGAAAAATACTGTATCCAATCTTTATTGTTGCATTCCATTTCCCTGCATGCAACATTTTTTCTGAACTGCATAGATGGTTGTCCTGTGTGCGTCTGAGTGTGTGTGTGTGTGGGGGGGGGGAGTTATATCGATACTGATTGACCCAGCTATTGTGATGCAACTATTGTGCATTATCTGGTCAAATCTTATATAATTTGACCTACTTGTGGGCCTGATGAAGAGTCTCTGACTCAAAACAAGCTAATGTTGTAGTATATCACACTATTGTTGGCTGTACTTTATGGATGTTTTCCTTGTGGCTCCTATGAATATTTATATGTGAACTTTTTACCAAAATACATTTTTGTATTTAAAAAAACCTTTTGTATCAATAACGATTGGATATAGTATTTTTCAAAAGTTGTTTTTCTAATTATGATGAGAGGCTGATATCCTTTGGTTACAATGCTGACTACTTGAACACCCTACTTTGGGGTGTAGTAAAAACAGACTGACATCTCTCTGGTCCTTACTAAACTCTGCTCTCATCCACCTCTCTTCCCGCCCACTCTATGCTGTCAATCCCTCCACCGGCTGCCAATCCCTCCACCGGCTGACAATTACGCAAATAATCCAATTCAAACTCCCAACACTATCATACAAAGCTATACATAAGTTTTCACCTCCACATATCTTCTCATTAATCTACAGATACCTTTCCACCCAAAATATTCGCTCCTCCCATTAGACTCTCCTGTCATCCAACCTTGTTACCTTCTCTTGTACCTGCATCCGGGACTTCTCACAAACGTCACCCCTCCTTTGGAGCTCATGGGGTGTTTGCTATCTTCCCCCTTTCATTCACCCTTTATCAGAGCATCAAGCTGAATTGATGCTGCTGTGTACAATAATTTACTTAGGACTGCACTCTGACCCCCTTTAGTTTACAAAAACATTTTCAACCACCCACTCATATAAAACGATCTCCTGTATTTTCTCCTGTATTTTAAGGAACCTTATTGAAGGATTAAATGAACAGTCCTGTTGAAATTATAGATGAAATCTATTACCATCTCTAAACTGTCAGTCATGTTTGTCTTTTTAGACCAATAGCTTGGTTTCTCAGCACCGCAAAGAGCACCTTGCTTTTCCTCTTTTCCATTTTTTTCCGACAGGACGGTACATGCAGCTCAGCAGAACTGAACATGTATGACTGTCATATGTCACAAGAGCACTGTTAATCTATATCATTGTTTAGGCTGGAAAGGTACAATGCCTTCTTCCCACTGTAAAAAAAGAAAAAAGAAAAAAAAAAGGTCACAGATATTTTTTGACTGCTTGCTATGCGATGTGTGTTACAATGGAAGAGTCCCATTCAATTGTTTTTGGCTGAAAGAGGAACCTAAAAAAAAAAAAAAAAAAAAAAAAGCCCAGACCCTACTACTGACAGAGAGGTGTTCGCACTCCCCATATGTCTGCCCCGATTACAGCACAGACAATGGACCCGTCAGCTCTACATCACAAGCCATCCTGCTACTGGCATCACTTTTAGGTAGAATAACAGCAACTTGTTCCTGGCAACAATGATGCCATCTGAGTACAGCACATATTCTGGGCTGTGTGCAGGACTGCATATATTGCTCCACTTTACTGACTGTTTCCATGCAGGCTGCACTGACACACTGACACTGAGTATTTCAAAACATCACAAATAGAGCGTAATTGCTGAAGCAATAAGACTGCTGAGTTGGAGATAGAAAACAGAAAAAAAATGTAGAGAACTCTGTTGCATATCTTTAAAAACTAACTGTAACTAACAAACTTACATACAAAAAATTGACAGCTCAACCTCACCTGAGAATACGTGCCATGTGTTTAGCTGGAAGGGTGCTGGAGAAAAGGGGCAGCCAATCCTGAAGCAGTAGAAATGTTCAAAAAGTTCCTCTGCGTACCTTCCATAGGTTAAAACCAAATACTTTATTAAATCATCATATCAAATAGCAAATAGCAAAAATTGGAACAGCATGCAAGCTGACGCGTTTCCGATCCTACCGGGTCCTTAGTCGTAGCTGATATGACATGAATCCAGCAGTCCTTTAATACCCAGAGACCACACCCACCACCACACCTATACAGGTGGAAGAAATTCTTAAAGGGGAAATACTCCAGGTGGAGGGAGAGCTACGACTAAGGACCCGGTAGGGTCGGAAACGCGTCAGTTTGCATGCTGTTCCAATTTTTGCTATTTTCTATGATTATTTAATAAAGTATTTGGTTTTAACCTATGGAAGGTGAACGGAGGAACTTTTTGAACATAACAAACTTACATGTATTTTATGTGTTGTATGTATTGTTGATGGAAAAAGCATTTATTAATGCTGGTAAAAATGGACAGAATAAGCAAACAAATACTCACATTTAAAACATGTAGGTCCCTGGTGGAAATGTTGTTTAATTAAGTGGCAGTTATTGGCTTGGATTGCCTGCAGGTAGACATTTAATTAGGTCTGTGGTTTTAGCATGTCTAGCTTATATATTGAGCTCAGTAATCAGGCGCTAGGTCATGGACCTTGTTACTTAGGCATCTCCAGAGATATCCATTTGATATGTCATATATAATCCATCCAAGCTTGAATTAATTATTGTCTCTTATGACACATTTGCCTGAGTCATATCAGATAACAGGAAATGCTGCTGCAAAATATTTTAATATGTGATTTTGTGTTTGTAATTGTATGTCGCATGCACAGCATATTTTTTAACCACTTTGCATTGAGTACTTTCTTGCTTGCTTGGAAAATAAAACTTAATTTAAGGACAAATTAAAAATAAAATTGAATCAAACATTGTTTGACTTAAGCTAAGCATGCAGTATTAGATCAGGAGAATTATCTATGTCTTTCTGATACTGATAATTTTTATTGCTTGACACCTTGAACCGGCTGATGACACAATCAGCAGAAGCCGGCACTAGGGCAACAGTAAAGGAGAGGTCTCTCATTGCTGCTGGAGCCAATGGATGAGACGAGCTGTGCTGATGCTGCGTGTAACTATACACAGGGAGAGGAGAGGGCACATTGGGAGCAGAGGAGACATGGGGACAATACAGGGAGTCCCCGGAATTCAGTTTAAATGAAACAACTCAGATGCAAAGTGCAGACTTTCAGCTTTAAATTATGTTAAAACTAGGGGTGGGACGACGAATCCGGCGAATCCACGAATCCCTCGAATATTGGGAAATATTCGAGATTCGTGGATTCGAATCCCGACGCCATTTTTCACTTTCCGAATCCGCCGAATCCCGACGCCTCATCGCCGCATACGCCGCTCCCCCCGCCCGCGCTCGTCCTCCCCCGACCTTCTCCGACCCCCCCGCGCCTCCTCCGTTCGCCAGCATCAACTCACCTGAGCGGAGCGCACAGAGCGGCAGACCTCTCGCCGACTTCCTGGTTCCCCCTAGTGACCGGCTCTTACAATGATGTCATCAGTAAGAGCCGGTCCGGCCACTAGAGGGAACAGGGAAGTATAGAAGAGGTCTGCCGCTCTGCGCTCCACGGACAGGTGAGTAGATATTCATGCAGGGGTGAGCGGAGGAGGCACGGGGGGGGGGGGGGGGGAGCGGAGGAGGCACGGGGGGGAGCGGAGGAGGCACGGGGGGAGCGGAGGAGGCACGGTGGGGGGCGGAGGAGGCCGGGGAGGGGGGTTGGCGGTGAGCAGAGGAGGCATGGGAGGCCCCTATACCTACCTACAGTCCCCTATACATACCTACAGGCCCCTATACCTACCTACCCACCTACAGGCCCCTATACCTACCTACCTACCTACCTACCCACCTACAGGCCCCTATACCTACCTACCTACCTACCTAAAGGCCCCTATACCTACCTACCTAAAGTCCCGTATACCTACCTACCCATCTACCTACCTACAGGCCCCTATACCTACCTACCCACCTACAGGCCCCTATACCTACCCACCTACAGGCCCCTATACCTACCTACCTAAAGGCCCCTATACCTACCTACCTAAAGGCCCGTATACCTACCTACAGGCCCCTATACCTACCTACCCACCTACAGGCCCCTATACCTACCTACCCACCTACCTACCTACCTAAAGGCCCCTATACCTACCCACCCATCTACCTACCTACAGGCCCCCCTACCTACCTACCTACGTAAAGGCCCCTATACCTACCTACCTACCTACCTAAAGGCCCCTACACCTACCTACCTACAGGCCCCTACACCTACCTAAAGGCCCCTACACCTACCTACCTAAAGGCCCCTATACCTACCTACCTACCTACAGGCCTCTACACCTACCTACCCACCTACCTAAAGGCCCCTATACCTACCTACCTACATACCTACCTATACTGAAGGTCCCTTTACCTACCTACCTAAAGGCCCCTATACCTACCCACCCATCTACCTACCTACAGGCCCCCCTACCTACCTACCTATGTAAAGGCCCCTATACCTACCTACCTACCTACCTAAAGGCCCCTACACCTACCTACCTACAGGCCCCTACACCTACCTAAAGGCCCCTACACCTACCTACCTAAAGGCCCCTATACCTACCTACCTACCTACAGGCCCCTACACCTATCTACCCACCTACCTAAAGGCCCCTATACCTACCTACCTACATACCTACCTATACTGAAGGTCCCTTTACCTACCTACCTAAAGGCCCTTACACCTACCCACCTAAAGGCCCCTATACCTACCTACCTACCTACCTAAAGGCCCCTACACCTACCTACCTACAGGCCCCTACACCTACCTAAAGGCCCCTACACCTACCTACCTAAAGGCCCCTATACCTACCTACCTACCTACAGGCCCCTATACCGACCTACCCACCTACCTAAAGGCCCCTATACCTACCTACCTACATACCTACCTATACTGAAGGTCCCTTTACCTACCTACCTAAAGGCCCCTACACCTACCTACCTAAAGGCCCCTATACCTACCTACCTAAAGGCCCCTATACCTACCTACATACCTACCTATACTTAAGGCCCTATACCCTGCTACCTATACTGAAGGTCCCTTTACCTACCTACCTAAAGGCCCCTATACCTACCTACCTAAAGGCCCCTATACCTACCTACCTAAAGGCCCCTATACCTACCTACATACCTACCTATACTTAAGGCCCTATACCCTATATACCTATACTGAAGGTCCCTTTACCTACCTACCTATACTGAAGGCCCCTATACCTAGTTAACTACCAATACTGAAGGCCCATATACCCTGCTACCTATACTGAAGGCCCATATACCCTGCTACCTATACTGAAGGCCCATATACCCTGCTACCTATACTAAAGGCCCATATACCCTGCTACCTATACTGAAGGCCCATATACCCTGCTACCTATACTGAAGGCCCATATACCCTGCTACCTATACTGAAGGCCCATATATCCTGCTACCTATACTTAGGGCCCCTATACCTTGCTACCTATACTGAAGGCCCCTATACCTTGCTACCTGTACTGAAAGCTACCCATATTGAAGGCACCCATACCTAGCTAGCTATACTGAAGGCACCTTTACCTCGCTACCTATGCCTGGGTACCTATACTGCGGGCAACTATACCATGGATCACACAATTCTTATGTGCAGGATTCGTTAGATTCGGGATTCGAAAGGTTCGAGATATTCGAGAATCTTTATAGATTCGGATCCGGATTCGGATTCGAAGAAATTGTGGATTCGTCCCATCCCTAGTTAAAACAAAGTTTTAAATTGCCTAATATTTTCATGCAATCCTTTTGTTCACCTCACTGAATTAAAGCTAAAAGTCTGCAAACTTCAACTGCATCTGAGTTGTTTCATTTAAAATGCATTGTGGTAATGTACAGAACCAAAATGAGAAAAAGGGTGTCTCTGTCCAAACATTTATGAACCTAACTGTATGTTTAAAAATATAATGGACCTATGTTCAAGGTAAATTAATATAAAACACAGTAAAACTGATGAGGTAATAACGTTGACACAAATAATTATGGGCCTAATCGTATATGTGTATTTGTCAATCTTACCAATCACACATCAAATATTTATAAGGGATACTCCCTCAAAATATAACTGGACCTTTCTCCAAAAATATTGGGCTGATATTTATTTATTTATTTATTTATTTATTTATTTTTGCTACTGATGTCATGCTCAGTGAGTGGATTTTATATTTGTTTTTGTATGTATATTTTTAACATGCATTAATAAAGATAATGTTCTAGTTTGCACCTTAAAAGTGAAATCGATTAAATAAACTATAATTATCATAATATTCCTAGCTGCAGATATACGTTGTCTAGCACAGAAGTTTGTACTGCATGTGTTTCATTAAACTTCAATCAAAGAACACACAACCCCTCACTATTGGTTGTCACTAACAATACATTGTATGTACATTTTAATTTGTAAAAAAAAGAAGAAGGAAAAAATCTGCTACAGAAATACAGGAAACACTGCTTGGTCATCCATAAAATTATGCCTAGTGTATGTTCCCTATTTATCTGATTTCATTTATTTCTGACAAACCATTTTTATAGTATACTAACAGTATGTCAGGAAATGCACCATCAGAATGCAAAATGAATATCTGAGCTTATAAAAGCAAATGAGCTATGAGCTTTTCAACAGTCAAAAAGAGGTTTGCACTTCTGAACAGAAATAATTTAAACAAACATTGGAAAACAACTGGAGGAAAAAATAAATCTGATAAAAAAAGCCAAGATTCAAGAATTTACTGCATATCAACTTAAAGAAAAGCTTTTATGCAGAAAGAGCATTTTGTTTTCTTTAATTGCTAACTAGTCATTAATAATAATAATAATAATAATAATAATAATAATAATAATAATAATAATAATAATAATAATAATAATAATAATAATAATAATAATAATAACATTTATTATTATTATTATTATTATTATTATTATTATTATTATTATTGTTGTTGTTGTTGTTGTTGTTATTATTATTATTATTGTCTGACATTCCATGCATCTTCATAAATGCTTATGTTCATACATAATTCTTGATAATATGGAATAGAATTATACTGTTACTGCAACAAATAGAATTACCAAAAGCATCTGAAAGATACATGTTTCAGATCCAATTAAAACGTTTTATCTGTGTAGTAGAACAGATTTGAGGCTAATCATTTGCCTCTTTGATGCTACTGCATGACTGATGAGTATCTGCTTGTATTTTTCAGAACTGACCAAACTGACAACACAGAAGTGGAAAGAGTTCCTTGTGCACGCCTTCTGGGCACTACCATCACCAACGATCTAACTTGGAAAATAAACACTACTTTCATCCAGAGGAAAGCCCAACAGAGACTATTCTTTCTCCGCCAACTGAAGAAGTTTGGTATGTCTCAGAAACTGTTAACGAGTTTCTACTCCGCCACGATCGAATCTGTCCTCTGCACCTCCATCCTGGTTTGGTATGCCGGTTCCTCCGCCGGCGACAGGCATAAGCTACAGAGGGTCATAAGATCAGCGGAGAGAATCATTGGCAAACCACTCCCCCCTCTGGACCTCCTCTACAACTCAAGACTGCGCTCCAGGGCTTTGAGGATAGCCAGTGATCCCTTACATCCAGGCTACCGCTTCTTCAGTTGGCTCCTCTTGGGGAAGAGATTCCGGTCTATTGCCACCAAGACCTCAAGGCACCGGAACAGCTTCTTCCCCTCAGCTGTAAACCCGCTGAACTCTATGCACGCTATTCCCATCTGCTGATCTTTCTCCCATTCTCCCCCCTACACGTCGGCTTACCGTAAAAGCCTGCCCACGGTAGTGTCTGTTGCTCTGTGAACTTTTGTACTATCTGTGTTCTCAACTCTCTGTGTGTATATTTGATTTGATGTGATTGTTGTATTTTTATATTTTTGTATATTTGATGTGATTGTTGTATTTTTATATTTTTGCATATTTCTACACTCAGCCCTGTATGCCAAGCCCAATTCCGGGCACGACCAGTCGTGCTTGGCGAAATAAAGTTTCTGATTTTGATTCTGAAATCACCAAATAATTATCTGTAGATGTTTAACACATGCTTTTACATGACACATGGAAAAACCCAACCAGAGAGGGATCTGCACAACTCCACATCACAGCAAAACTTTATTCATTGTCCCAGTAAACAATTGTGCCCATGTGGCAGATTTAACCATTCAATAACCCAATTTACATTTCATAAGATTCTCTGTTCAAAAAGAAACAGAGCATACCCCAACTATGGGCAGCACGGTGGCATAGTGGTTAGCGCTCTTGCCTTTCAATACTGGGTTCCCGGTTCGAATCCTAGCCATGTCAACATCTGCAAGGAGGTTTGTATGTTCTCCCGCGTCTGAGTGGGTTTCCTCTGGGTACTCCGGTTTCCTCCCACATCACACAGACATACATATAAGTTAATTGGCTTCCCACTAAAATTGGCCCTAGACTATGATATACACATTGATACATAAGACTATGGTAGGGATAAGATTGTGAGCCCCTCTGAGGGACAGTTAAGTGACAAGACAATATATATTCTGTACAGCGCAGCGCTATATAAATACTAAAATAATAATAATAACTTGTTCATGCAAGCAAAGCAGCCCAGTAACTTAAATTCTTATAGTCTGTGCATATATCTCATTTGCATCAACTCTTGCTCCCCCAAATCATATAACATCAGCTGTATACAAAACATTTTTTTTTAATTTAATGTTATTAAAATGATGTTTGCATGGGAAGCTTCAAAGAACATTTATTAAGAAGTGTATGTGCTTAGTATACCTGTTGTGCACATTTTTGCTTCTTGTAATGGCACTTGAGACAAGAAGTAAGAGAAGTAAGCTCTTTTATTGAATGGAGCCAGAAGCAGCAAGCCAGACACTAAGCAGAACACAATAATTCTAATTGTTGTAAGGAAATTGAATCTTAGCAAAGAACTTACAGCTGTAGGTTTAGAAAAATATTTGGAAATCAATTTATTGTTATCCATACAATTCAGTATCTCATGGAACGCCCCAAGTTACCACCAAATTAGACATTAACTGCAAATTAACACCAGGACAGTTTACACACAAGATAAATTACTCAGCACTGTCAATTCAGATCCCACACTCTGTGTAGCCTGCAGACACCAAAATGGGGACAAGTGACCATCACCGTAAAACATATGTACTGGAGCTAAGCTTAGTGTGTAACACAGGGGGGTACAATTTATTTAAAACAACTAAAAATACTATAAAAACAAACAAAATTCACATTGTGGGTCCCTTTGCATAAAAAGATTCATCAACAATATTGCGCTAATTCAAGTAAAGTGCTCAACACTTTGAATATCGCCAGTCGATGTACAGAGAGAGTGCCTGATCACTCTCCGACCAGGTTTCGGCATCGCAACGTCATCAGGGAATAAGGAAAATGAGCAAAGCAAACATTATATAAATAATATACGGATCCGAGATGAAAAACTTACTATAACAAGTAACTTGTCTATATATCTTATCTAATGTTTAGATTTACACAGCAAATCTAGCTGCAAACAGCTTCAACAGTTTATGATCATTTATTCCTGTGATACAATGAAAGTGGCCATGCTCTGTTTGTCATATTACACACAGGCAAACTGACCTGTATCTCCAGCCCTCAGCCTGTGAAAACTTTGCTCTCCTCTTCTCCTCCCTCCTCCCCTCTGCCTCTGAAATCTCTGTCTAGTAACCTCCTCCTCCTCCTCCTCCTGCCCAGACTGAGCTCCCATAAGCCCTTGCTACATGGATCTGAGAGTGCCAAGGCACTCTGGAGAAGCTGCAGGTGAGGCTTGTTTAGTTTATAGGGAATTGGAGTATTAAAACAAAACAAAAAAGTATTTTCTTGAGGAATGCCCTATAAACTGTATGAAAGGAACAAAATTATGCAATGAGTAAAAGTTTATCTCGGATCCACTTTAAACCATTTTTACTTTTCATTTTCTCTCCCATCAGCTCAAACTACCATAGAGCATCAGCCATCCTGAAGCTGGGCACAGAATGTGAAATGTGAGTAATATATGATAACGATGATCTGACATCATATATCCTTCTAAGGCAGGCCCATCTTGATGAGTCGAAAAGAGGGATGGTAGAGCAGGCTGTGAACAAGCATTTGTGTGTTGGGGAACTCAAGCCCCATACCCAAATGTATATAAGTTCCAGCTTGTTCCAGGGAGAGAAATATTGCTAAGAGCACAGAAGGTTCTAAGTGTTAAGCAGTACAGCTCCCAACAAGACCAATAAACTGCTTATTATTGATTTATGTTCCTGCAGGGCTCCTTAGCTCAGATACAGTATTTGCCTAAACAAAGCAGGTGATTAATTAAAACTTTTAAATGTAAATATGTTGAGCTATATTTAAGTGCACATACATTTATGTTCATTCATTATTTACAGATTGCATTCAGCATGGCTTCCTATGCAAATTATATACCTGAATTGGAAAGAATCTCAACTCTTAAAATAATAAGTATACAGACAGCACTTGAAATGTTAAATACATATGTGACATTTAAAATTTAATAAATACAGATTTAATCAGTGTCTAGTGGTTTTTCTGTAGTTTTAAGTTTGCTCTTTTGGCACAATGATTTTTTTTCTCACTCACTAATGTGTTCTGATTAGATATCATTTTCTCAGTTGAATTTAACCTTCGCTTTTCTAATAGATATATTTAGCAACACAGCATTTAAAAGAGCTCTAAGTAATGTATTTGCAGTTTAGTTGGGAAAAAATAAAAAGGAAGCATTAAAGCAAAGATGAAATATACAAAACTTGATTTAATCCCTTAAAGTAGAACTTTCAAAGCTGCACTTTAGATGTCACTCATTAGTGTTCAGTGTCAATATTTAAATCTCATCTCCATGCACAAATATAAAATTACTTAAATTCATGATTATTTATCTTAAAATCCTGTCCTGAGATCCTGATCACATGACCAGTAGGGATGAGGGTGGGAGATTTATGAATTTTGCATGCCCCGTGAATGCTATCCTTAGCAAATTTAAAAGGTATGTTAAGGAGAATAGTGGGAACAAGTACCCACTATTCATCAAGACCCTGTCGTTTTTGAGAAAATACATTTATGATAATTAAAATGTTTTTTAAATGTGGATAAATTACAGCTTGCTGAGGTTTGCCGAGTACCATATTTTTATACATTTTATTTCACTTTAAGAAAAGGGACAGTGTGAGGTCTCCCCTCTTAAACCTCTTTAACTCTTTGTCACACATGCAAGCTGGCAAAGTCAACATTTTTGGGGCTCAATGCCCCAAGTCATGCCAGCCCACATAGTCCATAATATGGGGGTGGCTCTGAAAGAGAGAATATCATGGACAACAGGCTTCTCCCCACCTCTATGCATTAGAGCTGGGGGTAACTATCTCCACATGTAGAGAAAGGTCATGATGGAATTATGGTGGCATCTGGGATCCCCCTTTAAATTTGAGAGGACCCCCAGATGTCTGACTTTGTCCCTATAGACGGGTAGAGGGTGGTCATTTTTCATAAATACATATACATTTTAAAATATATGTCACTTTTGCCTTGCTTCTGACTAGTCTGACTCTATAGTGTATATTAATATGCAGTAGAAAGGAGAAAGAGAGAAGTGGGAGAAGAAGCTGTATTCAGGCTTAAAGCTGTAACATACAGTGAGCTGTAACAAACTGAAGAAATCTACATTGCTGCATTGCTGCATCTGATGCTTTAATGCTGCGTACACACTTGCGATAACGATCGCTCGTAAATGCCAATTAACGATCGCTCGTAGTCGCTCGCACGATCATCGCCTAAAGTTCGTTCAGAAGCGATCGTTAAGTCAAGCGAGGAAAGGGCAATCATTGCTCGAGGAAATTTTCCAAGAAGTTGGATAAAATCGAGCGATTGTCGCCGTTAAAATGAAGTGTGTATAGCGATCGTGCAAGAACGATCGCTACCTCATGTACTGCGCACGTGCGTTTACAACGGGAACGTACGTATTTCCAGAATCTTTTGTTTTGTAGCGATCGTTCAGTGTGAAATTTGAAATCATGATAAAGAATTGTGCACTTAACCCAAATGTTTAGTAAAACATTAATTACTACTTAACCACTTGACGACTGCAGGGCTAAACCCCCCTAGTGACCAGGCAATTTTTAGCTAAATTGGCCACTGCAGCTTTAAGGCCAAGCTGCAGGGCCGCACAACTCAGCACACAAGTGATCCCCCCCCCCTTTTCTCCCCACCAACAGAGCTCTCTGTTGGTGGGGTCTGATCGCTCCCCCCATGTTTATTTTTTTTTAAATAAATATTGTTGTTGTTCTTTTTTTAAAAAAAACCCCTGTTACTTTAATTCCCTTCCCTCCCTCGCTCCCTCCCTCCCCACAGCCGGCCAATTACGGCGATCGGCTGTCATAGGCTTCTGCCTATGAGAGCCGATCGCTCTCTTGTCCCCCATGGGGACAGCCGTGTCACACGGCTGTCCCCAGTGCAGCGCTGCTGCTCATCGCAGCGCTGCACCAAGTAAATAGACGGCGTGATCGCCGTCTAACAGTCTCCCGAGCGGCAATAGCCGCTCGGAGACTGAAGGAGGGGCGGAGCTCCGCCCTCCGTGCATGAGATGCGCGCGCACCATGCGCGCGATCTCATGCAAATTAGAGCCCCAGGACTTTACGCCAATTGGCGTTAGGCGGTCCTGGGGCTGCCGCCGCGGCCACGCCTACTGGCGTGACGCGGGCGGCAGAAGGTTAAACAGCATACAATGCACTAACATAGGTATGTATGTATATTGAGTTTTTATTGTTTTGTTATTTTTGTAGCATGTACACACTTTTCTGTTGATATGTTTCTTTAAATATGCCTCTCTCTCTCTCTCTCTCTCTCTCTCTCTCTCTCTCTCTCTCTCTCTCTCTCTCTCTCTCTCTCTCTCTCTCTCTCTCTCTCTCTCTCTCTCTGTATTTTAATAATACTCATGAAACGTGTTGTAGGCTTGTGCCCAAAACATTTTTTATTTTTTATTTTTTTTTTAGACTATTTACAACAAAAGTTTGCAACAATAAAACAGGCCCAACATGGGCAACCATGTGTAATATGGCCAACATGGCCTACATCACAAACACATTACTGTGCAGCAGGGCTTTTTGTGTGTAAAGTGTCACCCAGGGCAATGGTGTAAACATGCCCCCCCCCCCCCCCAACGTGAAGCCAGGTCTAGGTGCCCCCTGTATAGGTTAGCTAGGTAGGTCACTGTAGTGAAATTTTGACAGATAAGTGACTGCAGTATAAGTTATATACAGGGCAGTTTCTAGGCTAAATTTCACCCAGGGCGAGGGTGTAAAAATGCCCTCCCCCCCTTGAGGCAGGTATAGGTGCCCACAGTTAAGGTTAGCTATGTAGATGCCACCAGTATGAATTAGATAGGTAGGTGCTTGCAGTATAGGATAGATAGGTAGGTGCCTGCAGTATAGGATAGATAGGTAGGTGCCTGCAGTATAGGATAGATAGGTAGGTGACTGCAGTATAGGATAGATAGGTAGGTGACTGCAGTATAGGTTAGATAGGTAAGTGCTTGCAGTATAGGTTAGATAGGTAAGTGCTTGCAGTATAGCTTAGCTAGGTGCTGCACTATAGATTAGGTAGGTAGGTAGGTAGGTAGGTGCTGCACTATAGATTAGGTAGGTAGGTAGGTGCTGCACTATAGATTAGGTAGGTAGGTAGGTGCTGCACTATAGCTTAGGTAGGTGACTGCAGTCTAGCTTCAATAAGTAGGTGGCAGTATAGGTTAGATACGTAGTTGACTGCAGTATAGAATAGATAGGTAGGTGACTGTAGTATAGCTTAGGTAGGTGCTGCACTATAGATTAGGTAGGTAGGTAGGTGCTGCACTATAGATTCAGTAGGTAGGTAGGTAGGTGGTTGCTGCACTATAGATTAGGTAGGTAGGTGCTGCAGTGGTGGTGGGAGCGGCCATAATAGTAATAACTCACCTTTCTTCATCTTCAGCCGAATAGCCGATGTCACTCTGCTTCAATATACTTCCTGTCTCGGCATCTGTCTCAGTAATAGTGTTGACATGTGGGACATTATCACAGGGGGCACTGTTACTGAGACAGATGGCGAAAAGTAATTACATTGAAGGTACGTGGAATCTGCTATTTGGCTGAGCAAAGGTGAGTTATTAATATTATACTTGCTTCCACAAAACCCCTCTGTCCGCCCAAATCCAGCATACCCGGCAATGGCACCTATCACACGCCCATACAAGAAGTGCTGATGTGCACATGTCATCTCTGATTTGTGGGGTAACAAAAGTTCTCATTCTTTGTGGAACAGTCTTGCCACCTTGTCTCTCAAGGCTTGCACCTCCCTCTGGCTTCTGCTCATTGCCTCAAATGCGTTGGCCTTCACCACTTCCATGTTAAATAGAGCCGCATCCAGTTCATCGAGCAGTGCAGTAGCTTCTTCATCCTCTGTGTTATTGTAAGCAAAATAGAGAAGTTAAAGTTAGTTTTGCAATAATGATGTTGTGTGTGTGTTGTATTAAAACCTATGTTATGTTTTGGTGTTATGTTGTCTTAATTTTAAACGGTAAAATTCTTTGGCACATGAAGCTTGTATGAAACGTCAGATTTGGTTACATACACGTCCAGTGGGTGTCGATAGCACTCTGACAGGGCCTGAATACAATGTCATTGACTTTGTTGCTACACACTGCAATCGTGCCCAGCCATTGGTGGATATGAACCTGTCATATCCCACCTGAGATCTCCCGTCAGTGATAAGGACACATTGTGTTTGGCTCGTGATCACCTCATCCCTGGGATGGCTTTATGTTTGCAATCATGCCTGTGTAGCTACTGTGGGTAGGGGTTAAAGGAGAGGAGAGACTCACTTTCCTGCTCTGTATGTTTCAATTGGCATCCCCTTTCACTCTGTCCAACAGTGTGGTGTCAACACACACAAATCATGGGGCTGTTAAGTGTATTGGATTGGGTTTATAAATGGAGCTGCGCTGGTAAAATCAAAATTATTGTACGCATATACAGCTGTTCAATAATGTCAATTTAGAGTTCTAACAGTTCCTCAAAGTGGTCAAGCACCCACAGTAACACACAGTTCACTGGGGTGTTGTTTGTGCAGGGTTTCAACAAGCTAACTTATTACAAATCCAGATAGACCACCACCATACCATAAGCAGAGGCAAGATAATGTCCCTCTACTAGATGCCTCTTCATCGCCTAGGGGGGCATCTGGTCGTCCACGCCACTGTATGGATCAAATAACCTCTTCTAGAAGCGTGGCCGTGGATGTCACCTTTCACACCATACGCACCAGAAGACCTTCTTTCATCCATACAGTGGCAGGGGGCATCCAGATGTCCACATAGGCGCTGAAGACCCATCTAGCAGAGGGACAATTTGATGAGGTGAGTGCCCACTGCTTATGGGGTGTTCGTGGTGTATGTCGAATTGAAATAAGCTATGTTGTTCAATCCCTGTCCAAAAAAAAACACACTGAACTGTGTGTTACTGTGGACCTTTGACCTCTTAGAGGAACTGGACCATCTGTAAAGGGACATTATTGTGCAGCTGTATATGTGTGTCCGACATTGTGGTTTGCTCTGAGTCATGTTTCGTCTACCGCCTTGATGATGTCATCAATACAGAATCCACAACATACACTCAGTCTGTGGTGGGATGGAGGGCTAAGAGGAGGTGTTTTGTGCTTCTCAATAATGGAGCCTGGCAGGTGAGTAGTGGCTACTGGGTAAAGGGGGGGACATCTTGACCCATGTTTCTGAACAGTGGTAGTGCCACAGAGCAGTTCCTCTGGCTGCTTACAACATCACTAGTACTCCCCTGCTGCAGTTCAACTGGTTGTTTCCTGGGGGGGGGGGGGAGTTTACACTAACAGTAATCTATATTTATATTAACGATTCAATAGTGCATAGGCACAACACCATATTTCTAACAGTCTTTTTTTGGTTACATAAAGGTTACTTACGGATGGTGATGGCTCTTGATTGTAACGCACCAGAGGAAGGTCCAGCCTCATTCGCTGCCCTACCATTGTTTTCGTCTGTAGAATAGTTGTGAAAACATAATTGGGATAGATATATTAATTTATGTAACACTTAAGCACTGTTGTCATATTAATAATCTATATTTCACAATCAGGTGAGTGTCTGAATTTGTGATAAAAACATGTCTACTCACACATGCAGCTAATAAAAGTGCCTTGTCCCAAACACCAAAGCCACAAAGTGTTTTTTTTTATTTTTTTTTATTTTGTATCACCGGTGAGAATGTTTTGTGTGTTTTTTTAGTTGTAGTGCAATTTTCGTCCAACAGTACTCTTTAGAAAGGCCAAGTAATGCATGATACTTACCATTGTTCGAACAATGTCCATGTCATTGTTTCATAGAAAGTGTTGTGTGGCATTCATAAGAAAACATTAAATTGGCAACGATTAGAGCATATTCATATTGGTTTCAGAGCATTATTCTGTATTGTGTTTCATACATTGCATTTGTGTTTAACTTACCATCTATCTCTTCCACTTCTCCAGACCCAACTTCCACACACTCTTCCTCTGCCGTTTGACTGCCTTCAATGTCCTCTGTCATAAAGACATGGAAATTATGTTATACATACTGTGATTGTTTCCTTTTTGTGTAAACACACAAACAATGTTGCATGGGCAACCAAGTTTTTTTGATGTACATTAGCAAGCTGGTGTATTAAGCTCTGTAGTCAGATCTCTACAGTGTATGTTATCTTGGCCAACCTATTAAAAATAATTACCTACATAATAGGTAATAAAGATAAAGCATGGATGTATACACTATGTGAGATTAGTGTTGTTCTGTAACATTTTCGGGTCTGCATGCATAACACACCTTAATAAGTTAAGGCCCACGTCAACCATTAATCACCGCCCTTGCTCCTGTGATGATCATCCCAAACAACCTCAGGTCTGGCCACCACCCAAGGCTGTAGTGCCTTCGAAGTTTTGTGTTGTGCCTTGATTATGTCAGCAAAACAGGACCCAAAAATTAAGCACTAACTAGGGGAGTTGATGGACAGAGCACTGGTAAGTCTTGATTGTTGCAACATCCTAAAGATGATTGTATCCTATCCATTCCTCCCTAGTGATGCATATAAACTGTCATCTGTGTGATTGTCCAGGATGAGATGTTGACCACTCACATTTCAGAGCCTTGGTAACAATAGCTTGTCCTGTTGCCTGGGCATGTGCTTATAGTGAAATTTCTTGTAGTTAAATATTTTTTGTGGGAAGCACGTTACGTATGGTATTATTTAGTTCACAAGTGTGTCTGACCATGATGGAGACACTGCACATACACGCAGCACTCCAAGTGATTGTTGATCTTGCTAATTACATCATCACTGTGCTGTTGGGCTCTGTGTGTGTGAGCTCCATGTTGGTACCCCAGTTGTGTGTGTCCATTGACAAATCATGAACATGCATGAGCTGTAGCTGTGTAGTACCTGCTATGGTCACCATCCCAGGGTGTATGGGATGTCAAAGTAGCTCAAAGGAAGATTTGATGTTGCTGCTGATGCTTATGTGAGTGAAAGGTCACAATCACCCTTGCAGTGTATTCGAAGCAATAGTTACTTTCAAAAACTCTGGTTAATGTAATGGTCGGTGTTGTAGCAGATCCAAAAACGTGTGATAATGAGCTACATTTCTGACAATGACATAGCATGTGTGGATACATTTTACCATCCTTTTGAAACACACGCATAGTGTGGTTGTGGCCTAAGTTCTGCTGTGTCCTGTGTGTTTACAGACCCTCCTGTAGCACAGCCTATTGTGTTTTACTTTGGACTGCTGTTAATTTCAAAGTCCTAGTTTACATCCCATTGTCGCCATAGTGTTTTCCTATCTCATGTACCCCAGCTTTTGTATTACACTATCTTCTGGGTGTCAACTGAATGCTCTTTCCCTGTAGATGGTGTGCCGATGTGGTGAATGAAGGACACAGATGGTTTTCATCATTGTTGGATCAATCCAAGTGTGAAGAGGTCCCTTGTTCTCCATGGGCCATTGATGTTGTGTGTTTTCCTCTGTACACTTTTATTATGTGTGAAACCTCAAGTGGTATGCATATTCACACATGCAACACATGAGCAAGGACTATATGTCAAAATGTAAAGCCTAACTTACCAACATGAACATCAAGGCCTTCCTCTGCATGCTCCGCATCCTCCTCAGTGTGTTCTTGTGTATCTGAATGTAATTAAATTTACCAAGCATTATTAGCGTGTAATCTTTTGTTTTTTCTTAATGTTGAATCCTCGTGAATAAATGTCTAAGTACCGTCATCATGCTGTTGCTCTGCTTCTTCATTGTCAGCCTGTTGGTCGACATCTTCTTCAGGGTGGGCTTCCCCAGATGCTTCCTGCCTCTGTTGTCGGCACAGCCTCCTTCTCTTTGCCTTTCGTTCTGTGGGTGTGAAAAATGCTTTGATTAAATTGTGTTTGCTTTTAACAATAACAACAACAATAACAATAATATTTATATAGCGCTTTTCTCCCTGGGGACTCAAAGCGCTGTGACCCTGCATTATGCAGTCTCAAAGGCTCGGGAAAAGAGGTGAGTTTTTAGCCTTTTTTTAAAGCTGTCCAGAGAAGGAGCCTCTCGTACTGATTGTGGAAGTGAGTTCCATAGAGTAGGGGCTGCGTAGGAAAAGGCCTGAGCACCAAATGTTAAGTGTATCCTGGGAATAACCAGCTTCATCTTGTTGGCAGAGCGGAGGGTGCGTGAAGGGGCATAAAGTTCCAATAGATCTGCTATGTATTTGGGTCCCATGTGGTGTAGAGCCTTGAATGTCAGCAGGCAGATCTTAAAATTGATTCTCCATTTTACTGGCAACCAGTGAAGAGTTTGCAGTACTGGGGTGATGTGTGAGCTGCGGGGGGCATTGGCTAGGAGTCTGGCTGCATCATTCTGTACTAGCTGTAAGGGGCACAGAACCTTATCTGTAGATCCGATGAACAGGGCGTTGCAGTAGTCTAGGCGGGAGGATACAAATGCGTGAACCAGGGCAGGTAGGTCTTCAGCTGGGATAAGGTGTTTGATTTTCGCTATATTTCTTAGATGGAAGAAGGAAGACTTGACGACAGCTGATACCTGCTGTCTGAGTTTTAGATTTCCATCCAGGATCACCCCAAGGTTTCGCACAGAGTCTTTATACTGTACAGTATCTCCCCCAATTGCTAGTTTGAGGTGGTGAGCGTTTTGAACTTTATCCATCATGTGTGGACCACCTACCACCATCCAATTTTGTAAATCCACTAGACACGCATTTATGGATGCTGATGGGTCTTGGGTGCCAGGCTTGAAGGACAGATACAGTTGTGTGTCATCTGCATAACAATGGTATCCTAGGCCATAGTTCTGGATTATTTTGCCCAGTGGGAGCATATAGGCTGCAAAAAGTAATGGTGATAGTACAGAACCCTGTGGAACTCCATAGGCAAGTGGCACTGGATTAGAGTAATGTGTGCCCAGACATACTTGCTGTGTCCTGCCAGATAGGAAGGTCTGAAACCATCTAAGAACAGTACCCCTTAGGCCACAGTAATTCTTCAGTCGCTGGATAAGAATTTCATGATCCACAGTATCAAATGCTGCTGACAAGTCAAGAAGAATCAGAATTGAGCAATCACCCTTGTCCCTTGCAGTAAGTAGATCATTCATTACTCGGACTAATGCTGTTTCAGTGCTGTGCCTTTTCCTGAATCCTGACTGAAAAGTATCAAAGATGTTGTTATCTGTAAGCCTGGCTTCTAGCTGGTTGGCGACTGCTTTCTCGATAACTTTTGATAGGAATGGTAAGTTCGCCACAGGTCTGTAGTTGGTTACAGAATCAGGATCTAGTGATGGTTTCTTCAGGAGGGGTTTTTGTGTGATTAATGGCTTTTGTTAAGCATGTTGAATGTACAAAAAGAAATAACATAGCAAAGTGTCTTAATTCTAGTCTGTCAACTCTGTTTTGCTAATTTCATAGCACGTGTTACGTCACGACACTTTCAGTGGATCCCCCTACATAAATATGTGTCTGAACATGTGATCCACAATTATGTTCTTGGAGTTTGTGGACTGTGGCTTTAAAGAATGTGCACGGGACAACAGTGGCATGTAAAGTTTAGTTTGCAAATGGCTTGTTTGTGGGTCTGCAACAGGGGCACAGAAGGTGTGTTTTCTTTATGACAAAATTTCCCTACAAAATACGTTCTCAATATTAGTCTATTTATCAAACTGACCAATACTAAGAATGTGCGGAATATAATACATTATTTATATGAACAATAGTGACCATCAAAGTTGACTAACAATATGTTGCATGCATAAACTGATGCTTAACCTCTTGTCGACCGCTGTGCTAAACACCCCTAATGAGCTAATCATTTTTAGTCATCTAGGCCACTGCAGCTTTAAGGCCAAGCTGCAGGGTTGCACAACACAGCACACAAGTGATTAACCCCCCCCCCTTTTTTTTAAACCACACACAGATCTCTCTGTTGGTGTCTTGTTATGGCTCACTCCATTTGTTTGGGGTCTTGAACTATATTGTAGTTTTGCTTTCTGTTTTGTTTTTTTGTTAAATAGGTATTAGTTTTAATTGTATCCCTCCCTCCTACTAGCTGCTCAATGGTGTTCGCCTGGCATAGTCTGCTGCCTATGAGAGCCAATTGCACTCTTGTCCCCCAGGGGGACAGGCATGTCACACGTTTGGCCACAGTACAGCGCTTCTGCAGATCGCTGTGCTGTGTGACTGAAATATCCGGCAATTATGGCATATAACATGACAGAGAGGGAAGCCGGGGCGGCCCTCTGGCCCCCAAGCAGGAGATGCGCACGCAGGCTGCGGCCAATCTCCTGCATACGGTGGCCCCTGGATTGGAAGAGGATTGGCGTTTGGCCACGCCCATCGCCGTGACGCAATCAGCAGCTGGTTAAAAATATGTACCACATTACATCTTTGGACAATGGCTTGAACATACATAACTCACTAGTTTTGGAGATGACAAAAAGGGACACTTAAGCCACGTCCCTACCACACCACTGGCCACACCCTCACCACGCATCTAGTCACACATACCATAAAGATTTCATAAGAAACATATGTTGTTTTATAAATCAAACCACACTGGTCCTTTATATCCTGGTTCATTGTCCTTCATAGTAAATTTTTAAAAATAGTAATATCTCAATTTAAAGGTTGGAATTAAATTTAACAGTCAATCAAGGACATTTTTAGTATAGAAATATATTTATTTACATAGAAAGAGGGACAAACTCCTGAAAGAGGGACAAATGAGGGTGAAAGAGGGACAGAGGGACAGGGCTCCTAAAAAGGGAGTGTCCCTCTGAAAAAGGGACAGTTGGGAGCTATGCATATATGTGAAGGACTTACACGTTTTAAGACAGGGAATGTTTCGGCAAGAAACTCACATTGCTTTTAGAGATTTTCATTCCATAACAAAATTGTATATAACATAATCACTTATGTACTTACTGTTTTTAATAATTTTGGCGTGAATGTAGTCCAGGGTATCACGCTCTCGCAGCTTCAGGTCGGACCACCTTCTCTGCAGCTGGCTTTTCTCCCTGGTGGTGCTATATTTATAAGCCAAGGCAGAGATGACATGGTCCAGGATCCTGTTTTTCCTGGACACCGGCTCACTATAAATCTCCTTCCTGCCATCATAATCGTATTTCTCCAGGATCCGGACCATTTCTGTCATCTCTGGCCTTGACATAGGTGTGGCTCGCATTGTGGTTGCTCTTCTTCTACCAGCCATTTCTTCAACTGGGCAGCCTGTAGTAGTGTAAAGTTCCTCATGGAAGTGACAACACAGGAAGTTCCCGCGGCGGCCCGCCCACCCATAACGAACGTTATAAAACGTACGTTAGTGGAACGTACGTTATATATTTATCCACACGACATGCAGAGCAGTCTGACTGAGAGCTCAGAAAGGTATGTACGTTTCAGAACGAACTTTCGTAAGGAAGTGTACGTGCATTTCATTCCAGGAACCAAACACCACAGCCAAACAGACACAAACAGACACACACCTCATGATTGTAGCTTTATTAGGAGAGATGTATGTGTATATGTATATATGTGATTTTGTGACACTTTCTCATTTCAGTACATCCAAAGATGCAGATGGTGTTGCGGTTGATATCTTCACCAATCCTCAAATACTCCAAGAGTTCCTTGAGCTGTACCGTAAAAATACATGCCTATGGAAAGTAACTTCAAAAGATTACTCAAATAGAATTAAAAAAGCAAAAGCACACAATGAGTTGAAAACATTTTGCCAACAATTTTATCCTCAGGCAACTGTAGCGTATGTACTTAAAAAAATTAAAAATCTACGGACTGTATTCAAAAAGGAACTTAACAAAGTGCGTGAATCAGAGAAATCAGGAGCAGCAGCTGAGGATATCTATGTACCACGATTATGGTACTATAAACTCCTCACATTCACAACAGATCAGGAAGAAGGGAGAGATTCCATCAACAGTTTAACAAATGCACAGTTAAATTGTGAAGATCAGTGTTTGGAGAATTTGAGTTAAACTGGTACTGAAGATTCCCAGAGTACAGAACCAAATGTCGATTATGAAGAGGTATGAGTAATGACATAAATGGATTAACAAATATTAACAAAAGGTGGCACATCCTGCATATGCTACCATAAATGCAGTGTTATACCATTACATAGTAAGTGCTGCAGTTTCCACAGAATGATATATTCTTGATATGATGTGCATGGCTGATCTGATGAATACTATACTGTTCCTTCTGGATTGGCCTGCAAAACGTAATGTTGTCCATTACGATAATTCCGACTTTTGATAAGGACACATGTCTCCTTCTAACATAATATTTCCTTATACACACAGATTTCGGAAACACAAGTAACTGGAGATTTACAAAAAACTCACAGACATCCTCGGAAGAAAACAAGAAAAAGTAAACATACTCTGTTGACTCAGGAGTGTCAAGAGGCTATGCAAAAAGCTGCTTTTCTGCTTAATACCAAAGATGATGAGTGTGATGCATTTGGCAATATTGTTGCTACCAAATTGCGCCTCCTAACACCAAAATTGCGCTGTCAAGCTGAGCTAGACATATTATCTAGGCTCAACCAACTACACATCACTATGGTAACACAACATACACAACCACCTGTTCACATGCATATGACTCATAACCAATTTGCAACACACACTCACAGGGAACAACCACAAACAAACACTCGCTTTGTTCCTCAAGCATCAACCAACATCAACCCACACTTACCAAACACACAATTCCAACACAATTACCACCACCAGAATACTTACACACAACACACTTACAACCCTGGTCCCACAAACCCAACAAGTTACAACCATTTACCCACCACAGACAAACATGACTTATCAAGTTTTCAACAACAACAGGAACCTTTGTGGAATGTGGATAAGCATTTTCAACAGCTGTAATTGGTGCATTGTTTTTCCTTATTTTATGTTTTTTTTACACGACCATTTGGAATGCTAAATGGCCATTGTGAAACATTTATTTTCCCACAACACAAAAAAAAAAATTAGTAAGACAAGACAAACTTGCATTATTAGGTAGTAGATTTGTGACTTCACAATGACCATACAAGAAAAGTATGTGCCAAATGTATTCTTGGTGTTTCTAATGACTATCCTAATATTGTGTTGAGCATGGTATAGTAAAACAATTATAAATAAAGATCTAAAATGCTGTGTGTATGCTTGAGTAATGTCCTTTCACAATTAACATCCAAAAGCGTGAAATCTTCTATTACACCATGTTGATTGAACATTAACAAACAGAGAAGGAATGGGAGCTTCACAATTAAATTAATACCAGTTGCCTGACTCGCCTGCTGATCCTGTGTCTCTAATCCCTTTATCCTCAGCCCTGCAACAAGCATACAGATCATGCCGTCAAAATAAAGTCACACTTGATTTCACCATGCTTGTTGCAGGTGTGTGATTCAACCACTACTGAAGGCAAAGAGATCAGTAGAAGTGACAGTGAACCATTTTTTTTTATTAAGCAAACATCCATATCCCTCTCAGTTAAGCTTCCCTTTAAGGTAGCAAGGTGTGTGTGGTATAGGCAACACACTTCTTCCATGAGTTTACCATAACACAACATGTTTCAAATCGTTCATAACATCTCGCTGTGAACATACCATAGTATTGACATTGCAGTGCAGTAAGCTGTGTTATGATACTTCATAAGGCAGCTCAACCACATCCCAATGTGAATCGAGCCTAAAATAAAAGGTGCATACAAACATCACACTCGAGTCTTCATAAAAGTATAGTTCACTGTGCTAATTGCCACCACAACATGTTGTATGAGAGCCCTATGTACACACTGTATTCGATTGTATTGGTTAACTCACCATCACATAAATATCCTTTCAAGATGCTGCACACAAACAGGCTGCACACACTCAAAAGAACCTTATGTGGTGCATATCTGTTCCTGATAAAAAAAAATTTGTGCAAATTGCATTCATAGTCTATGAGCTCTGCAGATCATTATACAAACATGATGTAACTGACCTTAACCTTCAGATCAGATCCAGCATAAAGGATTGTAATATCTGCAGCTGATTATCTGCTGTGCAGATGAATGCCGCTAAAATCATGTGTGTATGATGATGTGAACATCGCAGACTATGAACGCTATTAGCCGAAATGCATAATTTGCTACACAATAGCTTTTGCAGATACAGATCTTTGGAGTGTGTCCAGCATCTTGCAAAGGTATTTGTGGATGGGGAGTTCAGCTCCATAGAGTGTGTAGGCATGGCTCTCATAGTACGTGAACGGTGGTAAGATTGTGCTGTGATGTCTATTTTCAAAGACTATAGTCTGATGTGTGTAGGCACCTACAAACATTTGCCTGCATATCCTGCATATAAAAATTATTTTTGCTGCGGTCATTACAACACCTATGCTGAATCAAACATTTACAGGCCTGACAAGCAATGTGTGTTTGTTTTCTATGAAAACAACAACACACAATACAAAATACATTTGAAACTGTTGTCCATTTGGCTAACTATGCTCAATCGAACAAAGTTGACCATATTTATAGCTGTGTAATAGGTCCATTATGCACTAATGTGCATTTGTACATGTGTTGATGTTTAAAAATGGTTCGACAGCATTCTCCCAACTGAAAAATTTAACTTCAGGTTTGTTGAAAACTTTTATTTACACAAAAGAGGAAAATAAAAAAAGGTTACACCACCACAAGGGGAAAAAATATACAATTAAAGTAAATCAACCAATCATATTGTTTTGCCATGGAACTGCACCTTCCCCATTAAAATAAGAAACATAGGCATCTCGATTTTCTTTTGAACCATATGTTGGATTCCGTGGAGGCAACGGCTGAAGGTTGGTAAGTGCCAAGGGCTGGCTACGCCATTCACCAGGTAACAGGCGGCAATTTCAAAATCCTCTCTGTCAACAGAATGTGGGGGCATGTAGGTAGATGACTGTTGTCTCCGAAGAAAGTTGTGGAGAATGCATGAGGCATACACTAACAGATCTATCTTGTCCATTCGCAAATTGATAGCGGTGTGGAAGATCCTAAATCTGTTAGCTAGTATGCCAAATGCATTCTCCACAACTCTCCTGGCTCTAGACAAACGGTAGTTGAAAATTTGATGCTGGGTTGAGAGATTGGTATGTGGGAAAGGTTTCAGGATATGTGGATGCAGTCCAAAAGCATCATCAGCCACGAAAACAAAATTAAGGCCTTTTTTGGTTTGTGCCGTTGTTGGCAATGACAGCTGACGATTTTGAAGTCTGTTGTTAAATGCAGTCTTCTCTATGACCCCTCCATCGGACATTCTGCCATTTCTGCCAACATCGATGTAAATGAATTCATAGTTGGCATTTACAATGGCCATCAAAACAATACTAAAAAAATGTTTATAATGAAAATAGTAAGATCCACTGTTTGGCGGTGGGGTAATACGGATGTGTTTCCCGTCAATTGCTCCTCCGCAGTTAGGAAAGTGCCAAATCCGCTCAAAATCCGATGCAAGGGTTAACCACTCCTCTGATGTCTTGGGAAACTGTGGATTTTGACAAAACATTGAACAACATTAATACCACCAACCATGTGTCTTTGCTAAACATAACAATATTCACATATAACATGTGGTGTTATTTACAGAAACATAGCAATGACGGCTAAAATGGTACACATAAGGTCATGTTCAAAGCCATAGCACATGGACAAACAGGCAGCAAAAGAACATAAAGAAAAAAGGTTAACATAATTGGATTCAAACCAAACTTCCATTGAAGTTTTACACATGTGTGTGCCTCCAGTACTGTCTGCATCACACACCTCGAACAAGCATGTAGTAATATTAAAAATGGAGTGTTATGTACAGGATCTTCTAAAAAAATTAGCATATTGTGATAAAGTTCATTATTTTCTATAATGTACTGATAAACATTAGACTTTCATATATTTTAGATTCAAATACACACAACTGAAGTAGTTCAAGCCTTTTATTGTTTTAATATTGATGATTTTGGCATACAGCTCATGAAAACCCAAATTTCCTATCTCAAAAAATTAGCATATTTCATCCGACCAATAAAAGAAAAGTGTTTTTAAAACAAAAAAAGTCAACCTTCAAATAATTATGTTCAGTTATGCACTCAATACTTGGTCAGGAATCCTTTTGCAGAAATGACTGCTTCAATGCGGCGTGGCATGGAGGCAATCAGCCTGTAGCACTGCTCAGGTGTTATGGAGGCCCAGGATGCTTTCATAGCGGCCTTAAGCTCATCAAGAGTGTTAGGTCTTGCGTCTCTCAACTCTCTCTTCACAATATCCCACAGACTCTCTATGGGGTTCAGGTCAGGAGAGTTGGCAGGCCAATTGAGCACAGTAATACCATGGTCAGTAAACCATTTACCAGTGGTTTTGGCACTGTGAGCAGGTGCCAGGTCGTGCTGAAAAATGAAATCTTCATCTCCATAAAGCTTTTCAGCAGATGGAAGCATGAAGTGCTCCAAAATCTCCTGATAGCCAGCTGCATTGACCCTGCACTTGATAAAACACAGTGGACCAACACCAGCAGCTGGCATGGCACCCCAGACCATCACTGACTGTGGGTACTTGACACTGGACTTCAGGCATTTTGGCATTTCCCTCTCCCCAGTCTTCCCCTAGACTCTGGCACCTATCCAAGGCATATGCACCAAGTGACTATTTTCCACATTTATGTTATCATTTATCTTCTAAAACAAGGAACTTTACTTAAAATAAATCTATGATCCAACTCTATGTAGGAATGAAAGGATTTTGCACAGACCCCCTTTGATCCCAGCAGGACTCCAGAAGTACATGCTATCTGAACAAGTCTATTGTCTCTAATGTCAACATACAAATACTCATCAAAGGACCTTTTCTCTGCATGCCCTCCCAAGAATCAATTACAAATTAACACCTCTCTGGCTCTACTCTTAAAATGCTTTGGGATACTCAGGAAATGCAGAAGGGGGCGGAGAGGTAGTGGATCCAAGTATAAAAAACATATTTGCCCTCAGAAAAGCTTAATCACAGCTACACTCTGCAATGCCAGATCGATAAATAATAAGACTGCAACTATACATGACCTAATAGAGCTCTCTGATTTGACCTTTTTGACAGAGACCTGGCTTGGGAAGCATGCAGGCCCAACTCTTGAAGCAACCGTGCCGGCCAATTATTCAATCTTGCACTGTGAGAGACAAGTCGGCAAGGGTGGGGGGGTTGCCATATGCTTCAGATCCTCCTTGAACATAAGGCCCCTGCCCATAGGCCCCACTGAAACCTTTGAATGTATTGCAGCTCAACTGTCAGCAGAAGTAAACATCAACATATTGCTCATATACCGCCCCCCAAAAAATGGTCCAGCCTTTCTTAAGGAAATATCTGAACTCTTATCCTGCGTAACAGTGGAACACCCTAGATGGATCATCCTGGGAGACTTCAATGCATGGGTGGATGATCACGACTCCCAGCTAGGAAGTGAACTACTTCTCATAATGAATGAACTGGGTTTCTCTCAGGCTATCAACCTCCCCACCCATACGAAAGGGCACACCCTGGATCTTATATTTCATTCCGGACTTTTAATATCACACATGGATATAAACCCAGTGGTATGGTCAGACCACCACACCATCCACTTATCTCTGACAGCACCAGCGATAAAACACAGAGGGAAAGAACTCATAAAATACCGTTCACTGAAAGATGTCTCACCCCAGCACGTTCAGAATATCCTCAACTTCGACGCATTAACCAATCATTGCGCAGACCCAGACTCCATGGTCCTGATTTACAACCATGCAGTGTCATCTGCCTATGACGCCCTCGCTCCAGTTCGCATCAAACGATCTACACCACTTCACCATGCACGGTGGTTTGACAGCTCACTAAAGGACCTAAAGAAAGAAGTGCGCAGACTAGAAAGGAAGTGGCGAAAATCTCAGAATTCAAAAGATAAACACACCCTTGTCTCTCACCGGGAAAGCTACCAAAATGCGATCACCAAGAAAAAATCCTCCTACCTATCACAGGAGATCTCAAAGGCCGCCAACAGACCAGCCCAACTATTCTGCACAGTTGATAGACTATGTAATCCATCCTGTCTAAAACCCACTATAACTCCCTTAAAGGAGCTATGTGAGAAATTTGCCTGCTACTTTGCTGACAAAGTATCTTCTATTCGGTCTCTCATTCAGTCCACAGCACCCAAGACTCATGCAACTAATGGAAATAGCTGCAAAAACAACCTAACACCCTGGACTGATTTCAAAAGTATTAGCGAGGAAGAGATCTCAGACACCCTCTGTCGTCTCCGCCAGACAACCTGCGACCTGGACCCTGGGCCAACTAAACATATGCTGAAATGCCCTGACCTGCTTGGTCCAGCATTTCACAAAATAGTAAATTGCTCTCTGCAAGCAGGGAGGTTTCCTACCTCTCTAAAAGAAGGAATCATCAAGCCCCTTCTCAAAAAACCTTCCATGGATCCAGATGCTATGAGCAGCTACAGACCTGTCTCCAACCTCCCCTTCTTAGGTAAAGTTATTGAAAAGGCTGTCTATCTGCAACTTGAAACCAGGCTGTCAGTAAACAACATCCTGGACCCTCTACAATCTGGCTTTAAGAAACACCACAGCTGTGAAACAGCCCTCATCCAAGTCTGCAACGATCTGCTCATGGCAAGGGACAGAGGGGAATGCTCCATCCTAATCCTGTTGGATCTCTCAGCTGCTTTTGATACAGTTGACCATGAAATCCTGCTTAACAGACTGCAGGAGTACTGTGGCATCAGTGGATCAGTCCTTCAGTGGTTCAGATCATTCCTGACTGACAGAACACAGAGAGTATCCCTAGGACCTATAATGTCCAAACCTGCACCTCTACAATTCGGAGTGCCACAAGGATCAATCCTATCCCCTCTGCTGTTTGCAATCTACATGTTGCCACTCGGTACACTTATCCAACGACATGGCCTGACGTACCACTGCTACGCCGATGACACACAGCTATACCTGTCCTTCAAACCTGGTGGAACAGACCCTACCCCAAAAATAAACTCTTGCTTAGCTGAGCTTCAGGCATGGATGAATGATAACTGGTTAAAACTGAATGCTGACAAAACTGAGGTCCTGTTTGTCCAAAGCCAGTGCTCGCCATCAAAACAGCTCTATCCTAAAGCAACACCAATCAGGATTGGGAATTCAGACATAAACAGCTCCAACCTTGTGTGCAGCCTTGGCGTACTAATCGATGGGGAATTGAGTTTCAGAAACCAAATTTCATCTGTAGTTAAATCTTCCTTCTTTCATCTGAAGAACATTGCAAAGATTAAACATCTGATTCCCCCAGAGGATCTTCAAACCCTAGTCCACGCCTTCATCACATCACGGCTGGACTACTGCAATGCCCTTTATGCTGGCCTCCCCAAAAAAGACCTGCGTCGCCTGCAATTAGTGCAGAATGCTGCTGCCAGATTGCTAACAAACCAGCCTCGCCACTGTCACATTACACCGATCCTTCGCTCACTGCACTGGCTACCAGTAGAATGGAGAATACTCTTCAAGATTGGACTGCTGACATTCAAATCCCTGCACAATCTGGGCCCTGGATACATGAAGGACTTGCTGAAGCTGCACCACACCTCTCACAACCTCAGATCAGCAAGTTCTATAAACTTGGTCACTCCCAGAGTGCACCTCAAAAAATCTGGAGACAGAGCCTTCTGTCATGCTGCCCCTACTCTTTGGAACTCCCTACCACACCCAGTAAAGACAGCACCATCCCTGGAGCTATTCAAATCCAGACTGAAAAGCCACCTGTTTAGCCTGGCATTTCCAGATTTATAAAATTCTTCCCCTGTACCACGATGGTCGGAGCCATGCTTATGCGCTTTGAGTCCCACGGGAGAAAAGCGCTTTACAAATGTTATTTGTTGTTGTTGTTGTTGATTTCCGAATGACATGTAAAAGTTGCTTTCATCCGAAAAAAGTACTTTGGACCACTGAGCAACAGTCCAGTGCTGCTTCTCTGTAGCCCAGGTCAGGCGCTTCTGCCGCTGTTTCTGGTTCAAAAGTGGGTTCATGCTTCCATCTGCTGAAAAGCATTATGGAGATGAAGATTTCATTTTTCGGCACGACCTGGCACCTGCTCACAGAGCCCAAACCCCTGGTAAATGGTTTACTGACCATGGTATTACTGTGCTCAATTGGCCTGCCAACTCTCCTGACCTGAACCCCATAGAGAATCTGTGGGATATTGTGAAGAGAAAGTTGAGAGATGCAAGACCCAACACTCTGGATGAGCTTAAGGCCGCTATTCGAAGCATCCTGGGCCTCCATAACACCTGAGCAGTGCCACAGGCTGATTGCCTCCATGCCACGCCGCATTGAAGCAGTCATTTCTGCAAAAGGATTCCCGACCAAGTATTGAGTGCATAACTGAACATAATTATTTGAAGGTTGACTTTTTTTTGTTTTAAAAACACTTTTCTTTTATTGGTCGGATGAAATATGCTAATTTTTTGAGATAGGAAATTTGGGTTGTCATGAGCTGTATGCCAAAATCATCAATATTAAAACAATAAAAGTCTTGAACTACTTCAGTTGTGTGTATTTGAATCTAAAATATATGAAAGTCTAATGTTTATCAGTACATTACAGAAAATAATGAACTTTATCACAATATGCTAATTTTTTGAGAAGATCCTGTATATGGAGGATGACATTCATACATTGTTGTAATCAAAAACAGTTTAGGCTAAACACTGAAGGGATAATTGTATGTAGTACAACTACATATACACATCAAAGATGTTAGCTCAATCTTGAACCTATTTAAAAAACTCCCATGTAGTGTGCAAGCCATACCTACACAGTCTATTGTATTGAGCAGAGTACTCCACACAACAGATCTTTGAAAGATGCTGTTACACATGAACAATATAAAGCATCGGCCAATACTCTGTTTCAGGAAAAAATCAGTCCCTGCAAAATGCATTCATACTCTATGAGATCTGCAGATCATCATACACACCTTGTCTAGTAGACAATCATCTGGACATCAGAGCTACAAGGATGGATTTTGTAATATACAGATGATTGTAACCAAAACAAGGTGTGTATTACAATTGCCAGATATCATCTAGTACAAATGCATACTTATCTTTGGCATCGTTACCACATCTTCCAAATATTTTTATCTGATGGGTGGAGTAATCAGCTCAATAGACTACATTGTGTAGGTATGCCTTGCATGCTAGTAGTTGTTAAAATGGGTCAATTATTGGTCAATCAGTGAGTGTGTGTGTGTGTGTGTGTGTGTGTGTGTGTGTGTGTGTGTGTGTGTGTGTGTGTGTCTGTGTGTGTGTGTGTGTGTGTGTGTGTGTGTGTGTGTGTGTGTGTGTGTGTGTGTGTGTGTGTGTGTAAAATTATTACTCAAACACATTATATAGTGCATGCATGTTCAGAGCCTATGTTAGAAAGTATTAAAGGCACAAGTTCTCCAGGATAGCTAGGCGACTGGTGTAGGTTAAAAGGTAGAAAATAGTGCACCATTCATATGTATGACTACAGCTCTCATGTATGACAATCTGATTTATATGGGGGGGGGGGCAAAAAAAATGCTTGATGTGGACCTTTCAACATCAACATTTGGACAAAAATATGCATTTGAGAGCCTTTTACAATGGAATGAATTACAATTACGTCATAAATTGACAGACACACTTTTTGCTCTTATAACAACAACACCTGCAAAAAACACTAACAAACAAATAAATGTTCGAAAAAAAATTAACTAAACAACATACAAACACATACTGACCTTCATATACTCGTTCTTTAGACAGTTAATTATAGCCTCACACGTTTCAGGGATAATCAATCCAAGTGCCTGTGGGGATATTCCGGTGCTAAATTTAAGGTCCTGTAAACTCCGGCCTGTTGCGAGATAGCGCAAAGTGGCCACAAGACGCTGCTCCGCAGATATGGGCTTTCGCAGCCATGACTCCTGCTTGGCTATATGAGGACCAACAAGGGAAAGCAGGTGTTGGAAGACGCTATCACTCATCCTCAAATAGTTTTTGAAATCCTCTGGAGAAGAGAGTCATAACTCATTCAGCAAATTAACATCACTAAATTTGTGACGTTGTTCCAGCCAAGATTTGCACCAAATCCGCCTTTTCTTGGGTGGTGATGAAGCATCCAGCTGGGTAGCAACTTGCCCTAACAATAATAGAGCAACTGCAGCTCTTTTCTTTGCTGGCAAATGTGCAGCCTGATTATGCCTCGACATGTTGTAGCGATGAGAACGGAAAGAACGTTCCGCAGAACGTTCGTTTATATAGCTAAGGTAGTAAGCACGTCATTTCCTCTAATCTATCGCGCATTTTGCCTACATCCGCTTCGGGACGTAACGATCGTTCTGTAACGGCAAAAGATCGCTACAGTGTGTATGGCCGTCGTGCGATCATCGCTACCACGTCATATCCGTGTGCGCACGCATCCATTCTTCCGGATCGTTCGTTCCGGCGACAACAATCGCTTCGCTACTTTCTCAGTCGCTTAATTTACATTTACTGCTCTGCTCGTCCACCTATCGCCCGTCGCGGAACTATCGTTTGTAACGAACGATCGTTATCGCAGGTGTGTACGTACCATAAGGGATGGGACAGTGCAATCACAGGCCAAATAATTATATGAACCCTTATCCCCCATACAGGTGGATATAGCTAGAATACAGAGGCTGGACCACATGAAACTCTTCATCATGATCTACACTAGCCTGCATGATCTATGATGTAAAGAGGCTTGGAGAAAGAGGCAGAAAAGCTCTCGCTTCATTTCTAAAGCCCTTGCTCATACAATGGACAAGTGCTACTTCCTCACCTCCAGTGCCCAAGATGAGGTAGGGGCCTGGGGGGAGGGGTCATGGTGCAATGCCCCCAAGTGAAATGGGTACCCCTTTCCATTTCCACACAGGGTTAAAGTTACATAAAAATGTAGCAGAAATTATTACTTTACTGGTTTTCATTAACCATAAATACTTACCTTTAATCAATGAACCCCGACAAATACCCCTGGATGTTGATTAAAGATCCCCGCAACACCTCTGTGCACATGTCACTTATATTAATCCTCACCAGCACTTGCTATACTCATTTATAGTAAGCCCTGACAAAGCATCTTTAAATGTGCTGTTGGAGCTCTCCTCCATTGGTCCCTGTGGCAAAACTATAATGTTACCATGCTATGTCTTGTACAGTTTGTTTCTGCAATGTATAATGCTTATTTTTAACTCTGTTGTATGCCAGCTATAGTTATTGAGATCTTGTATTGGTGCTGGTTCAGATAGCTGTATGGGATAAATTGCTGAGTTGTCTGCAGCCTCGTTTGCATATTCAAACAGTGACCCCAGGTAAGACCAGGGCTATGTAGGTCTTGCTGGAATCATCTGTAAAACAAAAGCCTGTGATAAGACCAGGGAGCAGGGATGCTCAAATCCAAATTCGGGTGAAACCCGGATAGTTGCTATCCGGATTTCACCCAGATACCTGTGCCGATGGGCTGGGCGGGGGGGTCAAGCTTACCTGTCTGACGTCTTCTTTGGTCCATCGCTTGGCGCATCCCACGATGCGTTCCACGCACGTCACATGATTATAAACACTTCCTCCTTCAACCCGGAAGGAGGAAGTGTTTGTACTCACGTGACCGCTGCGTGGAATGCATCGTGGGAGGCGCCAAGGGACGGACCGAAGAAGATGTCAGACAGGTAAGCTTGACCCCCTTGCCCAGTCCGCACAGGTATCTGGGTGAAATCCGGATAGCAACTATCTGGGTTTTACCCGAATTCGGATTTGAGCATCCCTGCCAGGGAGATCTAGGCTTCTCTGGAAACTTCTGTTTGAGGACTATAATAGGGGGAGGGATAACAGTGTTGGCAGAGAATTGTGCTGGGGTTGTGAGAAAACAGTTTGCTGTGTATTTTGTCCATGGAGCTTTGGATTGTTACTATTGCATGAGATGGAGAACAATAAACTAGTGGCAGGGCGGGGACAGAGCAGATGCTGGATTTATCCATTTTGCTGGAACAGTTGTGAGTGGATTGTACTTCATGGAGCAACATGCAGAGGAGCTGGAGCTCTTGCCTGTAGCCACTCTATGGAAATTATGCCATCGCAGGGGACTCATTCCTGAAGGACCAACAGGAAAGTTATCTGGAGTATGGTACTAAGCTGACTCGAGGGACCAACAGGAAAGTTATCTGAAGTACGGTTCTAAGTTAACTCGAGCCTTTGACAAATGGGTCGAGGGATGTCATGCTACCACCTGGGAAGGCTTAATACATTTGTGCCTCAGAGAGCAATTTTTGGACTGCTGTAGCCTAGATGCCAGAGAATGGGTGTTTGATTGCCAACCACAGACCATTGAAGATGCTGCAAGGCTAGCTGATACTTTTACTGCATCTCGTATATTTGGAAGGCTGCCTGGAAGCCCACCTCCCAACTGTAGTGAGAACGAGAACAGACAACACAACAAGTATCGAGGACTGATGAGTAACTCCTCAGATGATCACCGTTTCCCGAGGAGATTCTGTAAAAACCTGCTACAGATGTAGCTCATTAACTCATCTGTAAGCTTCTTGTCCACAGGCCATCAGAGGCAACAGGGCGGCCCTTTTTCCTTACTCTGCTGAAGGCAGGAAGGTAACAGCTGTCACTTAGGATTCTTGTCCTGCAGAACAGGTAAGCCCACCTACGCATGGACTACGACAGTTTTTTTTTATCGCTTACAAACTGGGGTGACCAAGCAAAGCGGCTAAATCATATTATTCCTGTGAGTGTTAATGAGAAAATGGTGGAAGGATTTTTGGATTCCAAGGACTTTATTACCCTTGTACAACCAGATGTGATTACAGCCAAGTGTGTGCTACCTGGTACATGTGCTAGAGTTATTTTACCAGGTGGAATAAGAAGGGAAATACCAATGGCTGAAATCACTTTGGACTGGGGGCAAGGTCCAGTTCTGAAGACTGTTGGAGTAATGGAAAAATTACCAGCTGCTGTGTTATTAGGAAATGATGTGGGCAACCTACAATGCAACTTAACACGCACTGATGGCCCTACCCCAAGCACTCTTTTGAGAACTGCAATAACAAAGAAGGAGACCTTTGGGGTTAACTGTATTGATTTGTAAAATAGGGTTACAAACATACCTGACTGTGTTTCCTTTTTTAAAACTGAGTGGACAAATCCAAGAGTTTACATTGGTAATTTGAGAAGCAAAGGGAACAAGTCAGAGTTAAGGCTGGCTTTTAGCTGCTATGGACCTGTATGGCATGTCTGGATTGCATGGAACCTTCCTGAATTTGCATTTGTGGAGTTTGAGAATCACAGAGATGCAGCCAGGGCAGTAGCTGGACTGAATGGACAAATTTTATATGGAAGTCGAGTAAGGGTGGACTTGGCACATGCAAAGCCCAGAAAAAACAGTTATGAACTCCCACCTAGATGCAGGAGAAGCAATTAAGCCAAAAAGTACATGACGTTTGGTACGCATGGACCCCAGGAGTTCACCCTACAAAGGGTTCACCTGTTGGCCTCACAGAGGCGCTAGGCGTGGACTAGACTTCTTGCTGTGTGATACTCCTACTGTTATTGCCTGAGGAAGAAGGATTATACCTGAGAAACGCGTTGCCTGTTTTATTGGAGTATGTGAATAAAAACCTTGTTTTTGCTGAAAAATCTTTTGTGTCTGTTTGGGGAGGTCGAGGCCACCACTGCCTCCCAAACGGTTTAACAATTTTAGCATAATTTATCCATTTGGCGCCTCTGTTTACCTTCTACTATACTTATTAGTCCATGGAACTATAGGGGGAGGGGTTCGGCAAAACTGTAATATTACCATGCTCTGTCTTGTACGGTTTGTTTCTGCAGTGTATCATGTTTATTTTAAACTCTGTTGGATGTCATCTATAGTTATTAAGATCTTGTATTGGTGCTGCTTCAGATAGCTGTATGGGATAAATTACTGAGTTGCCTGCAGCTTTGTTTACATATTCAAACAATGGCCCCAGATAAGACCAGGGCTATGTAGGTCTGGCTGGCATCTTCTGTAAAACAAAAGTCTGTGATAAGACCAGGGAGTTCTAGGCTTCTTTGGAAACTTCTGTTTGAGGACTATAATAGGGGGAGGGATAACAGTGTTGGCAGAAAATTGTGCTTGGAATGTGAGTGAACAGTCTGCTATTTATTTTGTCCATGGAGTTTTGGATTTTTACTATTCCGTGAGATTGAGACCAATGAACTATTGGTCTGTTCATGGTGTATGGACCCTCATCCCCTCACAGTTCCTTAACAGACCAATGGGGATACTGGTGCCATGGGTTACTATACTTTAGGATAACAAGGCTCCCGGTCCCTTCATACACTGCCACCAGCACCTGCTTCCCTACTCCCTGATGGAAACCCGTAGCATCCCCCCACCAGGGGCCCTCTCACATGCTGCATCGCTCACCGGGCTCTAAATTCTGGCTATACCAGCCTACATGGGTGTGAGGGGAGACCCCATGCTGTCCATTTTCTAAAAATGTATAAAATGAGTTTAGAAAACTCGGAACTAGGTATAAATTAAAGTGTTGCTCAAAAGAGAAAAAAAGGAGGACAAACGTGCGCCTTTCGTCCCACAAATTTATTGATGTGATGTGACAATATTCATGGCAGCATGAAACACTCGGAAACAGGTCAAATGCAATAGCAGTGTAGATCTAAACATAGCTTACATGTCCGGTAGTGGCAGGGTCAATGGTGTAGGAAGTGGGTGGTAGGCACTAAGGTGGTGGAGCGAGTGCCGTTTTACATCAGTATGACGCTTGGTCAAGCTGCGTACCACTGAAGATAGGAAGAAAGTCTTCCGGGATATATTGGAATGAAACTCCACCCCTTACGAAACCTCACTTCTTGTGGAACTAAAACCTATTTTCCTGGAGACGGGGACACCGCTCTGTGTTTACCGAGGGCGGGGAATTGGAATCCACTCTCTGTAGCCATGGCAACTTGTGAAGCTTTCCGGCGGGACCACAAAATTTAGCGTCTTGTCCTTCCCTGCAATGCGCATGCAGCATAAATTAAAGTGTACTGCAGCAAAATGTAATGTTAATGAATAAATATTTTTTTTTCTTTTAAATCGATTTTCTCAAAAACTATATTTTTTACATTTTTTTTTACTTGTTCTCACTATTGTAAAAAAAAACCAAAAAAAAAAACTGGGAAGGTGTTATGGAGTACCATTCTATGGGGGAAGCATTCTGTGTTTTTTTTGTACTATTTATGCAATAAAAAAATAAAAATACAATTGCAGCATAATTTATGAGTGGATTGTGCAAAATCTATTCAATTTAGAAACTGTAATTACATGTTATAATTGAAATTAGTCATAAGTAATATTATTAGTACATTATAATCATAATTACATATTACACAAGGCATTGTTGTTGTTTTTCAAGCACAGTATAACTGTGTTATGAAGTACTGTAACTGTACATTGCTGAGTTCTTCTTGACTTAACACTACAGACCAACTGGGCAGCACAGCAGCTAAGGGAGTTAAAACTCTTGCTGTGCAGTGATCGGTTACTAGGTTCTATTCCTTTGCAGCACACTTTGAAGTTTGTATTTTTCCTGAGTTTGCATAGGTTTTCTTCTGACACTCTTCTTTATAACAAATAAGCATATTAGAAAGTGAATATTAATATCAAAATATAATAACAAGAAAATGCAGCAGCAACAAATTAGTGTTTTTTTCCTAAAAGCACTTCATATGAGTCAGTATTCTCCCCATACTTTTCTGCACTCATTACCTAAACAAAATGAATAAAATATAATATAAAGCAGACAAAATAATGTACTATATTTATTAGTGAATTCCAAAAAATCAATAGTAAGTATGTAGGGAAGAAAAATATTAATTGAAATTCCCAATACGACAAATTATACCAGTAATACATAAATACTTACAACAAGCCAATAGCTGCCAGTGCCAAATGGTCTGAGCATTTAAGTATAAGCATAATACACCTCAAACAGTATCCATGTATCCTGAATTGAGCAGTTTCCTTGGCTGCCTAAGCGATTTGTCTGGCTGCCTAACAAGACTGTATTAAGGCCCCTGGGGATTTAGAAGACAAAGCGCTATTTTGCTGTTTAAAGTGGTATAAAACCAAGCATTTTTCTTTGCTCTTAAAATTATTTACGGCGTATAATATACTACCACAATTGTTTTTAGCAGAACAGCATTCAAAGAGTTAAAACACAGGACTTACTTTTTCAATAGCAAGCTCCCTGCAGGGAGATCCACATCCAAACGGGTGATACCATTATCTTGTGTTTACCGTATATTCCTGCGTATAAGACAGCTGGGCATGTAAGACGACTCCCCAACGTTTCCAGGTAAAATATACAGTTTGGGATATACTTGCCGTATAAGACTACCCCTCTTCCAATGTACAACAAATAAAACATTTTTTTAAAATCATATACTGGTGCTATGTCTGAACAGATACTGGTGCTGTACTGTATGTGGTACCCAGTATATAACAGTATACAGGGTATTGACTGGTTGGATTGGTCAACTCTCCCTCTCAATAAGTGTATTGGTCATCTCTCCTTGTCTACCTGTTTATCAGAGCAAAATGGAAGAATAGATCACGCTGTGCCCATAAAACACGCCTCTTTCACCCGTCTGGCCCGCCCTTGTATCCTATTTACCTCCTTCTATGCCTCTCAGATCTCGCACGTATGCACCTGCACCACTTCACTACAGCCCTCAGCAGTGAGATCTGAGAGGCGGTAACAGGATAGGGCGTATCACCCGGCATCAATGACACCCGGCGTATAAGACAACCCCTGCCTTTTCAGATGATTTTCAAGGACTAAAAAGTAGTCTTATTCACCAGAATATACAGTACTTAATTGTAGCAGAGAGGAATGTAAACATTTTCAGACTGTGTGCAAAAACGTCTTCTAATGTGTCTAATGTGTCCAGAGATACACTGCTCAGAAATCATTACTGGGTACATTACAATATAAATACACCAGTTATGAATAAAATGCAATGGCAGCTTTCAGAGCAAATAAAACTGTACTTTGGGAACGTGTCATTTCTAAATAAATACTTATGCACAAAAGCAAATATGATAACTGTATGCAATATAAAAAGTAGTAAAACACATTTTTATTGAATATTATGTCAGAGTTTAATACCGCTTTAAAAGGAGGTTTAGTGAGTAGTGGTGAATCAGAAGTTAATAATTACACTTATTGGATTAAAATTACACATACTGCATTAAGTTGTTGTCCACTTTAGTTTCCATACTTTCATATTAAACCATTCAGAAGCAATTTGTTTTAATTTTACTTCTAAATTTTATTTTAATGGCCTTACTAATACATGTAGCACACTGTTGTAAGTGCTATACATCATCATTTTTATTTATATTGTTTGGTTGATGAATGCAGGAAATTGGATTTAGAGTATTAGCATGTTAACTACAAAAGAGTACTCTTAGACTATGAATATTAGAGGAAGTATGTTTTGATTTATTCTATTAAAACTAAATTACACAACTTAGGGGGTGTATACCTGTGAATACACAGTTTGTTCACCTATAAGGGAGAGTGTAACTTCTTTGGCATATTGCTTATTGCCACATACATTTGTGCTACCATTGTTAGAAGTAAATACTCAACTTGAAATGTTCATAATTTTGTTTAACAGCTTGTTAAGATATATAAACAAGATATCACAACAACTGCTATAAAAAAACAATATGTGCTTGTGCATGCATTTTTTTTTAAACCATGTTTTATTGAGTTTTTCAAAAAATAGACAAAGTATGGGAGCAATTTCAATTTGAAGATTGACATGCTTTCCGATAGACTATCCCTACCCCCCCATCCTCTATTTCCTCCCCCCTCCCCATCACTCTTTCTTCCTACATATAGCTTTATGTTGGAGTCTCTCGAAGCAGGCTGACTATGTCCAGTCCTTTGCATTATCTAGAGAGAAACAGAAAAGATAGTTCATCTGCCATTTATTATCAATTCCAGTGGTCCAAGGGTGCCTTTAAGTTGTTCCTTCGCATACCAAGATGTGTATTTCAAAGGTGAGACTAGAGTCTGCAGGTCTTGTCGGGACATTACTTTTATAAGATATGGTTTCCATCGTTGGAAGAATTTCTTTGTAGACTTTTCTTTGTGAATGTAAGCTTCTAGCTTGTCTAGGTGCATTATATGGTTAAGTTCTTCCTTTAGGTCCCAGATAGCGGGTACTGTTGGGTAGACCCATCTATTGTAGATTGCTTTCCGGGCTGCTAGGAGACATACGTGAGTCAAATCTGTTATGTACTTTGAGGGATTAGACTCTTCTTGTTAATTAAAAAGGAGTAACATAGGGTCTTTCGGTATTTGACATTTACTTAACCTATTTATAAAGTTAACAACTGTATCCCAATGGGATTGGATAGTGGGGAAGAACCATAAACAGTGAATCATATTAGCTTTACTATGCATGCATTTTGGGCAGTGACTTACATATCCCGGTCTTGGTTCCCTATAAATTATATTAAATGCATATTTTGCTTGATATATCATGAGTAGGTGGGACTCTCTCCATCTCTCGTTTATCATCACCCTCCTGATCACATTATTTCCTTCAATAATTTTCCTTTCTATGTCTGGAACCGTGAAGTATTTATTCCAGCTAGACATGTTAATTTTCACTTTATCTTGTAGTCCCACATTTCCCAGGCCCCGTTGGATATCAGATAGAGATACTCTGCCACCTTTAGGTTTTAAAAATATATCAAAAGGCGAGATGTTAGCTATAGCTGATATATTCTCTAAATTGGCCCGTACGAAAGATTGGACCTGTGCATATACCAAAAAGTCAGATCTTGGGACGCCATATAACTGTCTGATTTCCCCAAATGATAACCACTTTTTTCTCCTTAAATCTAGTAGGTTTCCTAGTTTTGTGATACCTCTTTCTGCCCATTTCCTATAATTGTCGTGCATATTGCCTGGCATGAAATTTGGGTTGCCCTCTAGTGGTATATATTTTGAAATTTTCCACGGAAGTTTAAAAATTTTTCTAACCTCCCTCCATGCAATCATTGTATCTCTGTATATCAGATTATTTTTTAGTGTCACTGGCATATTTGACCAATTAGCATGTAATAGACCCGTTAGCTCCCATGGCTCAGCTATATGGCGTTCCAGGTCCGTGTTTGAAAATTCTGAAGTTCCCACAATCCAGTCCCTTGCGTGTCGGAAAAGGCAGGGTATGTTATACCTACGAACGTTTGGGAAATTGAGACCCCCCATCTCTTTTGGTAGCTGCAGCCGGGAAAGCTTAATCCTGGCTCTTTTGTCCCACCAGATGAATCTGCTAATTGTCTTATGGAGCTCGGTTACGTCTTTATGTTTTAAAAGAACTGGCAGGACCTGCATTGGATAAAGTAATCGTCCGAAGGTAATCATTTTGACCAAGGCTATACGCCCCATAACACCCAAGGGTATATTTTGCCATCCTTGAAGTTGCTTTATCAGGGATTTAAATAATGGTGCGATGTTTAGAGAGTAGATAGAGGCAGGGTCTCTTCCTATATTAATACCCAAATACTTGATATTGTCTTGAACCACTTTAACCCCTAGATTTTTAAAGTCTTGCAGATTAGCTAGTTTTGATATTGGGAGAATTTCACTTTTGCTTACGTTGATTTTGAAACCTGAATGAGCTCCTATGGTATTAATGATTTGTAGTGCTTTAGGTAGTTGGGTTTGTGGGTCGGACAAGAACAGCATCAGGTCATCTGCAAAAAGAGTTTGGACCACCTTAAGCTTCCCTATCTGAATTCCCTCCAGCTCTGAATGTAGTTTTCTAGCTAATGGCTCTAGGGCTATATTGAAAAGAAGAGGAGACAGGGGACACCCCTGTCTCGTTCCTCGTCGCAATTTGATTGGCCTTGATAAAAACCCGGGGGTGTAAACTCTTGCCTTGGGGTCTTTATATAAAATGCGAAACATGTTGAGAAAAGAACCCTCAAAGCCCATTTTCGCGAGTACTCCCTCCGTCCATCTCCAGCTTACAGCATCAAAGGCTTTTTCCGCATCAAAAGTAACTATGGCGCTTTTCCTATGTGTTTTAGGGTATGTTCGGACGTGCTCTAATATTGATAGTACTTTTCTAATATTGGAGACAGCAGCTCTGCCTTTGACAAAGCCTACCTGCTCCCTATGTATTAGTTTGGGGAGAAATTGGGCAAGTCTGTCTGCCATAATCTTTGTGAGTAATTTTGTATCTTGATTGATAAGGGAGACTGGACGGTATGAGCCTGGGCTCTGAGGGTCCTTTCCTGGTTTCAATAATAGCTTAATGTAGGCTTCTTGTCCTGAGTCTAGCATTCTCTCTCCCTTGAGTGTCTTATTATATGCTCCAGCTAAAATTGGAGCTACCTCTTCCTTTAATATTTTATAGAACTCGCTCGGGAGCCCATCGGGGCCTGGGGCTTTGTGGTTTGCTAAGTTTTTTATCATTTCCTTGATTTCTGCTTCAGTGATATTGCTATTTAACATATCGAGATCTTCGGCTGACACTTTTGGCAAGTTTATGTCTCTTAGTATTGCCTCCATCCCTTGTATATTTGTTAGTTCCTGCTGGCTGTAAAGCTGCTGATAGAATTGGGCAAAAAGATCATTTACCTTTTTTGGGTGGTGTACCATCTGCCCTGAGGCGTTCTTGAGATTATGGACGATTAAAGGGGAAAATCTCCCTTTTGCCATAAGAGCAAGAAGGCGCCCAGCTTTGCTGCCAAATTTGTGATAGTGTAGGTCCCTGTATGATTTTTGTAATACTTCTCTTTCTTTGAGCCATTGGTCTGCATTTGCTTTCGCTTTCAGCCATTTAGCTATGCTTTCTTGATTTAGGGATTGTCTGTAACATCTATAAGCTTTTCTGACCTGTAACACTGCCTCTTCATATAGTTTAGCTACTTTTTTCTTTTTTGTTGTGGTATATGCTATCATCCGACCTCGTAGGACCGCCTTTGCAGTGTCCCAGAAGAGATGGGGTTCTCGCAGGTGTTCCTTGTTATCATCCTTAATTTCTAGCCACCAGTTACGTAATAAAAGGTGAAAGTCCTCATCTCCATACAGATGCTCTGGAAATCTCCATATAAAATCTGATCCTCTTTGCACTTTCTCACTTAATTCAATGTTTACTGGGCAATGGTCGGATATGACTAGGTCATGTATTTCTGCATTTTGCAGTCTATGTAAAATCTGTTCCCCTAAATAAATATAATCAATACGGGAAAAGGTCCCATGGACCATTGAGTGGAAGGAATACTCTTTATCATAAGGGTGTAAGTATCTCCAGGCATCTGTGAGACGAAGGCCCTCCCCTAACTGTGTTAATGCTGTAGTCCCATCTCCTTTTGAGTTTCGTCCCCTTCTCTCCCTCCCTGATCTGTCTTCATATACATTTGCCACCTCATTCCAGTCTCCTCCTATCACCAGTTGTTCGTTTCCCTGATTAGATAGTTGCCATTGGAGTTTTTGCAGGAAAGCTGCTTGTTCAACATTTGGCCCATAGACATTGTGGATTTCTAAGGTTTCTCCTGGTAGTTGGAGTTTAACCCCGAGCCATCTGCCCTCCGCATCTCCATATGTGACCTCCGCTGTAGCTTGGAGTGTTCTGCTAATTAGTATAATGACCCCTGCCTTTTTATTTACAGCTGGTGAGCCTAAGCTTTTAGCCACCCAGTTCTTCTCCATAAATTTAATTTCATTAGCCCCCAAATGCGTCTCCTGCAAGAGCACTACATCTGCTCTCAGTTTTTTTAGGTGTCTTAGTATTTGCGCCCTTTTTATCGGGGATCTTAGACCTTTAACGTTCCACGTTATGATTTTAATGCCCATTTTAGCTTTTAGTGGGGTTCAACAGAGATGCGATTTGGGACATGGCTCTGGATTTCAAGCACCTTGGCAAAATAACACCTTGATTTATTATAACATATGCATACCGTATCATATACTTAATAGCCTGCAATGTGAACCTTTGAAGAAAGAGTGATCTCAAGCCCACCCCTGCCCTTCCCCACTCCCTACCCCTGACTAATCCCTGTAATTTTGATAGGCAACTTTTGGAACAGTACAAGAAATAACTCACTGTCCCGGCTATCATAAAAAGTTCGAGGATCGTCATCTTCACACCCATTCGGTCTTCACTTCTTCCCTGTGTGATCATTCGATCAAAGAGCGTGTCAGCGAAGCAAATCCTCAACATTCGCCCCAAAATGAACAGAAGTAACTTGCAGTGGTGTAACTAAAGTGCAGCAACCCAGCTGACTCTTTCTTATATGGTAAATGTTCGGCCATCTTGCATCCTTGGAGTTTTGGAAGCCAAAACAAAGATAAAGAAATATAGTAGGGTTTAGGCTTCTTCTTCCTCCGCTTGTTCTTGTTGCGGGGAGGAACGCCCTGGGGACCTTGCCGCGGCTGCTGGTTGTGATAAAAATTTCTCGGCATCTCCACAATCTTTAAAGATATATATTTTGTCATCTCTGCCTGTCACCCGCAGGATAGCGGGGTATTGCAAGGTGAACCGCAGGACCCTTTTCACCAGCTCGGAACAGCCCGTATTGAAGGCCTGGCGTCGTTTAGAGACGTCCACAGAATAGTCATTGAATATTAGAATGCGGCGATTGTCATAATATAGATCTTCTTTACGTGCTCTGAATGCTGCTAACAGGCGTTGTTTATCTTTAAAATCTAAGTATCGGACCATCACTATGCGGGGGGGGCTTGTTGCTTTCTCCATTTCTCACAGGTCCTACCCGGTGGGCCCTTTCTGCTTTACATGGGCCTGGTATGCTTAATAACTCTGGGAGTGTCAATTCGCAGAAGTTGTCTATGTCGCCTAATTTGTGTTTTTCAGAGAGGCCTATCACTCGCAGGTTATTACGTCTCGACCTATTTTCTAGGTCTTCCAGTTTTTCGTGAAAAACTTTCTGAGTCTTCTGCGAGACTTCAAGCTTTCTGTTGGAGCTGTCAAGGTCAGCCTCTAGCTGTGTTATGCGGTTCTCTGCCTCCTTTAGTCTGCCCGCATGCTCCTTCAACTGTCTAGTGACTGAACCCAAAGATTTCTTAACTGCACCTTCCACGATATGCTGGAGGTCAGGGCTTATAAGTTTTGCCACTTCTGCCGCTATGTCTCTAGAATCCCTCCTCGTTCGTGGCCTCTCAATGTCCTCCTCCCCGCTATCTATTTCCCAGTCACCTGAGCGTGGGCTCTTGTCCGGGCTTCTGGCGCGCTGTGCTTTCTTCGGCGCCATCTTGGATGCCTGTGTCCCAGGGTTCTGCGTTCCTCCCTTATGCGCTGAGCGCGTAAGATATTTGTCCATCCAGGATATAGTGGCTCCGGGATGTCTGCTGTCCTCCGGTGTGGCACTTGCGTCGGTGTAGTGGGTTGCTGCTTAGCGCTGGGGCGAACGAGAGCGGAGCTCCACTAACTCCGTCCGCTCATACAGGCGCCGGAACCGGAAGTCGTGCATGCATTTTTAAGAACACAGCCCATCCAGTTATAAACTGTGTCAGTCATTTATTCTGTATATCACTTGTCATGAAACGGTAGTTGTGTCTGGTTGAATAAAAGAAAAAAAAATGTTTAAGACTACTAAGAAAGGTCTTGGCCATACATGTATAGATTTCCACCTAATGTTCCAAAACAATTAATTCCTTTCTGAAAAGAATCGATTAAAAAAAAAAATCAATTCCTACCACACGCTGCACATAAATTTCCAATAGATTCCTTCAGGGAATCTATTGAAAATCAATCAAACTGCAGAGGCTACCAGGCTAGCAGCACCCATTGTGCTATCCTGTTTTGCATGGTAAGTATCTAGTTTATTTTTTGCATATGTTTTGCATCTGTCTGATTGCTGAGTGTGTATTTGAGCTATTTAAGCGGTGCATATGAGGTGGTGAGTCATTCAGATGCGGCCCATATTGGTGAGCGCTTGCTTTGTTTTCTGCTGTCTGCTGTTCTGCTGCAATCAAACTGCAGAGTTGCACTTTTTGATGCAGTTCACAGCTATAGGCTATCGATCTGCCGATGTTCTTGCCGTGCCCTAGATTGACATTTTCCATCCCGTAGAATCGATTCTTTCAATCGATTTTTGTTTCAAATTGATCAAAAATCGATCTAACATTTTGGGGAATTGATTCCCAGCAAACGAACCAAATCTGCAAGGAATCAAATAAGAAAATGGATAAATGTATGGCCATTAGCTTTCTTCATTTTAAAATCAGATAAAAGCTTGAACTCATATTGAAAATGTGTCTGTTTGATCGTGTATTATTACCTTTATCAATTTTGCCATACTGCTCTTTATAAGTTTTCTTAATAATGTCACTACTACCCATGTTGTAACTAAACTTAGAAGAATGAGAATATAAAGACATGTTTTCAGCTATTGTGCAATGCTATGCAGTCATTCACTGTGATATACATACAGTTTGCACATTCTATAAGTCTGGTGTATGACTATATCATGTTCAACCGTAATTCTTTATTTTACCTTAATACATTTTTTTCTCAATTTGTTTTCTGTCAAGCCTTCAAATGCTACATTATATCATATTTATGCAAAGAAAAAAACTGTAACATGTTGAATACTGAATATGTATTCATGAGAAAAATGTATTAGAAGTTTAAACTTGTACACATTAAAATACAAAGCTTATACATCCTGCCAGCTTGATTTCTGAGCATGTCATGCAAGATTTATTTGTACCATGGGATTTTCTTTGGTATAACCAACATATGTTTACATTTTTTTCTATATCAACCACACAGCTTGTAAATGAAGTCATAAATGAGAAGAGCAAATTGCACAGTTTGAATATTAATCATCTCAGTATCAGTGCAATTAAAATTTGCTACTGCAGTAGCAGCTGTTATTGCAGTAACTTTTTAAAGTAAAGTCCGAATTTAGGCACACAGTGCTTGCAGGTCCACTCTGCTTACATTATCACCTGAATTCAGTATCAGTTTCAGAAACATTTGATGCTGTACAGTATGTGTTCTCTATTTTTTGCGATGATCATTAATAGGTTAATAAAGTCTATGTAAGAAAGGCACTATTAACATTTTTAATAGCATAAGAAAGAAGGTGACCCATATGAATATTAGTTTTGTTATTGTTTTAACTGGCAGTTCACATTAAAACAAAGCTGTGGTTTCCTACTAGATAGATTAGGAATTATCTTATGAACTATGCTTTAAGCAATTCAAGAAGTAAAGCGTAGTTAAACTCCTTACCATATTCAAGTGCTGTGCTGGTCACTAGCAGTATGTCATAGTACCATTAGTGTATATGGTCATTTAATACCTATGTAGGTGTTCACACCACATGTGCATGTCACCAGTTCTAACCTACTCACCAATTGTAACCTACTATATTTAATAGGGAGTGTGTGCACATATGAGTATCACTATGATCAATTTTGCAACACATATTTAGTTGGAAACATGCATATTTCAGTATGTATCATGTATGCAGTGACATGCACCATACATCAAAGAAGGTGTTTCAACCCACTATGACAGGAAAAATGTTCTGAAATGTATCTCCAGCTCTAGTGCCCATGCATTATCTATAGCTCTTGGGACTTGAGAACACAGCTTGCTGGGCCCTGTTCTTTTTCCATACATCATTGCTGACCTTGTATAGATAGTCTGACTCTGTACTGAATTCTGCTCTAAACCCCAGATATTTCATTCAGCAGCTAGCTCTGAGCATCTTCCTGTTACATGACTGTACCTACCAAAAGACAGGCAAATTCTCTCAAGAGATAGTCTCTCTTGCCTATCACTGGCCCTAACCTGTCCTTCTACTTCTGCTAAAAATGTCTGGTTTTCTGATTGATTTTTCTGATCACTTCTATACAAAATCTTTACAAAGTCAATCAGATCAGAAAAATTATAAGAAATCAGATCAGACCTGTTGGAAAGAATCGACTTGACCATCAAACTGATGGAAAATTGTTTCAGGTGTACCAAGCATTACTGCCAAGAGTCAGTCTCACATGTCGGTGCTCCTGCCATTCATTTGGCCATAACTTTATGACTGCTTATCACACTTAAATTATCTATATCTTGTTTCATTCCACTACAAATTAGGCTTTTTGGGGCGATATTTGTTTTCAGTAATTACTTTATTTTCTATGCATTTTATAGCGAAAAACAAGGGAAAAAAGATACACTATTTCTCTAGTGTATCTTTGCTCTGTTCTGAAGAAGGGGACCCTTAGTGGCCCTGAAACAATTGTTAACTTTGGTGTTGACAGATGATTGGAGAATAAAGTTTGCACATTGAGAAGCTGGAATGCTAACCAATCATTTCTACTACTGGACTTTAATGGGATGTTGCTTAGCATCCATGGTTATGCACCTGATCTGATATGGTAAGGTGTGCCTCTCCTCACCTCCTACTTCTGTGTACCAATGGTCTAGCACCAAACAAAATAAACGTGATACAGATGGGGACATCCAATCATTTGTTGGGACAGATTGGTTGTTATCATGAAATGTATGAATATTGCGATGATTTCAAACAGCTGACTGCCCATGGTAGCTTGACATAGGGGTGTGTTATGCAAGATGTCTTTGGACCACTACATCTTTAATTCATGCTTCTTATTTATGCCCATATTCAACATCAGGCCCAGATACATTTTTATTTTGGACACAGTGGCGGGCTCCCATTTTACCACTGTATAATGGGTGAGATTCTGTGCCAAAAATTGTAAGCCATACAAGTTAGTCTGATTTCCAAAAAGAGCAGATGGACTCTGGCACTCTTCCTACAGCTCCTCTTTACTGAACCACAATAGAAAAGGTACACAAACGCCCCCTGTATACAGCTTTTTCACGTGTTCAACACGCCTCCTCAGGACACTTGAGGCATCTAATACAAGTTAGTCTGGTAAACTATGTGCACCAGCAGTTTATCTGTGACATAGAGCCTAAAAAAAAAAAGTAACATTTTCTGTTGGTACTGACAAACCACTAATGGCTATGAGAGGTGGGGTAACATGCACAACTAAATTAGGGGGTGTCTAGGTGCCATTTAGTAGGTGATCTGGTACCTTCTTCCTGTGAGGTACTAGTGGCTGCACAACCTGTCTCCCCTCTGACTACTGCTGCCAGCTACAGATGTGTTGCCCACTGAGCTCCCTGCTATGGCCCTTGACTGTCCCTCATCTGCAGACTCAGGATCATTCCTCAAGCAGCAGGATGGTGGCCCTGTGGATTCTGAACTGTCAGAATCTGACTCAGAGTCATTTGCAGGGAGCCATTCATTTTCTCAATCCACCCACTGCTGCACTGCTGGAGGATGGCGACTGCCTCCACCACACAATACAAACCCCCTCCTCATAATCAACAAAAAGAATAGGCAGGCAGATGATTTTTTTTTAAGGAATAATGAAAAGAATAAGAGAATATAGCTAGAAATATATAGGTAAGTATAGGTAGAGAGAAGAGAGAATGGGGGGGGGGGGGAGCAGAAAAGTACTCTAAGTGGGTATCAGAAAGACCCCAAGATCTAATTGGCTAGGGATCAGGGGTTAATGGGCAGCAATCTGCGGTGAAAGATAACCTGGGAGAGAGAAAAACATTTTTATCTACAAACGTTTTTTAAAATGCACATTGTAACTATGTGCATTATTCACTAGAAGATTCAGATTGGCTCTGGGCACACATGTTCCCATTCACCAATCGCTGCCCTGTAACTCCCACTGTGGATGAGTGGTGGGACCATGCGCACCAGCCACTGATTATGAGGATGCACTGGTACGCAAACTGTACGTTTTTATGCATCCATCTTGAGATAAGCGGTTAAAATCTGTACCCCATTTAGCTCAGGCCTACTGCTGGTTGTCATACAACAGTGACAGTTCATTTTCCCTCCAAAATAGCATATTTCATCACTTACTTTGACCTTAAGAAACTAAGTGATACATTGTAGACAATGGCAGTTGTTGCTTTGTGAATTCTTTAAACTCTTACCAGTTCATGGCATGCTGTCAGTCATCTGATCATAGAAATAGGCACTTTCCCAGAATGTCCTCTTTGCCTTCAACCCTGTAATCACCTGTCAACTGTCTCCTATTAGTAGAAAATGTAAACTTTGCAGAAGTAATTGTTTATATTGTATTAATATTGAGACCTCATTAGAAAGTCCAAAGGACCACTCACCTGTCCACTACCTGTACTAGCTTAAGGTGTCCTCAGGTCACGGGGGGAACCAGGGACAGTCTTTTATCATCATGGGCAGGTATTCAAGAGATTGTGATTGTTGACTCTTTTCTAATATGGCAATTATTTTCATTGCATGATGTACACAGGATGCACAAGAAAAATATGATTGTGTTTCCATCATGGCTTGCAGTCAGTGGAAGAACAAGCTATAGCCAATAAAAAGTCACAATACTGATATGGTAAGGAGGCATTTGGGTGAATCTGTTGATCTGCAAATCCTGATTGAGGAGGAACAATGTACTCTTAATTCTTAGAAGTGTAAATGTATTTATGCAAGCATGGACACAACTAAAGTACTGAACCAACAGCCTGGAAAAATATAGCAACTTTAACTCATAAGCTGAATTTTTGCAGAGTGCTGAAGCAGGAAATTGGTGACTTGGATCTATTGTTAAATGTTATCCTATGAAAAAACAAAAAGAATGAAGTAAGCGGGAAGCATGATGAATACATTTATCAATAAATACTGAAAGCTTGTTGTTGTATAATTTTCAAAGTCTTCATGCTCCATTTCTCAGATTTTTCATAATTGCATAAAGGTTTATCTAGTATTTCCTGAACGAAGCTACAGGGAAATAAATCTACTTCAAGAAAAGAAAACTGCAGACACCACAGTATTAAATGTAATATTCTACTGTATTGTTTGCCTGTAATTGAGTTTAGTAATACTTTCATGTTTCACTGATATTTAAGGTGCTTAAATTCAAAATAAATTAGAAAATACAGGCAGTTATATAAACTCTGCCTCCTTCAGAGATGTTCTTTTCCATAATGGAAACGTGAAGTGCTTAACTCTACAGGACAGAGTTCACTTCTTCGCTCAAAGGGAAAGAATACAGTTAAGAGCCAGGGCCCAAGACTTAATTGTGTAAACAAATTGTAACTGCCTTATACCAAGATATAGCTCAGTGAACAATCCAGCATAGGAGGCTACTTAAACACTTGCTGGATGTAACGATCGGTGTCAGCACACAGAGAGAATCTGATTATTGATGATCTTCAGAATCATCAATAATACAGATGTATACTTGATTATGGATGATCTGCAGAATCACCAATAATACAAGTATGACTAACCTCTGGACACCTAATAAAGAGTAAGTGTTTGGTGTAACTGTAGGCTATCTCCCGTGAGGCGGGAGACACAGGCAGCTCGGCCAAGAACCACCTGAGGGGCAGGTGGCCCTGGGAAGTGCAGGGACTATCTCCTTGATAGAGAGAGTAGTGAGAACCTGGCAACCAAGGATATCTAGAGATCAGGTAATAGACTGTACTGCAGCCAGGGGACTCCAGGAGAAGAGACCACTGGCTGCTAACAGGCCGGACTCTGAGGAGCAGGAGTCCTAGTTGCAACTGACACTTGGTGGGATGGTGTCCCTGCTAGTACAGATAGACTTAGCACTCAAGGGTGAGTGATATCCTGGAAGATCGGGCAGGCCAGGTCAGCAACACACGAGCAGATGAGGTACAGAGACAGAAGGCTGATTCGGTAACCGGGTACAGGCAGGGTCTGGCAACAGGTAGGCAGATATGCAGAGGTACCGAATCAGAAAGCAACAGAGAAGTCGACAGAGCAAATAGTCATAACAGAAATAGAGCAGAATCCTAGTCTGAGGTGTGAGGTCCTTGGTCTCGACACCCAGGAACTAGTCTAAAGTATAACACAGCAATGACACAGTATTCCTAAGCTTGGGTGTGAGGTCCTTGGTCTCAACACCCCGGAACTGGTCTAAAGTATAACACCGCAATGACACAGTAATCCTAAGCTTGGGTGTGAGGTCATTGGTCTCAACACCCCGGAACTGGTCTATAGTATAACACAGCAATGACACAGTAATCCTAAGCTTGGGTGTGAGGTCCTTGGTCTCAACACACCGGAATTGGTCTAACGTATAACACAAGCGTAATCTGTCTAAGTGTGAATTCCCAGGTCCTCCTGGTTCTAACACACTGTGGGATCTGACTGGTCTGAGTGCTCACACGTAAGTATTCGCAACGGCAGACAACCTGAGACTGACCAGCAAGATCTATATATAGTGCAGCGCTCCTCAGCGCCACCCAGCGCCACTCAGCCAATCACGCGCTGCGCTGGGATCAGCTGATTGACCTGATCAGCTGATCCCTCTCCTACTGGCATAAAGGTCCTGCCTCCCAGCGCGCGCGCGCGTAGCTCTCCATCTGTGTGCACTAGAAGGCTCAGACAAACCAGACGCATGCTGCTGTGTGGACACCGCCGTTCTGAACGCGGAGACAGCCGCCCCGCTGCCAGACCGCGCGGCGGCATCTCCGCAATCCATTACAGTACACCCCCCCCCCTGAGGAGTGGACTCCGGACACTTCCCACCAGGCTTCCCAGGATGTGAGTCATGAAATTTTTTATTTAATTCTTCCACATGCATGCGACAATCTGGCACCCAAGTTCTTTCCTCCACACCATATCTTTTCCAGTGGACCAGATACTGCACGTAATTCTGCACTAACCGAGAGTCCAGAATCTTTTCAATCTCATATTCAGGTTGATCATCAACCATCACGGGGTGGGGGGGTGGGGGAGATGAATAGATGTGCACTGCCAGCTTCAACAGAGACACATGGAATAATCTTACACCTCGCATGCTGGCTGGGAGATCAATCGCATAAGTGACATTATTAATTTTTCTGTTCACTGGAAATGGTCCTATGAATCTAGGACCCAGTTTGGGTGACAGTTGCTTCAAGGCCAAATGCCGAGGGGACACCCACACCTGGTCTCCCGGGGAGAACTTCCACTCTACGGACCGCCTTTTTTCTGCCTGTTTTTTCTGGGTCTGGAAAGCTTTTCCCAGGTTCCTCTTAACCATTCCCCAAATCTCCTTCAAAGCCCTCTGCCAATCCTCCAGGGCCGGGAATGGTGTAGACACTACCGGCAATGGGGCAAACTTATGTGATCTTCCCGATACTACCTGGAATGGGGAAAATCCTGAAGAGGAACTTTTCAGGTTGTTGTGCGCAAATTCTGCAAATGGCAAAAATGTTACCCAATTGGATTGCGCATCTGCAACATAACATCTGAGAAATTGTTCTAAGGACTGGTTAACTCTCTCGGTCTGGCCATTGGTCTGTGGGTGGTAGCCTGATGAGAATGCAAGGTCCATATCCAGCTGATGGCAAAAAGCTTTCCAAAACTTAGATACAAATTGGACTCCCCGATCTGACACTACATTTTCCGGAATGCCATGCAGCCGGAAAATGTGCTGAATGAAGAGATCAGCCAATTCCTGGGCCAAGGGGAGTCCTTTCAATGGAACAAAATGAGCAATCTTACTGAATCTGTCTACTACCACCCAAATGACCGTCTTGCCCTCAGACCTGGGGAGTTCTCCCACAAAATCCATGGACAAATGGGTCCATGGCTCACTTGGGACTGGAAAGGGTTGTAAAGTACCAACAGGAGCCTGACAAGAAGGTTTACTCCTAGCACAAACTGCACACTCTCTTACAAACTCCTTACAATCTGTTGCCAACGTAGGCCACCAATCACATCTGGCCAGTAAATCCTGGGTTCTGGTGGCCCCGGGATGACCAGCATTCTTGTGGGAATGAAACAGCTGTAAGAGTTGTAGACGGAAAGGTAGTGGAACAAACATAACCCATCAGGCTTCCCTTCTGGAACATCCTGTTGGTAAGGACTCAGAGTGACTGTCCAATCCTTCCAGGTCTCAGTGGCTGCCAAAACTACCTTCTGAGGTAGAATGGTCTCAGGGGCTGAGGGCTGTACTGTCTTGGGCTCGAAACACCTGGACAAGTCGTCGGCCTTGATGTTTTTACTACCAGGGGTATACGTAATTAAAAAACTGAATCTTGAAAAGAACAAGGACCACCGGGCCTGACGGGGGCTAAGTCTCTTGGCGCCCTCTATGTACTCCAGATTTTTATGATCTGTATAAACTGTGATAGTATGTTCTGCACCTTCTAGCCAATGTCACCATTCCTCAAAAGCAAAACTTGATAGCTAAAAGCTCCCTGTTGCCTATATCGTAGTTTTTCTCTGCGAGTGAAAACCTATGAGAGAAGTAGGCGCATGGGTGGAGTTTGCCCTGCAAGCCCGATCACTGAGACAATACATCCCCCACCCCCACCTCTGAGGCATCAACCTCCACGATAAAGGGGAAGGTGACATCCACATGTCTTAATATGGGTGCAGAACAGAACAGTTTTTTTAGTGTAGAAAAGGCAGAATGTGCCTCTGCTGACCAGTGGTAAGTATCAGCCCCCTTCTTGGTGAGACTGGTGAAGGGCGAGACCACTGTAGAGTACCCCTTTATAAACCTCCTGTTGGCAAAGCCCAAAAATCTTTGGAGCGCCTTCAGTCCCACAGGCTGAGGCCACTCCAACACAGCAGTAACCTTTCCAGGATCCATAGAGAGGCCAGACGTAGAGATAATGTACCCCAAGAAGGCAACAGAGGTTACTTCGAAAAGACATTCCTCTAGTTTAGCATAAAGCAAATTCTGTCTTAACTTCCCTAGGACAAAGTTAACATGCTTTCGATGTTCTGAGAGATTGGAAGAGAAGATCAGTATATCGTCCAGATATACTAAGACGAACTTCCCCAACACCTCCCTGAATACCTCATTAATCAACTCCTGGAAGACGGCCGGGGCGTTACACAACACGAAGGGCATCATCAGGTACTCGTAGTGCCCGTCGGGTGTGTTAAAGGCCGTCTTCCATTTGTCACCATCCCTAATTCGAACTAGGTTCTATGCGCCCCTCAAATCTAGTTTTGAAAAAATCTTGGCGTTGGTGACCTGAGTGAACAAATCGTCAATCAAGGGTAAAGGATAACGATTTTTCACTGTAATCTTGTTTAAGCCTCGATAATCAATGCAGGGACGAAGGCCTCCATCTTTTTTTTTTACAAAAAAGAATCCTGCCCCTGCTGGTGAACGAGAGGGATGGATGAAACCCTTAGCCAATTTTTCTTTGATGTATTCCTGCATTGCCAGTTTCTCAGGCCCAGATAGATTATAGAGGTGGCCCCTGGGAGGCATACAACCAGATCTTAAATCGATGGGACAGTCGAAGGAACGGTGGGGGGAAGTTTATCTGCTGATTTGGGGCAGAATACGTCAGCAAATTCTGCGTATTGGGTTGGCACACCTTTAACCTGAATCTTGGTGTTACCCACGGTTACTTTCGCTAAACAGTGATGATGACAATGGGTAGACTAGCTCGTTAGCTGACCTAAAACCCAATCTATCTGCGGGGAGTGAAGTTGTAACCATGGCATGCCAAGAATAACAGTGGAGGTTGCCATACGCAGGACCAGAAATTGTATACTCTTTTTATGTAGCACCCCAACCCTGAACCTCAACTCCGGGGTCCGAGACAGGGGATGTCTACTTTGCAGAGGAGGATCATCTACTGCAGTGACCAAAACCTGTTGGTCTAAGGGGAGTATAGGAACCCCCAATTTTTTTGCAAACTCGTAATCTGAACGAGTGAACCAGAGTCTATGAAGGCTTCAGTGGTAACAGTCTGGCCCTCCCATGTGACAGAACAGGGAAAGAGCAAACGATTATTGTTTAGAGGTAATGACTGCGCGCCTAGGGTATTACCTCTGAATACACCTAGGCGGCAGCATTTCCTGACTTTTTTGGACTATTCTGCACCTTATGACCCACTTCTGTACATTATAAACAGAGCTGTTCTGTTTTCCTGCGATTCTTTTCCACCCGTGTCAATTTTGACTGTCCAATTTGCATTGGCTCTGGTGGAGGTGAGACGGGTGGAGGAGAGGCGTAGGAGACATACCTTACAGTGTTCTTACCCCGGGTTTGTTTCTGATAGCGTAAACGGCAACCAAACCGTACTGCTAAAGCGATTGCCTCATCAACAGATTTTTGTTCAGGGTGTCCCAACATCAAATCAGAGACTGCGTCTGATAACCCTGATAAAAAAACAGTCTAACAACGCAAATGTCCCCCACCTAGCTGACACAGACCACTTCCTGAACTCAGCTGCGTAGACTTCTACCGGATCCTTGTCTTGGCGCAAAGTCTTAAGCTTCTGCTCAGCAGTGGAGGCAATGTCCGGATCATCATAAATTATGGCCATGGCCCTAAAAAATTCCTCAACTGACGTTAAAGCCTCATGCCCTACCTGAAGGCTATATGCCCATGTTTGAGAATCCCCTGACAAAAGGGTCTTAATAAACATAATTCTCTGTGCCTCAGTTCCTGATAAATTGGGTCTTAACTCAAAATACGACATTACTCTATTCTTAAAATTCTGAAAGTCAGATATATGACCAGAAAACCTTTCGGGTACAGACATACGCAAGTCTGTAACTGGAGGAGATCGCACTGCATTTACAGCCGTCTGAAGGACCTGTATGGACCCGGACAAAGCAGTGATCTGAGTCTGATGACCGTCCAGCACCCTGATGAAATTCTCCACCGAGGTGGTGAGTGCATCAAGACGGCTGTTGCGTGCGTCCACTTTGTTTTTCAGGTCTGCCGTTCTGTAACGATCGGTGTCAGCACACAGAGAGAATCTGATTATTGATGATCTTCAGAATCATCAATAATACAGATGTATACTTGATTATGGATGATCTGCAGAATCACCAATAATACAAGTATGACTAACCTCTGGACACCTAATAAAGAGTAAGTGTTTGGTGTAACTGTAGGCTATCTCCCGTGAGGCGAGAGACACAGGCAGCTCGGCCAAGAACTACCTGAGGGGAAGGTGGCCCTGGAAAGTGCAGGGACTATCTCCTTGAGAGAGAGAGTAGTGAGAACCTGGCAACCAGTGATATCTAGAGATCAGGTAATAGACTGTACTGCAGCCAGGGGACCCCAGGAGAAGAGACCACTGGCTGCTAACAGGCCGGACTCTCTGAGGAGCAGGAGTCCTAGTTGCAACTGACACTTGGTGGGATGGTGTCACTGATAGTACAGATAGACTGAGCACTCAAGGGTGAGTGACAGCCTGGAAGGTCGGGCAGGCCAGCTCGGCAACACACGAGCAGATGAGGTACAGAGACAGAAGGCTGATTCGGTAACCGGGTACAGGCAGGGTCTGGCAACAGGTAGGCAGATATGCAGAGGTACCAAATCAGAAAGCAACAGAGAGGTCGACAGAGCAAATAGTCATAACAATAATAGAGCAGAGTCCTAGTCTGAGGTGTGAGATCCTTGGTCTCGACACCCCGGAACTAGTCTAAAGTATAATACAGCAATGACACAGTATTCCTAAGCTTGGGTGTGAGGTCCTTGGTCTCAACACCCCGGAACTGGTCTAAAGTATAACACAACAATGACACAGTAATCCTAAGCTTGGGTGTGAGGTCCTTGGTCTCAACACCCCGGAACTGGTCTAAAGTATAACACAAGCGTAATCTGGCTAAGTTTGAATTCCCAGGTTCTCCTGGTTCTAACACACTGTGGGATCTGACTGGTCTGAGTGCTCACACGTAAGTATTTGCAATGGCAGACAACCTGAGACTGACCAGGAAGATCTATATGTAGTGCAGCGCTCCTCAGAGCCACCCAGCGCCACTCAGCCAATCACGCGCTGCGCTGGGATCAGCTGATTGACCTGATCAGCTGATCCCTCTCCTACTGGCATAAAGGTCCTGCCTCCCAGCGCACGCGCGCGTAGCTCTCCATCTGTGTGCACTAGAAGGCTCAGACAAACCAGACGTATGCTGCTGTGCGGAAACCGTCGGTCTGAACCCCGCTGCGGCGGCATCTCTGCAATCCATTACACTGGATCAATTTAAAGAAACAAATTGGAAATATGGCGGGGTTTCCTTTAATTTAAAAAAGGAAAGTATAGGGAGCACAGAGCTGGTGTACTAATATGAAATATTTATTGCAACTTCTTATAGCCTATAAACGTACAAAAAACGGACAAACATATACCCTCCCTTATTTTTTTGGACGTTTATAGGCTATAAGAAGTTGCAATAAATATTTCATATTATTACACCAGCTCTGTGCTCCCTATACTTTCCTTTTTTAAGCTATATTCATTTTTATGGGTGAGACGAGCCGATTTGGGGTGATATCCCGTACCCCTTGTGTTTTTTGCTGGGGTTTCCTTTAATCACTCACAGTGAAAACAGAAGCATGGTTCCTTCTATTTGAAAGATAGGGAGCCATTATCTAAGTTTCTGCAAGATTTAGGTTTGCCATCACTGGAAATCCAGGGATGGGCTAGTGGCTCTGCAACCTTGGAGATTGGTACACTTACTGAGTGGAGACTTGGGAAGAGGGGGCAGATCTGGAGTATCATGCCTCTCTTTTAATTCATTACTAGCTGTAGAATGACCCAAACATTTTGTGGAAGTGGCAGTAACTTCAGAGGTCAGAGAACGTCACATGGACCAGTGTCTTGACACAAATCATATCAATGTGCACCGTTTTATTTCAAAGGACCCCTTCAAAAAGGCTAGATTCATCAGAAAGGTTCCAGAACTTCCAGGGAGGGATGCGTTCAGCAGGGGAGGTGTTTTTGGATGGACAAAGTCTCTCTTTTTATACTCTTTTTCTTTCTTTTCTACTTTTTTCTGCCATTTCTTTATTTCCTTTTCTTTGTTTTTTCTTTGCTAAGTAATAAAAATAAAATTAATAAGAATTTAACCAATAAACATTTGTGGGGCTAATTCAGGTGGTAAAAGAAATCACATTGTAGAGGAATTACAACATAACAAAATTGTTATATAGCATTTCTACAGGAGACTAATTTTAACAAAAATACAGTATCTAGATTCCTTGACCAAAAGTTTAGTAGTCTGATAGATAATGCCGGCAGCAGCAGCAGATCATGTGGGGTGGTGAGTGTCATTAATAAAAGACTAAACTTTGAACTAAGTAATAATTTATGGAGATGACCACAACCATTTTTTGATAGTAACAGGTAAAGTCCAAAATTATTGGTTACACTTGTAAATATGTATAGCCCTAATAAAGGGCAGGTACATTTTTTTAAGTAATGTTAAAATTAGAAGAGTACAAAAAACCAAATTGATCACAGGAGGTGACCTCACTATAACTTTAGATAACCAACTTAACTCAGAGGTGGGAAAAAAAATAATATCTCCATTAGTTATCATTTTAGGGTTTCTTCAATTTTGAAGGAAAATAAATTAATTAGTATTTGGAAAATATTTACATTTAATATTGTTGCTACTGTTACACATACTACTCTAAAACACATAAAAATTCAGGAATCCACCTGGAGTCCTGGACCCTGTTGGTGGTGGCGGAGAAGGCAGTCAAGCGGCCTGCAGGCAGAGATCCTGTGTGGGAACTAGAGTTGGGCCGAACCTCCGATTTTAGGTTCGCGAACCGGGTTTGCGAACTTTCGCGGAACGTTCAGTTCGCGTTAAAGTTCGCGAACCGCAATAGACTTCAATGGGGATGCGAACTTTGAAAAAAAAAAAATTATGCTGGCCACAAAAGTGATGGAAAAGATGTTTCAAGGGGTCTAACACCTGGAGGGGGGCATGGCAGAGTGGGATACATGCCAAAAGCCCCTGGGAAAAATCTGGATTTGACGCAAAGCAGCATTTTAAGGGCAGAAATCACATTGAATGCTAAATGACAGGCCTAAAGTGCTTTAAAACATCTTGCATGCGTATACATCAATCAGGTAGTGTAATTAAGGTACTGCTTCACACTGACACACCAAACTCACCGTGTAACGCACCGCAAACAGCTGTTTGTGTAGTGACGGCCGTGCTGGACTGGTGCGCACCATGGCGAGAGTGCAGGTTTTGGTGGCTTTACAGCCCATATGGTCGCCTGGCTGATGTAGCTGAATGACAGAACAGTGACTGTCCAGCTGATCAAATTTGGTCTGACCACAATGAAGCAACGACCTTATTATCTTTTGTGTGCCCCCCCGAGACACTCATCTAGGCGCCGGTCATTGCTTCATTGTGATACGCAAGCCCCTTCACCACGGCAAGGTAATGATCACGAAGGGGAATGGGCGCATGTACATGCCTTTTCTTTTGTTGTTGCAGCTGCCCGAAGATCAGCCAAAAAAATTAGGCAGTCATGTACACGCACCAGAAAAATTATTACAACGGCCGCTGCTAGCAGCAGCCTAAAAAATTCAGCAATCCGCCTGGAGTCCCGGACCCTGTTGGTGGTGGCGGAGAAGGTAGTCAAGCGGCCTGCAGGCAGACATGCTGTGTGGAGGGACAGGCCAGGCAGCCAGCCACACGGCGTGCAGGCAGAGATGCTGTGTGTGCGGGGACTGACTTAGTCTTGGGGAGAGCAGCAGCCCTCCGGGATCCATGCCTCATTCATTTTGATAAAGGTGAGGTACTTAACACTTTTGTGACTTAGGCGACTTCTCTTCTCAGTGACAATGCCTCCAGCTGCGCTGAAGGTCCTTTCTGACAGGACGCTTGCGGCAGGGCAGGAGAGAAGTTGGATGGCAAATTGGGACAGCTCTGGCCACAGGTCAAGCCTGCGCACCCAGTAGTTCAAGGGTTCCTCATCGCTGTTCACAGCAGTGTCTACATCCACACTTAAGGCCAGGTAGTCGGCTACCTGCCGTTCCAGGCGTTGGTGGAGGGTGGATCCGGAAGGGCTACAGCGAGGCGTTGGACTAAAGAACGTCCGCATGTCCGACATCACCATGAGATCGCTGGAGCGTCCTGTCTTTGACTGCGTGGACACGGGAGGAGGATTAGTGGCAGTGGTACCTTGCTGGCGTTGTGCTGTCACATCACCCTTAACGGCATTGTAAAGCAAAGTTGACAGCTGGTTCTGCATGTGCTGCATCCTTTCCACCTTCAGGTGAGTTGGTAACAGGTCCGCCACTTTGTGCCTGTACCGAGGGTCTAGTAGTGTGGCCACCCAGTACAGCTCATTCCCCTTGAGGTTTTTTATACGGGGGTCCCTCAACAGGCAGGACAGCATAAAAGACGACATCTGCACAAAGTCGGATCCAGTACCCTCCATCTCCTCTTGCTCTTCCTCAGTGACGTCACGTAAGTCAACCTCCTCCCCCCAGCCGCGAACAATACCACGGGAAGGTTGAGCAGCACAAGCCCCCTGCGATGCCTGCTGCGGGTGTTCTCCTGCCGCCGTCCCCTCCTCCTCCTCCTCCCCCAAAGAAACACCTTGCTCATCATCCTCTGAGTCTGACTCATCTTCTGCACACGACTTCTCTTCTTCCTCCTCCTCCTCCCTCTGTGCTGCCGCAGGTGTTGAGGAAACAGCTGGGTCTGATGAAAATTGGTCCCATGTCTGTTCCTGCCGTAACGGTTCCTGGTCACGCTCATTCGCAGCTTCATCCACCACTCTACGCACAGCACGCTCCAAGAAGTAAGCGTAGGGAATTAAGTCGCTGATGGTGCCCTCACTGCGGCTCACCAGGTTGGTCACCTCCTCAAACGGCCACATGAGCCTGCATGCATTTTTCATCAGTGTCCAGTTGTCGGGCCAGAACATCCCCATCTTCCCAGACTGTTTCATTCTACTGTAGTTGTAGAGGTACTGGGTGACGGCTTTCTTCTGTTCTAGCAGGCGGGAGAACATGAGCAGGGTCGAATTCCAGCGAGTCGGGCTATCGCAAATGAGGCGTCTCACCGGCATGTTGTTTTTCCGCTGAATTTCCGCAAAGCGTGCCATGGCTGTGTAAGACTGCCTCAAATGCCCACAGAACTTCCTGGCCTGCTTCAGGACATCCGCTAAGCCAGGGTACTTTGCCACAAATCTTTGAACAACTATATTCATGACATGTGCCATGCAGGGTATGTGTGTCAGCTTCCCCATATGCAAAGCGGCAAGCAGATTGCTGCCGTTGTCGCACACCACATTGCCTATCTCCAGGTGGTGCGGGGTCAGCCACTCATCCACCTGTTTCTTAAGAGCAGCCAGGAGAGCTGCTCCAGTGTGACTCTCCGCTTTGAGACAAGACATGTCTAAGATGGCGTGACAGCGTCGTACCTGGCATGCAGCATAGGCCCTGCGGAGCTGGGGCTGTGTAGCTGGAGAGGAGAACTGCCACTCAGCCAAGGAGGAGGAGGACAGCGAAGAGCATGTAGCAGGAGGAGAGGAGGTGGCAGGAGGCCTGCCTGCAAGCCGTGGAGGTGTCACAATTTGGTCCGCTGCACCCTGCTTGCCATCGTTCACCACCAGGTTGACCCAATGGGCTGTGTACGTAATGTAGCGGCCCTGCCCGTGCTTGGCAGACCAGGCATCCGTGGTCAGGTGGACCCTTGACCCAACGCTCTTCACAAGAGATTACACCACTTGCCTCTCAACTTCACGGTGCAGTTGGGGTATGGCCTTTCTCGAAAAATAAGTGCGGCCCGGGATCTTCCACTGCGGTGTTCCGATGGCCACAAATTTACGGAAGGCCTCAGAGTCCACCAGCCGGTATGGTAACAGCTGGCGAGCTAACAGTTCCGCCACGCCAGCTGTCAGACGCCGGGCAAGGGGGTGACTGGCCGAAATTGGCTTCTTCCGCTCAAACATTTCCTTCACGGACACCTGACTGCTGCTGTGGGCAGAGGAGCAGGAAGCGCTCAAGGGCAGAGGCGGTGTGGAGGAGGGTGCCTGTGAAGGTGGAAGGGAGAAAGCGGCAGAAGCAGATGATGCACCTGAAGGAGGAAGAGGAGAAGGAGGGTGACTTTTCTTTTGTGTGCTGCTGCTGCTTTTGCTCAGGTGGCCATCCCATTGCTGTTTGTGCCTTTTCTCCAGGTGCCTTTGTAAGGCACTTGTCCCTATGTGAGTGTTGGCCTTTCCACGGCTCAATTTTTGTTGGCAGAGCAAACAGATGGCTTTGGTCCGATCTGAGGCACACACATTAAAAAATTTCCACACCGCTGAGCCACCCTGGGATGTGGGCACTATGGGGACCTCTGCAGCTGATGCTGAAGGGCAAGTTGGCTGGCTGTACATATGTGGCGATACATGGTGCCGGACACTGCCACCAGCTGTTTCTGACGAAGAGCTGCCCCAGCTTCTTTCAGCAACTTCTCTCCTCCTACTACTCTCTGACTCCCCCTCTGAACTGTCCCCCTCTTCATCTCCTCTATTGGGAACATACAGAGGATCCCTATCATCGTAATCATCCTGCCCAGCTTCGCTTGCCTCAGACAAATCCAAACATGCACCATCAGTAGGTCCTTCATCCTCCTTACACGTTACGTCCATAGTGTTGCTGCGTAACTCAGACATATGAGCTGGTGAAAATTCATCTGGCTGTAACAACAATGGCTGTGCATCAGTGATTTCAACACTAAATAATTCTTGCGAAGTGTCAAATGCAGCGGAAGTGGTGCTAGTAGTAGCGCTGGTGGCTGAGCAAGATGAGGTGTTCTGTGTCGCTAAATACTCAACCACGTCCTGACAATCTTGGGAGGTGATGGGACGTGCCTTCTTCCGAGCACTGTACTGTGGGCCAGGTCCACATGAAATTACATTTACACGACCTCGCGCAGACCTGCCGGGTGGCCTTCCTCTGGCTCTGGCACTACCTCTTCCTCTACCTGTTTTGTCGGGTATGCACGGAGTGGTATATCACACTGCGTGCACTCACGTAGGTAGGTGGGTTCACTTAACTGCACAGGTATGCGCACTGATGCGGTTGGTTCACTGAACAGAACAGGTATACAGTGGCGGGTTCACAGAACAGGTATGCAGTGAACAGGTATTCACTGAACAGAACAGGTATGCAGTGGCGGGTTCACTGAACAGTACAGGTATACAGTAGCGGGTCCACTGAACAGAACAGGTATGCAGTGGCGGGTTTACTGAACAGTACAGGTATACAGTGGCGGGTTCACTGAACACAACAGGTATGCAGTGGCGGGTTCACTGAACAGAACAGGTATACAGTGGCGGGTTCACAGAACAGGTATGCAGTGGCAGGTTCACTGAACAGAACAGGTATGCAGTGGCGGGTTCACTGAACAGAACAGGTATACAGTAGCGGGTCCACTGAACAGAACAGGTATGCAGTGGCGGGTTTACTGAACAGTACAGGTATACAGTGGCGGGTTCACTGAGCAGAACAGGTATACAGTGGCGGGTTCACTGAACACAACAGGTATGCAGTGGCGGGTTCACTGAACAGGTATACAGTGGCGGGTTCACTGAACAGAACAGGTATACAGTGGCGGGTTCACTGAACACAAGAGGTATACAGTGGCGGGTTCACTGAACAGAACAGGTATACAGTGGCAGGTTCACTGAACACAACAGGTATGCAGTGGCGGGTTCACTGAACAGTACAGGTATACAGTAGCTGGTCCACTGAACAGAACAGGTATGCAGTGGCGGGTTCACTGAACAGTACAGGTATACAGTGGCGGGTTCACTGAACAGAACAGGTATACAGTAGCGGGTCCACTTACCAGAACAGGTATGCAGTGGTGGGTTCACTGAACAGTACAGGTATACAGTGGCGGGTTCACAGAACAGGTATGCAGTGGCAGGTTCACTGAACAGAACAGGTATGCAGTGGCGGGTTCACTGAACACAACAGGTATGCAGTGGCGGGTTCACTGAACAGAACAGGTATACAGTGGCGGGTTCACAGAACAGGTATGCAGTGGCAGGTTCACTGAACAGAACAGGTATGCAGTGGCGGGTTCACTGAACAGAACAGGTATACAGTGGCGGGTTCACAGAACAGGTATGCAGTGGCAGGTTCACTGAACAGAACAGGTATGCAGTGGCGGGTTCACTGAACAGTACAGGTATACAGTGGCGGGTTCACTGAACAGAACAGGTATACAGTGGTAGGTTCACTGAACAGAACAGGTATGCAGTGGCGGGTTCACTGAACAGAACAGGTATACAGTAGCGGGTCCACTGAACAGAACAGGTATGCAGTGGCGGGTTCACTGAACAGTACAGGTATACAGTGGTGGGTTCACTGAACAGAACAGGTATACAGTAGCGGGTCCACTGAACAGAACAGGTATGCAGTGGCGGGTTCACTGAACAGTACAGGTATACAGTGGCGGGTTCACAGAACAGGTATGCAGTGGCAGGTTCATTGAACAGAACAGGTATGCAGTGGCGGGTTCATAGAACAGGTATGCAGTGGCAGGTTCACTGAACACAACAGGTATGCAGTGGCGGGTTCACTGAACAGGTATACAGTGGCGGGTCCACTGAACAGAACAGGTATGCAGTGGCAGGTTCACTGAACACAAAAGGTATGCAGTGGTGGGTTCACTGAACAGGTATGCAGTGGTGGGTTCACAGAACACGTATGCAGTGGCGGGTTCACTGAACAGGTATGCAGTGGCAGGTTCACTGAACAGGTATGCAGTGGTGGGTTCACTGAACAGGTATGCAGTGGTGGGTTCACTGAACAGGTATGCAGTGGTGGGTTCACAGTACAGGTATGCAGTGGTGGGTTCACAGAACAGGTATGCAGCCAGGAACAAGCTAAGCCTAACTAATCTTTCCCTATGAGAGACAGTCTGCAGCAGCTCGCCCTACTCTCACTAATGCAGGCACACGAGTGACCGTAATGGCCGCCGCTGCCTGCCTTATATAAGGGGGGTGGGGCTCCAGGGGCTAGTGTAGCCTAATTGGCTACACTGGGCCTGCTGACTGTGATGTAGAGGGTCAAAGTTGACCCTCCATGTGCATTATGGGGCGAACCGAACTTCCGCAAAGGTTCGCCTGCGGAACGCGAACCACGGAAGTTCGCATGGAACCGTTCGCAGGCGAACCGTTCGGCCCAACTCTGGTGGGGACTGACTTAGTCTTGGGGGAGCCAGTCACATGGCGTGCAGGCAGAGATGTTGTGTGTGAGGACTGCCTTAGTATTCGGGCAGGCCTGACTGTGCTTTGCAGATCAGACATCTGTGGTCAGATGGACCCTTGACCCAAAGCTGTGTGCCAGAGAAGACACCACTTGCCTTTCAACATCACGGTACAGTTTGGGTATCACCTTTTTGGAGAAATAATTGTGGCCTAGTATCTACCACTACGGTGTGTGGCTTTGCTTTTGTGTGCTGCTTTTCCTCAGGTGGTCATCCCATCACAGTTTGTGCTTTTTCATCATGTGCCTTCGTAAGGCAGTTGTCCCTATGCAGGTCTTGGTCTTTCCATGGCTCAGTTTTTGGTGGCAGAGAGTACAGATGACATCGCTCTCATCTGAGGCAGACACACACAAAAAATTTCACACCGCTGTGCCCTGCGATGATGGCACTTTGGTGGTGGCTGCTGACTGAGTGTTAAGTGGGGTGCCAGAATCAGAGCAGGAGGATGAAGATATGTCACGGTTCCGCGCGGAAGCTGAGGAAGATGAGGTGTTCTGTGTTAAATGGTCAACTACGTCTTGGGAGTTGATGGCACGTGCCTTCTGAACACTGTACTTAGGTCCAGGGCCACACCAAATCATGTCAGCACAACCTCGAACAGACCTGCCGGGTGGCCTGCCTCTGCCTCTGCCTGTTGTTTTGTCCATATGGGGGGGTATGAAGTGAAAGGTATGCACTGACTTGACTAATACAATGTGCAGTCACACAGATGCAGTAAAAGTTATGCACTGACTGCTGTATAATGATGAGACGGCAAGTCTGCCATCCATTCAAGTGAAAGGTATGCACTGACAGGTATAATACAATGTGCAGTCACAGAGATGCAGTTAAAGGTTCTGACTGCTGGTATAATACAATATGCAGTCACACAGATGCAGTGAAAGGTATACACTGACTGCTGTTATAATAAAATGTGCAGTCACACAGATGCAGTGAAAGGTATACACAGACAGCTGGTATAATACAATGTGCAGTCACACAGATGCAGTGAAAGGTATGCAGTGACTGGTATAATACAGTGTGCAGTCACACAGGTGCTGTATATGCAGTGTCAGTGGGCCACACACAAAAAAATACAGTTTACAGCTCCTGAATTCCTGTATTTTTTCCCCAAATTTATCTCTTTTCATATTCCATGCATGTTCCTACTGAACAGTCATGGATGAGCCTGTTTCAGCTTTCGCTAGTGGATCCACTTTGCCAGGAGGACTTCATTTAATTTGGTTGTACCCCTGTACTGAGTTTTATGTAGCCAAGTGTAAATGTGAACAGAATAGCCTTTTATGCCAAAGATGATTTTAAAGAGAATCTGTACTCTAAAATTCTTACGATAAAAAGCATACCATTCTATTCATTATATTCTTCTGGGCCCCTATGTGCTGTTTCTGCTAATCCCTGCTGCAAACCTGGCTTGTAATTAACAGTTTTAGGCAGTGTTTACAAACAAAAGACTGGCTTCTAACCAGAGTATCATAGACTGAGAACTATCTTCCTGTGTGACTCATGCAGAGCATGGAGAGGGTGTGTAAAGCTTCTGCCAATGACCAGCAGTGCTGCACATTCCACACATTCCAGCCTCAGCCGACAGAGAAAAGAAGATTAGATATATTACAGAAACAGTGCAACTAGAAAAGGCTGCAGTAAGACAGACCACATTAGAACAGGTATAGGAACTTATAGGATAGAAGAAATAAGGCTCAAAATTTTGTTACAGAGTCTCTTTAACATTTAGTTATAGCAGATATTTTTTTTATACTCAATCTAGCTCTGCTTGCTAAATATACATAAACAATACATTATTTATATTGATACATATGTCATCTTTAATGTATATTCTCTCAGTGGAGCTACATTGGATGTCTTCATTTATGCAATCTTATATATCTACTCCAGACTGACATTAGCATATTACTGAACACATGCGTGTGCTCATGATTTAAACATTCTTTATACATAACATTTATCCCAGTGAGCGTTTTAATCATACATATCCTTTACCTTGCCAAAAGCCATGCATTTTACAATCACTTCAATCATAACTGCTTGATAAAGGAAGTACTACATTTCTCAGTGATTTGTACAGGAGACAAAAGTGCTGCCCTCTGCAGTGTGGAGAGTAATTTGCACAGTTGCATTACAATGACTAAAAAAACAAAAAAAAACTAAAGAAACTTTGTAGTGTCTCCGCTTTTGTCATTGAATAGACATTTCTCACTCTTGCTACATACATACATCACTAGTAATGCTAGAGATCAAGACATTTAGTTAGCTAAATAGCAAATAAAATGAAAAGTACTTAAAGTGAGCCTTTAGCAGATATATGGGTAGGAATCCATAAATGTATCCTCCAACAAACATGTGTCATAAATGCTTAGTTGGTGTTGTTTAAACACTTGAGGACCACAGTGGTAAACCCCCCTAAAGACCAGGCTCATTTTCACTAAAATGGCCACTGCAGCTTTAAGGCCAAGCTGCAGGGCTGCACAGCACAGCACACGAGTGATTCCCTCCCCTCTTTTCCTCCCACCAACAGAGCTCTCTGTTGGTGAAGTCTGATCGCCCCCTAATTGTTTATTTATTTTTAAATAAATATTTATTTGTGTGTTTTTGTGCTTTTTTTTACTCTTTGTCCTTTTTTTTTTTAACAAACCCCTCCCTCCTCCCAGCCGGCCAATCCTGGCGATTGGTTGTCATAGGCTTCTGCCTATGAGAGCCGATCGCTCTCTTGTCCCCCAGGGGGACAGCTGTGACACACGGCTGATCGCAGCGCTGTACTTAGTGAAAAGATGGCGGTTTTGCCATCTAGCAGTCACCTGCGCAGGAAATGCGCACGCAGCCAGCGCATGATCTCCTGCAAATCCCAGCCCCAGGACTTGACACCAATCGGTGTTAGGCGGACCTGGGGCTGCCGCCGCGGCCACGCCCCTAGGCGTGAGGCGGTCCCACAGTGGTTAAAGGGACCCTGAGCAGACGCGTGGGTATACATATAAGCATACCCACGTCTATTCTGTAAAGAGGAGACACTCACCGGTAGAGATGGCCCGAACGGTTCCAGGCGAACTTCCAGTGGTTCGCGTTCGCCATGTAACGCAAACTTTTCCGGAAGTTCGATTCGCCCCCATAGTGCGCCATTAGGGTCAACTTTGACCCTCTACATCACAGTCAGAAGGCACATTGTAGCCAATTAGGCTACACTCTCTCCTGGAGCCACTCCTCCCCTTATAAAAGGCAGGCAGCGCTGGCCATTACACTCACTTGTGTACCTGCATTAATTAGTGTAGGGACAGCTGCTGGCAGACTCTCATAGGGAAAGATTAGTTAGGCTCTTGTAGGCTTGTTAGCTTGTTCCTGGCTGATTGTTATTGCTAAAATAGCACCCCTCAACAGCTCTTTTGAGAGCTAATGTTCTCCTGATGTGTTTTTTTTGTGTTGCCCACTGACACTGCATTATAGAGCCCTATCTGTTGCAGCTGGACCTTGGTAATTGCTATTACTGTGCCAGCCAGGCCCTGCCTAACTATCTATACTGGGACACCTACCTATGCCTACCTAACTACTGGGGCACCTACTTACCTATACAGGGGCACCTACCTATGCCTGCCTACCTAAATACCTATACTGGGACACCTACCTATGCCTACCTACCTATACTGGGACTCCTACCTGTGCCTAGCTAACTACTGGGGCACCTACCTATGCCTATCTACCTATACTGGGACACCTACTTATGCCTACCCACCTATACTGGAACTCCTACCTATGCCTAGCTAACTACTGGGGCACCTACATATGCCTATCTACCTATATTGGGACTCCTACCTATGCCTACCTAACTACTGGGGCACCTACGCATGCCTATCTACCTATACTGGGACACCTACCTATGCCTACCTACCTATACTGGGACTCCTACCTATGCCTAGCTAACTACTGGGGCACCTACCTATGCCTATCTACCTATACTGGGGCACCTACGTATGCCTATCTACCTATACTGGGACACCTACCTATGCCTACCTACCTATACTGGGACTCCTACCTATGCCTAGCTAACTACTGGGGCACCTACCTATGCCTATATACCTATACTGGGACACCTACCTATGCCTATCTACCTATACTGGGACTCCTACCTATGCCTACCTACATAAAAGAAGATAATAAGGTTGTTGCTTCATTGTGGACAGACCAAATTTGATCAGCTGGACAGTCACTGTTGTTCTATCACTGAGCTACCACAGCCCGGTGACCATATGGGCTTGAAAACCGCCATGGCCTGCACTCTCACCATGGTGCGCACCAGTCCAGCACAGCTGTCACTATGCAAACAGCTGTTTGCGGTGCGTTACACAGTGCGTTTGGTGTGTCAGTGTGAAGCAGTACTCTAATTACACTCCCTGATTGATGTATACACATGCAAGATGTTTTAAAGCACTTTAGGCTGAAAATTAGCATTCAATGTGATTTCTGCCCTTAAAACGCTGCTTTGCGGCAAATACAGATTTTACCCTGGGACTTTTGGCGTGTTTAATATAATTGACTTTTTTTCTGCTTTTTAATTTAGCTTCAGGAAAGCACAGTGAAAACCAACTCAGGGTGGTTGTTTGGGCAGCTCAGTGACTCTTGGCTGCCCATCCTTGATCTTTATTCTTCTGTTGAGTCCTGCTGTCATTACTTGTGTGATTTTAGAAAATGAATTTAATAAAGCAGTTCATTAAAGCTTTTCCGACTGAAGGAGTATTTCAAGTACCTCATTTTGGCATCTCCTAGAATATAATTTGAGACTATAAAAGCTGTTGTGTTTGATGGTTCTCAGATTCGGCAGCTTATCAAAGATGAACATCGTCAGTGTCAGAAGTGGAAAAGAATGCTTGGCCATCATTCAATACTATTGCCAAGGAATTTCTTGGAAACACACAATGATTACACATGAAATTGTCCAGAAACTCAAGAAGAGCTACAAAAGGAAACGGTATGGTTACATTATGATCACCAAGGTGCATTTTCTGCATAATCATCTTTCTAACTTCCCATAAAACCTTGGTGCAGTCAGTGATGAGCAGGATTAATGATTTCACCAAAATCTGGAGGTTGTGGAAGGACAATATCAGGGTAGATAGCATGCACATATACTGGTTGACCATTGTTAGACTATCAGGTGTGATTGTCCTAACACTGAACACTCTAGGAGAAACTATAAATGTAAGGTTTTACCTTAACTGTTTATTTCATTTTTTACTTTTTAAATGTTTTACTGTAAAAAGAAGCCATAGGGTAACAATCCATACTTTGTATGAACAAAATCAATTTAAATAAACAGTAAATTCAAGTTATTATTCCATTATTTGTTAATGTAAACTGTATGTCTTTTGACACTATATAGAGGGTACCCTGTATCATAAAAACTGGATGTAATAGCAAAAAACTGGGGTCATTTCTGGAATCGCCACCCAAAAGTTATTTTAAAGCCAAATTGTAGAAACAATCATTTTATTAGAAGAACACAGGAGAGCACTAGCGATTCGGTGTGATCCACCAAACCTGGATTATTTTAAATTGTCTGCTAATCGGTGAGAAACATTTGCAAATCTTACCTGTGTAACAGATCCTAGTGAGAATGGCTAAACGTTTTGTGAAATAGCGGTCATGTGCCACACCTGCGGTGCAAGAAACATATTAGTAATTCCAGCTTGTCCATGATTTAAATGGTATATGCAGAACTGTGATTCTTATCTATAAAATGATTTTTCAGCACCTGGGATCTGAACAAGTACAGGAAAGTAGGTAAGAAGTAATATCAAACATATTTTGAACATTTTATTTCTTGCTAGGGGCATAAAAGGTATTTTTTTACGGTATGAAAATATTTTCTGTGATAAATATCTAGAGAAAAGCTAAATGAGAGTTCATCTTACCTTCCAAGCTTTGCTTTTGTCTATTACTGGAATGAGAGGTCACAGTGGCATGTTTTGAGGATTGAAAGAGGAGGCAACAAGATGAACCATGCCTTCCAACTACATAATCTGTTTGCACATTAGGGTATATAAGTTTTGAATAACCCAAAAGAAAAACTAAACAATATATAAGAATCTCTAGGTACATATGTACTCGATACCTAAGTTTGAGTTATGTTCTGTAGCATTGTGTATCATCTTTGCTATGTTCTACATTCCTAGAAACATCACAATGTTCTACATTGCCAAAAATATTGTTTTAAAAGTACACAGATGCCTATACGCAATTAACTTTTTCTCCTGAGCTTTTTCCTATGTGATATTTTCACACTTTGTTAATAAAATGCCTTTTAAAACGCCATAAAGTGAGAAAATACTCAAAATTATTTTAATAGTATTTTTTTTCATCTACTTTTTGGTACTTTTTCAGTTGCAAAGTACTGAAAAGCTATGTTTATAAGACTTTGAAAAATTATCTCCTAGGAGAAAACCCAGGAGAAAAAGTTAATTGCATATGATCCATAGTCTTTCTATCTCACTTCCCAGAGCTGCAGAATGGGTTGTCTTAAATGTATGTGGGCTGCCATCTTGCCGTTCAGAACATTTGGAATTTAACTTACCTGAACAATAGATGTTCCGAAGTAGTGTTTAGCATACTGTGCGGACATCCGTGAATTACTGTATATTGTGCACAGACAGCACATGTAAAGTATAGCGGTTGTTACACAAACTACACAATGTACATGTTTCTTGTAAAACCTGGTCACTTAGTAAGCATTAAGTGCACAGTAAGGTTAAATGAATATACTCTAATGAAAGCTATGGGTACTTAGCCGCTGTGCATTAATTTTTTTGCATAGAAATACAAAAGAAAACATACAGTGTAAACAAACCCATACATATAAACATGTTCATATGGTGCTCAATGGGTGTTTCTCCTTGGATTATTATTATTATTATTATACATTTATATGGTACTGACATCTGCTGCAGCACTTTATAAATTACATAATAAAATTACCACCATTTCAGAGGAGCTACCACAGTCATATGTCTTTACTATAGTCTAATGCTGGAAATACACGGTTCGTTTCTGCTGCAGATACCTAGATGGCTTGATAGATAATTTCCGACATGTCCGATCCCCCGTTCCATCGTTTCACTGCTCGATTTCTGATAGAAGTGAATGGAAAAAGATACGAAAAACGAGTGGAAGATAAGAGAATCGACTGCAGAATCGAGCGGCAAAAATGATCGAGTGTAGAATCGAGCGGCAGAAACGAACCATGTATTCCCAGCATTAGGCCAATTTAGGGAGCAAACCAATTAACTTATCAGTATCCTTTTGAGATATGGTACAAAACCAAAATACCTGTAGGAAAACCACCCATGCATGAGAGAACAAACAATCCACAGCAAATGATAAAGGATAAGTGAGGAATGTTGCAAGCACTAGATCTATGACAAAATGCTGGAGACCAGCCTGCATCAAAGTTAATGATACTGCATATGCACAAATAATCAGGCATATTTAATTTTTAAGATATAACAGCATGACTCTTGGATGACTTGAACACTCAGATAACATCATCAGTCATATAGCACAAAATTAAAATGTATGAATATTGCCTCTGAAGCTCATAAAAATGTACATCAGGCACAAAATAATTTATGATATGACAGCCTAACTGATTGGATACAAATATGAGTGAAGTATTTTTGAGAAATTATTATGCTTTATATATTTCTGTATGGATATGATACTGGACAGTAGATATTAGGAAATGTGTTAACTATTGATGGCCTAAAATATATATGTATATATATATATATATATACCAGGAAAACCGCACACATGTAAGAAAGTTTCCCTGGTAAAAAGGGCTAGTAGGGTATCTGCAAAATTACAATATTCTACTATGACCTAGCCTAACCCAACTCTCACACAGAACCCTCCCTCTACCGGTGCCTGACCCTAAGACCCCCCCCCCCATTATGCCTAACCTTAAATACCCATGGTGCCTAACCTTAACCCACTGGTAGTGCCTAACCTTAATCCACCACTTGGTGGTGCTTAGCCATAACTTCTATGGACCCCCACCACACTCCTAATTCTAAAGACCCCCTCCTCCTAACCTCAACCCCAACCCCCAGTATTTTTCAGCCTACATTAAAAGCCCCAATTAGCGGCTATACAATAAAATTATTCTTATTGATATACTGTATATGGTGCCAACATGGCGCTGTACAGAGTAAGAAAGACAAACATAGGATGCATAATAATACAGGCAATGGTATACACCAAATATAGACACTGGTACAAAGTACAGAATTGGTATTTAGAGATGGGCCAAACCTCCGATTTTAGGTTCGCGAACCGGGTTCGCGAACTTTCACGTAACGTTCGGTTCGCGTTAAAGTTCGCGAACCGCAATAGACTTCAATGGGGATGCGAACTTTGAAAAAAAAAATAATTATGCTGGCCACAAAACTGATGGAAAAGATGTTTCAAGGGGTCTAACACCTGGAGGGGGGCATGGCAGAGTGGGATACATGCCAAAAGTCCCGGGGAAAAATCTGGATTTGACGCAAAGCAGCGTTTTAAGTGCAGAAATCACATTGAATGCTAAATGACAGGCCTAAAGTGCTTTAAAACATCTTGCATGTGTATACATCAATCAGGTAGTGTAATTAAGGTACTGCTTCACACTGACACACCAAACTCACCGTGTAACGCACCGCAAACAGCTGTTTGTGTAGTGATGGCCATGCTGGACTGGTGCGCACCATGGCGAGAGTGCAGGTTTTGGTGGCTTTACAGCCCATATGGTCGCCTGGCTGATGTAGCTGAATGACAGAACAGTGACTGTCCAGCTGATCAAATTTGGTCTGACCACAATGAAGCAACGACCTTATTATCTTTTGTGTGCCCCCCGAGACACTCATCTAGGTGCCGGTCATTGCTTCATTGTGATACGCAAGCCCCTTGCCTTTTCTTTTGTTGTTGCAGCTGCCCGCAGTGCAGCCAGAAAAATTAGGCAGTCATGTACACGCACCAGAAAAATTATTACAGCGGCCGCTGCTAGCAGCGGCCTAAAAAATTCAGCAATCCGCCTGGAGTCCCGGACCCTGTTGGTGGTGGCGGAGAAGGTAGTCAAGCGGCCTGCAGGCAGACATGCTGTGTGGAGGGACTGGGAGCGACTTAGTCTTCTTGGGGCAGCCCAGGCAGCCAGTCACACAGCGTGCAGGCAGAGATGCTGTGTGTGCGGGGACTGACTTAGTCTTGGAGCGGGCAGCAGCCCTCCGGGATCCATGCCTCATTCATTTTGATAAAGGTGAGGTACTTAACACTTTTGTGATTTAGGCGACTTCTCTTCTCTGTGACAATGCCTCCAGCTGCGCTGAAGGTCCTTTCTGACAGGACGCTTGCGGCAGGGCAGGAGAGAAGTTGGATGGGAAATTGGGACAGCTCTGGCCACAGGTCAAGCCTGCGCACCCAGTAGTTCAAGGGTTCCTCATCGCTGTTCACAGCAGTGTCTACATCCACACTTAAGGCCAGGTAGTCGGCTACCTGCCGTTCCAGGCGTTGGTGGAGGGTGGATCCGGAAGGGCTACGGCGAGGCGTTGGACTAAAGAATGTCCGCATGTCCGATATCACCATGAGATCGCTGGAGCGTCCTGTCTTTGACTGCGTGGACATGGGAGGAGGATTAGTGGCAGTGGTACCTTGCTGGCGTTGTGCTGTCACATCACCCTTAAAGGCATTGTAAAGCATAGTTGACAGCTGGTTCTGCATGTGCTGCATCCTTTCCACCTTCCGGTGAGTTGGTAACAGGTCCGCCACTTTGTGCCTGTACCGAGGGTCTGGTAGTGTGGCCACCCAGTACAGCTCATTCCCCTTGAGGTTTTTCATACGGGGGTCCCTCAACAGGCAGGACAGCATAAAAGACGACATCTGCACAAAGTCGGATCCAGTACCCTCCATCTCCTCTTGCTCTTCCTCAGTGACGTCACGTAAGTCAACCTCCTCCCCCCAGCCGCGAACAATACCACGGGAAGGTTGAGCAGCACAAGCCCCCTGCGACGCCTGCTGCAGGTGTTCTCCTGCCGCCGTCCCCTCCTCCTCCTCCTCCTCCTCCCCCAAAGAAACACCTTGCTCATCATCCTCTGAGTCTGACTCGTCTTCTGCACACGACTTCTCTTCTTCCTCCTCCTCCCCCCTCTGTGCTGCCGCAGGTGTTGAGGAAACAGCTGGGTCTGATGAAAATTGGTCCCATGCCTGTTCCTGCCGTAACGGTTCCTGGTCACGCTCATACACAGCTTCATCCGCCACTCTACGCACAGCACGCTCCAAGAAGTAAGCGTAGGGAATTAAGTCGCTGATGGTGCCCTCACTACGGCTCACCAGGTTGGTCACCTCCTCAAACGGCCGCATGAGCCTGCATGCATTTTTCATCAGTGTCCAGTTGTCGGGCCAGAACATCCCCATCTTCCCAGACTGTTTCATTCTACTGTAGTTGTAGAGGTAGTGGGTGACGGCTTTCTTCTGTTCTAGCAGGCGGGAGAACATGAGCAGGGTCGAATTCCAGCGAGTCGGGCTATCGCAAATGAGGCGTCTCACCGGCATGTTGTTTTTCCGCTGAATTTCTGCAAATCGTGCCATGGCTGTGTAAAACCGCCTCAAATGCCCACAGAACTTCCTGGCCTGCTTCAGGACATCCGCTAAGCCAGGGTACTTTGCCACAAATCTTTGAACAACTAGATTCATGACATGTGCCATGCAGGGTATGTGTGTCAGCTTCCCCATATGCAAAGCGGCAAGCAGATTGCTGCCGTTGTCGCACACCACGTTGCCTATCTCCAGGTGGTGCGGGGTCAGCCACTCATCCACCTGTTTCTTAAGAGCAGCCAGGAGAGCTGCTCCAGTGTGACTCTCCGCTTTGAGACAAGACATGTCTAAGATGGCGTGACAGCGTCGTACCTGGCATGCAGCATAGGCCCTGCGGAGCTGGGGCTGTGCAGCTGGAGAGGAGAACTGCCACTCAGCCAAGGAGGAGGAGGACACCGAAGAGCATGTAGCAGGAGGAGAGGAGGTGGCAGGAGGCCTGCCTGCAAGCCGTGGAGGTGTCACAATTTGGTCCGCTGCGCCCTGCTTGCCATCGTTCACCACCAGGTTCACCCAATGGGCTGTGTACGTAATGTAGCGGCCCTGCCCGTGCTTGGCAGACCAGGCATCCGTGGTCAGGTGTACCCTTGACCCAACGCTCTTCGCAAGAGATGACACCACTTACCGCTCAACTTCACGGTGCAGTTGGGGTATGGCCTTTCTCGAAAAATAAGTGTGGCCTGGCATCTTCCACTGCGGTGTTCCGATGGCCACAAATTTACGGAAGGCCTCAGAGTCCACCAGCTGGTATGGTAACAGCTGCCGAGCTAACAGTTCCGCCACGCCAGCTGTCAGACGCCGGGCAAGGGGGTGACTGGCCGAAATTGGCTTCTTCCGCTCAAACATTTCCTTCACGGACACCTGACTGCTGCTGTGGGCAGAGGAGCAGGAACCGCTCAAGGGCAGAGGCGGAGTGGAGGAGGGTGCCTGTGAAGGTGCAAGGGAGAAAGCGGCAGAAGCAGATGATGCACCTGAAGGAGGAAGAGGAGAAGGAGGGTGACTTTTCTTTTGTGTGCTGCTGCTGCTTTTGCTCAGGTGGCCATCCCATTGCTGTTTGTGCCTTTTCTCCAGGTGCCTTCGTAAGGCACTTGTCCCTACGTGAGTGTTGGCCTTTCCACGGCTCAATTTTTGTTGGCAGAGCGAACAGATGGCTTTAGTCCGATCTGAGGCACACACATTAAAAAATTTCCACACCGCTGAGCCACCCTGGGATGTGGGCACTATGGGGACCTCAGCAGCTGATGCTGAAGGGCAAGTTGGCTGGCTGTACATAGGTGGCGATACATGGTGCCGGACACTGCCACCAGCTGTTTCTGACGAAGAGCTGCCCCAGCTTCTTTCAGCAACTTCTCTCCTCCTACTACTCTCTGACTCCCCCTCTGAACTGTCCCCCTCTTCATCTCCTCTATTGGGAACATACAGAGGATCCCTATCATCGTCATCATCGTAATCATCCTGCCCAGCTTCGCTTGCCTCAGACAAAGCCAAACATGCACCATCAGTAGGTCCTTCATCCTCCTTACACGTTACATCCATAGTGTTGCCGGGTAACTCAAATATATGAGCTGGTGAAAATTCATCTGGCTGTAACAACAATGGCTGTGCATCAGTGATTTCAACACTAAATAATTCTTGCGAAGTGTCAAATGCAGCGGAAGTGGTGCTAGTAGTAGCGCTGGTGGCTGAGCAAGATGAGGTGTTCTGTGTCGCTAAATACTCAACCACGTCCTGACAATCTTGGGAGGTGATGGGACGTGCCTTCTTCCGAGCACTGTACTGTGGGCCAGGTCCACACGAAATTACATTTACACGACCTCGCGCAGACCTGCCGGGTGGCCTTCCTCTGGCTCTGGCACTACCTCTTCCTCTACCTGTTTTGTCCATATCGGGTATGCACGGAGTGGTATATCACACTGCGTGCACTCACGTAGGTAGGTGGGTTCACTTAACTGCACAGGTATGCGCACTGATGCGGTGGGTTCACTGAACACAACAAGTATGCAGTGTCGGGTTCACTGGACACAACAGGTATGCAGTGGCGGGTTCACTGAACACAACAAGTATGCAGTGGCGGGTTCACTGAACACAACAGGTATGCAGTGGCGGGTTCACTGAACAGGTATGCAGTGGCGGGTTCACTGAACAGTACAGGTATACAGTGGCGGGTTCACTGAACACAACAGGTATGCAGTGGCGGGTTCACTGAACAGGTATACAGTGGCGGGTTCACTGAACAGAACAGGTATACAGTGGCGGGTTCATTGAACACAACAGGTATGCAGTGGCGGGTTCACTGATCAGGTATGCAGTGGCGGGTTCACTGAACAGTACAGGTATACAGTGGCGGGTTCACTGAACACAACAGGTATGCAGTGGCGGGTTCACTGAACAGGTATACAGTGGCGGGTTCACTGAACAGAACAGGTATACAGTGGCGGGTTCACAGAACAGGTATGCAGTGGCAGGTTCACTGAACACAACAGGTATGCAGTGGCGGGTTCACTGAACAGGTATACAGTGGCGGGTCCACTGAACAGAACAGGTATGCAGTGGCGGGTTCACTGAACACAACAGGTATGCAGTGGCGGGTTCACTGAACACAACAGGTATGCAGTGGTGGGTTCACTGAACAGGTATGCAGTGGCGGGTTCACTGAACAGTACAGGTATACAGTGGCGGGTTCACTGAACACAACAGGTATGCAGTGGCGGGTTCACTGAACAGGTATACAGTGGTGGGTTCACTGAACAGAACAGGTATACAGTGGCGGGTTCACTGAACACAACAGGTATGCAGTGGCGGGTTCACTGAACAGGTATGCAGTGGCGGGTTCACTGAACAGTACAGGTATACAGTGGCGGGTTCACTGAACACAACAGGTATGCAGTAGCGGGTTCACTGAACAGGTATACAGTGGCGGGTTCACTGAACAGAACAGGTATACAGTGGCGGGTTCACAGAACAGGTATGCAGTGGCAGGTTCACTGAACACAACAGGTATGCAGTGGCGGGTTCACTAAACAGGTATACAGTGGCGGGTCCACTGAACAGAACAGGTATGCAGTGGCGGGTTCACTGAACACAACAGGTATGCAGTGGCAGGTTCACTGAACACAACAGATATGCAGTGGCGGGTTCACTGAACAGGTATGCAGTGGCGGGTTCACTGAACAGTACAGGTATACAGTGGCGGGTTCACTGAACACAACAGGTATGCAGTGGCGGGTTCACTGAACAGGTATGCAGTGGCGGGTTCACTGAACAGTACAGGTATACAGTGGCAGGTTCACTGAACACAACAGGTATGCAGTGGCGGGTTCACTGAACACAACAGGTATGCAGTGGCGGGTTCACTGAACACAACAGGTATGCAGTGGCGGGTTCACTAAACAGGTATGCAGTGGCGGGTTCACTGAACAGTACAGGTATACAGTGGCGGGTTCACTGAACACAACAGGTATGCAGTGGCGGGTTCACTGAACAGGTATACAGTGGCGGGTTCACTGAACAGAACAGGTATACAGTGGCGGGTTCGCAGAACAGGTATGCAGTGGTGGGTTCACAGCACAGGTATGCAGTGGCAGGTTCACTGAACAGGTATGCAGTGATGGGTTCACAGCACAGGTATGCAGTGGCAGGTTCACTGAACAGGTATGCAGTGATGGGTTCACAGAACAGGTATGCAGTGGTGGGTTCACAGCACAGGTATGCAGTGGCAGGTTCACTAAACAGGTATGCAGTGATGGGTTCACAGAACAGGTATGCAGTGGCAGGTTCACTGAACAGGTATGCAGTGGTGGGTTCACAGTACAGGTATGCAGTGGTGGGTTCACAGAACAGGTATGCAGCCAGCCAGGAACAAGTTAAGCCTAACTAATCTTTCCCTGAGAGACAGTCTGCAGCAGCTCGCCCTACTCTCACTAACGCAGGCAGCACACGAGTGACCGTAATGGCCGCCGCTGCCTGCCTTATATAAGGGGGGGGGGGGGGGGCTCCAGGGGCTAGTGTAGCCTAATTGGCTACACTGGGCCTGCTGACTGTGATGTAGAGGGTCAAAGTTGACCCTCAAGGTGCATTATGGGGCGAACCGAACTTCCGCAAAGGTTCGCCAGCGGGACGCGAACGCGAACCACCGAAGTTCGCGTGGAACCGTTCGCCGGCGAACCGTTCGGCCCATCTCTATTGGTATTTAGAGTGACAAAAATGAAACATGATGAATAAAATGTATCACAGAGTGCAAGATACAAAATTAATCACAAATTCCAAGACTCACAAGGGTGACTTAGCCCTGGCCTTGCAAGATTACAATCTAAAGGAATGGGATTTAAATATGAGTGGCTATAAATGGTAAATAGTGGCTATGAGTGGCTAAAATCCACTATTTAATTAGGTGCCTCAGAGAAACAAAATTACTGTTCATAGCCACTAATTGCGGCTTTTAACATTTCTACCTATTTCAGTACCATTTTAACCACTTGAGGACCCTGGGCTTTAACCCCCTTAAGGACCAGGCACTTTTTTTCCATTCAGACCACTGCAGCTTTTACGGTTTATTGCTCGCTCATACAACCTACCACCTAAATGAATTTTGGCTCCTTTTCTTGTCACTAATAAAGCTTTCTTTTGGTGCTATTTGATTGCTGCTGTGATTTTTACTTTTTATTATATTCATCAAAAAAAGACATGAATTTTGGCAAAAAAATGATTTTTTTAACTTTCTGTGCTGACATTTTTCAAATAAAGTAAAATTTCTGTATACATGCAGCGCGAAAAATGTGGAAAAACATGTTTTTGATGAAAAAAAACCCATTCAGCCTATATTTATTGGTTTGGGTAAAAGTTATAGCATTTACAAACTATGGTGCAAAAAGTGAATTTTCCCATTTTCAAGCATCTATGACTTTTCTGACCCCCTGTCATGTTTCATGAGGGGCTAGAATTCCAGGATAGTATAAATACCCCCCAAATGACCCCATTTTGGAAAGAAGACATCCCAAAGTATTCACTGAGAGGCATAGTGAGTTCATAGAAGATATTATTTTTTGTCACAAGTAAGCGGAAAATGACACTTTGTGACAAAAAAAAAAGTTTCCATTTCTTCTAACTTGCGACAAAAAAAAATGAAATCTGCCACGGACTCACCATGCCCCTCTCTGAATACCTTGAAGTGTCTACTTTCCAAAATGGGGTCATTTGTGGGGTGTGTTTGCTGTCCTGGCATTTTGGGGGGTGCCTAATTGTAAGCACCCCTGTAAAGCCTAAAGGTGCTCATTGGACTTTGAACCCCTTAGCGCAGTTAGGCTGCAAAAAAGTGCCACACATGTGGTATTGCCATACTCAGGAGAAGTAGTACAATGTGTTTTGAGGTGTATTTTTTCACATACCCATGCTGGGTGGGAGAAATATCTCTGTAAATGACAATTTTTTGATTTTTTTTACACACAATTGTCCATTTACAGAGATATTTCTCCCACCCAGCATGGGTATGTGTAAAAATACACCACAAAACACATTGTACTACTTCTCCCGAGTACGGCGATACCACATGTGTGGCACTTTTTTGCACCCTAACTGCGCTAATGGGCCCAAAGTCCAATGAGTACCTTTAGGATTTCACAGGTCATTTTTGTTTCAAGACTACTCCTCACGGTTTAGGGCCCCTAAAATGCCAGGGCAGTATAGGAACCCCACTAATGACCCCATTTTAGAAAGAAGACACCCTAAGGTATTCCGTTAGGAGTATGGTGAGTTCATAGAAGATTTTATTTTTGTCACAAGTTAGCAGAAATTGATTTTAATTGGCTTTTTTCACAAAGTGTCATTTTCCGCTAATTTGTGACAAAAAATAAAATCTTCTATGAACTCACCATACTCCTAACGGAATACCTTTGGGTGTCTTCTTTCTAGAATGGGGTCATTTGTGGGGTTCCTATACTGCCCTGGCATTTTAGGGGCCCTAAACCGTGAGGAGTAGTCTTGAAACCAACAATGTCGCAAAATGACCTGTGAAATCCTAAAGGTACTTATTGGACTTTGGGCCCCTTAGTGCACTTAGGGTGTAAAAAAGTGCCACACATGTGGTACCGCCGTACTCAGGAGAAGTAGTATAATGTGTTTTGTGGTGTATTTTTACACATACCCATGCTGGGTGGGAGAAATATCTCTGTAAATGGCAATCTTTTGATTTTTTTTTACACACAATTGTCCATTTACAGAGAGATTTCTCCCACCCAGCATGAGTATGTGTAAAAATACACCCCAAAACACATTATACTACTTCTCCTGAGTACGGCGATACCACATGTTTGACACTTTTTTTCAGCCTAAGACACACTCACTGTTCACTGTTCACACTTACTGATTACTGATTATTGTATTTTGTATTTGTACTGTACTAGTAATCACTTAGCGATCTAATCACTTAGTGATTAGTGTCACCTCACCCACCAACCCACTCCATTAAAGTACCCTACTTTTTCACCCGCCCTTTTAAAAAACTTTTTTGTTTATGCCCAAAACATCTAAGATGTCTGGAAGTGGCAGCCAGCGTGGTTTGGGCAAGGGGAAGGGCAGCAAGGGAATCAGGAGGAGAGGGAGCAGCATTGTGGCAAGCCGTGCCACCATGCACAGTTCCGCAGCAGCAGCAGCTGCGTCAGTGGCTAACATTCCGCCTATAGCCACTGGCCGTGGACGCCTTGGGCGCCCAGCAGGAGCATCTGCAACTCACGCTGCAGAGACACAGCAGCAGCAGCGTGTAGTACCTGCTCCTATTTTCCTCCAGCCGGGTTGGAAACGTCCCATTGAGGAAAAGGATGCAGCCACTGTGGTGCAACTGATGACGGAGGATGAGCAGCCCGCCATCAGCTCTGCATCTGAGGCCTCCACCCTCACCACCACCACCACCCCTGTTCGCAGCAGCCGCCCAGCAGGGCCTGGGGAGGAGGCCAGTTCACCGTCAGTTGGCGACCTGTCATTCAGCAGTCTTTTGACCCCAGGCATCATGAGTCAATTGTCTGCTGTTGTTGGCGATTTTGAGGAGGAGATGCTGATGGGCACTTTGGGGGAGGAGGGATTGGACAGCAAGACTGTGGCGACAGTCAAGAAGCCCATCCATGCATCAGGAGAGGAGTTTGGGGGGTCATCATCCCAGCAGGACATGTTTCAGGAGGGGGAGGATGATGATGATGATGATGACAGGGTGACGGACAAAGACTGGGTGCCACCACCAGCACCTGGGGATGTCATCATCAGCAGCTCTGAGGAGGAGGAGGAGGATGCGCTTGTGGGCCTTGCAAGGAGGCGCATCATTGCAAGCATTGGCAGCAGTAGGCAGGTCCCACAGCCTGCTGGTGTCTCAGGCTCAGCAGCAGCAGCAGCAGCAGCATCTGCCAGTACCACCACCAGCCGCACCCAAGCCCCCCTCCCCCAACCACCACAGGGAGACAGGCAGCAGCGGCTCCAGGTCGTAGGGGGTTTTTCTTGTCACCAATCTGGCAATTTTTCACCATGCCCACAGTTTACAGCAAGTACGCCACTTGCAACCACTGTCAGCGGAAGTTGAGCAGAGGTGCAGACCCCTTAAAGTTCAGCACCAGCTCTCTCATCAACCATCTTGCTGCTAAACATTACCACCAGCATGAGGAGTTCCAGAGGCTGAAGGCATCTGGTGCTGGCAGTGGCACCACACCCATCACTGCACAGCCTTCAGCAGCAGCAGCAGCAACAGCAGCCACCCGCCCTCCTGCTCCTCCAGCACCACCAGCAGGAGTGCGGAAACGCACTGCTCCTCCCCCCTCTGCAACTCCTGCCGCCGACACTGAGGCCTGTTCTGGCAGCCAGTCCTCAGTGGCCTCCTCTGCTGTCTCCGCTGATTCCCGTGCTAGCAAAAGGCGACGCCAGAGCATTTTGAGCGAGTCCTTCCAGGGGGTGGTTAGGGCTCTGCCTCCCAGCAGCCGTCGCGTGCGGCAGCTGAACAGCTTGCTGGCACGGGCCATGTGCTCCCAACTCCTGCCGTACACGCTCGTGCAGGAGGGGAGCGACATGCGTGCGCTGCTTGCTGCGCTGCTTGCTTGTGCAGCCCCAGGCTGGCAGCTCCCCAGCAGACACTTCTTCGCCCGCCAGGTCATGCCTGCACTGCACCGCTTTGTCATGGCCAATGTGGAGCGAGGGCTGGAGCACGCGGTTGGTGAAAGGGTCCACGTCACCATGGACTCCTGGAGCAGCCACTTCGGGACAGGCCGCTACCTGTCCTTCACTGTCCACTGGGTCAGCTTGGTGGAAGGGGGTGAGGATGGGAGAGCAGCAGCGGGCACAGCAGCAGCAGCAACACAAGTGGGTGGTGCCACCCCGCAGGGTCAGGGGAACTGCAGCAGGTTCCTCCGATCCTCTGCCATCCTCTGGCACACCTGGCCAAACCCCCCGCCTCAGCAGCAGCGTGAAGGCCCGCCACTGCCAAGCGCTGCTGCAGTTGGTCAGCCTTGGGAAGACCAAACTGACGGCAACCCATGTGTTGGCCAAACTCCAGGAGCAGGAGAGGATTTGGCTGACCCCCAGAGGCCTCAGAGTCTGAGAGGTGGTGGCCGACAATGGGGCCAATCTGGTTGCCGCAATGGACAGGGGAAACCTGACCTACATCCCCTGTCTTGCCCACGTGTTGAACCTGGTGGTGCAGAAGTTCTTGCGCACCTACCAGGGGATGGGCGAACTGCTGGAAACGGCAAGGAATGTGTTGCGTCACTTCCGGCGCTCGCCTGCAGCCTCTGCGAGCCTGGAAGACGTGCAAAAGGAGCTGGAGCTGCCACGCCATCGGCTGATCCTTGACATTCCAACTCGCTGGAACTCCACCCTGGCAATGTTGGAGCGTCTGGTTGAACAGAAGCACGCTGTCAACCAGTACCTTGCCCTGGCCACTGTGTCCGCCGCTCAGAAAAGGGACAAGACCAGCGACATCCCGTCCATCGTCCCCGATGATGACTGGGGGCACATGCAGCAGGTGTGCTTAGTGCTGGCTCCCATTCTGCAGGCCACCAACATGGTGAGCAGGGACCATGCTATGGTGTGCGAGTGGGTGCCCCTGGTTTGTCTGCTGAACAGGGCCCTCGATGCTTTGCTGGAACAGGGAGCGGCAGCCTTGGCCCAGCAGGAGCGGCATGCAGCTGCACAGTCCACCTCTGAGGGGGAGGAGGAGGAGGACTTGGTGGAGGTCCCTGACCTCGCTGCTGATGAGGGGGATCAGCACAGTGCAGCTGAGTTGGTGCGGGGGTGGAGAGAGGATGAGGCGGCAGAGGAGGAGGATGAGGACAGCACTGCCGTCGATGTGCCAGCACACGTGGCCCGCCTCTTCCCAATGGCAGCGCACATGCTGACGTGCCTGCACTGGGACCCCAGGGTGATCCAGATGAAGCAGAGGGAGGACATCTGGATCAGCATGATGTTGGACCCGCGCCTCAAGGGGAAGTTGAGCCAGTTCCTGCCTCCTACAGGAGGAGACCCAGCGCAACAAATAAGGAGCTTGCAGCAGGCCCTTGTTGAGCGCTTGGAGGAAGCCTTCCCCCAGCCTTCCACCCCCACTGTCCAGCCAGCACAGAGGCAGCAGCAGGTTCCTGCATCCAGCAGCAAGTGCCCCACAGACCTGCTGTCTCTCAGCAACGAGCTCTACAGGACTGTAGAGGCTCCAGCAGTGACTAGAGAGGAGGTGCATGCAGCAGCATCCTCCTCTGGTCCCAGCCAGCGCCTGACCCGCATGGTGGCTGACTACATGGGGTCCTACAGCGGGCTTGACAGCGATGCCCCTGTTGATCCCATGGAATATTGGGTCAAGCGCCTGGAGATCTGGAGCGAGCTGGCGCAGTACGCCCTGGAAGTGCTGTCCTGTCCCCCTTCCAGCGTGCTGTCTGAGCGCTGCTTCAGTGCAGCTGGTGGCGTGGTCACCGAGAAACGCTCACGTCTGTCTCACAAGTCTGTGGACAGACTGACGTTTCTCAAGATGAACCAGGCGTGGGTGGAAGGCGAGTTCCTGGCCCCTGTTGTCGGCGAGAGGGGGACATGAACTGGCTGCCGGAACCATCGTTAATATGCCTTACCACCCTTTACCACCTCCTGGCTCCTGCTCACTACTAAGCCAGCCTGGTTCTATTACGTCGCCTGTAGCCACACATTTTACACCTACAGTGGGCTGCTGTGTACTGCCCTTCTGCTGTCTGTCTGTGTTTCCCACTGCCAGGGTACACAGATTTACCTTCTGCTGCCCCTCTGCCACCAGCTATTACGTCCAACAATAGCTATATGTGTAATTTGCTGTAAAAAAAAAAAAAAAACATTAAAAAAAAAGGTTTAATTTTTCTGAGGTGCCCGGGTTGAAAACTGTGTTGTCCCAGTTGTGTATTGGACACGATGTGGGCTGCACGACCGCTGTCTGGGACCTCCTGTTGTGTTTATTTACAGCCCTGGTATCACCGCTAGGTACCAGGGCTATTATGTCACGCTGCCTACCTGCTGCCACACTCACACTACTCCTCCATTCCTCCTGCTGCTGCTGCTGTCGGTCTGTGTTTCCCACTGCCAGGGTACACAGATTTACCTTCTGCTGCCACTCTGCCACCAGCTATTACGTCCAACAATAGCTATCTGTTAAATTTGGCGTAAAAAAAAAAAAAAAAAAAAAAAAAACAATAAAAAAAAAAAGGTTTAATTTTTCAGAGGTGCCCGGGTTGAAAACTGTGTTGTCCCAGTTGTGTATTGGACACGATGTGGGCTTCACGACCGCTGTCTGGAACCTCATGCTGTGTATTTACGGCCTGGTACCACCGCTAGGTACCACAGCCTATTATGTCTCGCTGCCTGCCTCATTGACTGCCTGCTGCCACACAATCATCCTCCTCCTGCTGCTGCTGCTGCTGAATTTACCTCCTGCTGTCTGTGTGTTTCCACTGCCAGGGAGCACATACAATGACGCTTCCACCATGCGCCACCAGCTATTTATTACGCTCAAAAATAGCTGCATTTCTTTAAAAAAACGAAAAAAATATATATACTTTTTAATACTTTGTGATATTATTTTTAGAGGTGTCCGGGTTGAAAACTGTGTTGTCCCAGTTGTGTATTGGACACGATGTGGGCTTCACAACCACTGTCTGGAACCTCATGCTGTGTATTTACGGCCTGGTACCACCACTAGGTACCACAGCCTATTATGTCTCGCTGCCTGCCTCATTGACTGCCTGCTGCCACACAATCATCCTCCTCCTGCTGCTGCTGCTGCTGCTGCTGGTGCCCGGGTTGAAAACTGTGTTGTCCCAGTTGTGTATTGGACACGATGTGGGCTTCACGACCGCTGTCTGGAACCTCATGCTGTGTATTTATGGCCTGGTACCACCGCTAGGTACCACAGCCTATTATGTCTCGCTGCCTGCCTCATTGACTGCCTGCTGTCACACAATCATCCTCCTCCTGCTGCTGCTGAATTTACCTCCTGCTGTCTGTGTGTTTCCACTGCCAGGGAGCACATACAATGGCGCTTCCACCATGCGCCACTAGCTATTTATTACGCTCAAAAATAGCTGCATCTCTTTAAAAAAAACGAAAAAAATATATATACTTTTTAATACTTTGTGATATTATTTTTAGAGGTGTCCGGGTTGAAAACTGTGTTGTCCCAGTTGTGTATTGGACACGATGTGGGCTTCACGACCACTGTCTGGAACCTCATGCTGTGTATTTACGGCCTGGTACCACCACTAGGTACCACAGCCTATTATGTCTCGCTGCCTGCCTCATTGACTGCCTGCTGCCACACAATCATCCTCTTCCTGCTGCTGCTGCTGCTGCTGAATTTACCTCCTGCTGTCTGTGTGTTTCCACTGCCAGGGAGCACATACAATGGCGCTTCCACCATGCGCCACCAGCTATTTATTACGCTCAAAAATAGCTGCATTTCTTTACAAAAAAAAATATAGAAGAGAAATAAGTGAAGAAAAAGAAGACGATATAGAAGAAGAAGAAGATATAGAAAAAGAAGAAGAAGAAGAAGGAGAAGAAGAAGAAGAAGATATAGAAAAAGAAGAAGAAGAAGAAGAAGAAGAAGAAATAGAAAAATAATAATAATAAGAAGATATAGAAAAAGAAGAAGAAGAAATAGAAAAATAATAATAAGAAGAAGATATAGAAAAAGAAGATGAAGAAGAAGATGAAGAAGAAGAAGAAGAAGAAGAAGAAGAAGAAGAAGAAGAAGATATAGAAGAAGAAGAAGATATAGAAGAAGAAGAAGAAGAAGATATAGAAGAAGAAGATATAGAAGAAGAAGAAGAAGAAGATATAGAAGAAGAAGAAGAAGATATTGAATAAGAAGAAGAAGTATATACAGTACTGAACAGAATTTTGGACACAACTTCTCTTTCCACCTTTTTTTTTTTTTAAGGAACATCCCCACATAATCACTTGCTGCTGTTACTTGGAAAAAAAGATGTTTCTTGCATCATTCACCCCCAAAACAAGTGTTGGAAGCTATTTAAGGCCAATTTGAATAGTCAGCTCGAATAATGAGCTCGAATACCGACTCGAATAGTAAGCTCGAATTATTTCGAGGTCGAATAGAATAGTAAAAAATATTCGACTCGAATATTCGACCGAACTCGAATAATTTACTATTCGAATTCGACCTAACTCGAATAATAAAAAGGGGTATCCGAGCATCACTGCTAGGGGGTGACAAGAGGTGATTGATGGGTGTCTCAGGGGGTGGTTAGAAGGGAAAATAGATGCAATCAATGCACTGGGGAGGTGATCGGAAGGGGGTCTGAGGGGGATCTAAGGGGTTTGGTCGAGTGATCAGGAGCCCACACGGGGCAAATTAGGGCCTGATCTGATGGGAAGGTGTGCTAGGGGGTGACAGGAGGTGATTGATGGGTGTCTCAAGGTGTGATTAGAGGGGGGAATAGATGCAAGCAATGCACTGGCGAGGTGATCAGGGCTGGGGTCTGAGGGCGTTCTGAGGGTATGAGCGGGTGATTGAGTGCCCTAGGGGCAGATAGGGGTCTAATCTGATGGGTAGCAGTGTCAGGCGGTGATTGATGGGTAATTAGTGGGTGTTTGGAGGAGAGAACAGATGTAAACACTGCACTTGGGAGGTGATCTGATGTCGGATCTGCGGGCGACCTATTGGTGTGGGTGGCTGATCAGATTGCCCGCAAGGGGCAAGTTAGGGGCTGATTGATGGGTGGCAGTGACAGGGGGTGATTGATGGGTGGCAGTGACAGGGGGTGATTGATGGGTGATTGACAGGTGATTGACAGGTGATCAGTGGGTTATTACAGGGAAGGACAGATGTAAATAATGCCCTGGTGAATTGATAAGGGGGGGTCTGAGGGCAATCTGAGCGTGTAGGCGGGTGATTGGGTGCCCGCAAGGGGCAGATTAGGGTCTGATCTGATGGGTAACAGTGACAGGTGGTGATAGGGGGTGATTGATGGGTGATTGATGGGTAATTAGTGCGTGTTTAGAGGAGAGAATAGATGTAAACACTGCGCTTGGGTGGTGATCTGATGTCGGATCTGCGGGCGATCTATTGGTGTGGGTGGGTGATCAGATTGCCCGCAAGGGGCAGGTTAGGGGCTGATTGATGGGTGGCAGTGACAGGGGGTGATTGATGGGTGATTGACAGGTGATTGACAGGTGATCAGTGGGTTATTACAGGGAAGGACAGATGTAAATAATGCCCTGGCGAATTGATAAGGGGGGGTCTGAGGACAATCTGAGTGTGTAGGCGGGTGATTGGGTGCCTGCCAGGGGCAGATTAGGGTCTGATCTGATGGGCAACAGTGACAGGTGGTGATAGGGGGTGATTGATGGGTGATTGATGGGTAATTAGTGGGTGTTTAGAGGAGAGAATAGATGTAAACACTGCGCTTGGGTGGTGATCTGTTGTCGGATCTGCGGGCAATCTATTGGTGTGGGTGGGTGATCAGATTGCCCGCAAGGGGCATGTTAGGGGCTGATTGATGGGTGGCAGTGACAGGGGGTGATTGATGGGTGATTGACAGGTGATTGACAGGTGATCAGGGGGGATAGAAAAAAATAGCGTTGACAGATAGTGACAGGGAGTGATTGATGGGTGATTAGGGGGGTGATTGGGTGTAAATAGGGGTCTGGGGGGTGGGCAGGGGGGGTCTGAGGGGTGCTGTGGGCGATCAGGGGGCAGGGGGGGGAAATCAGTGTGCTTGGTGCAGACTAGGGTGGCTGCAGCCTGCCCTGGTGGTCCCTTGGACACTGGGACGACCAGGGCAGGAGGCAGCCTGTATAATACACTTTGTAAACATTACAAAGTGTATTATACACTTTGTATGTGGCGATCGTTGGGTTAACATCCCGCCGGCGCTTCCGTATGGCCGGCGGGATGTTGCGGCGGGTGAGCGGAGACAAGCGCCGGCGGAGGATCGCGTCACGGATGACGCGATCACTCCGCCCATACCCTTACAAGGACCGCCGCCTCTGTGGGTGAGCTGGTCCTTGCGGGCTCCACTTCCCGGCCGCTGCTGTGCGTTAGGCGGTCGGGAAGTGGTTAACAGGGTACCTCCAGCACCCTTTCTACCTGCTTTGAAGAAAATCCCCTTTGTCTCTTCTTGCTTGTTCTGGGATAGTTGTGGATCCTTTGTTGGTATTCAGAGTTGTGGATTGGTTATATTACTATAAGGTTTATGTAATGTATTGATGCAAATAGCATGCCAGCAAGTATTTGGACCTGAAATCATAGTGCTCCAAGGTAAGATGGCTAGCCAGCCTCTATACCACTATGTTGCCCATAACTTAAATTAAAAAAAAAATCTATTGTCAAAGTGAATAAATAAATAATCTATGAAACCCGCTATAATCTCTTTCAGTTCAATATGCTTTGCATTTTAGATCATTTATCTTGAAAAATAACTCTTGACACTAAGGTAAGCTAAGAACATTGCTGTTTCAAAAACAGAGAAACAAATGCAAGAAAATCTATATTAGGTGATTTAAAACCATGGATTTAAAATTCGGAAGAGAATTACAATTAGTGAAACCCATTTGTCAGTGATTAAATAAATAACATAGCATAAAAACTTCTAAATGTATTTTTTTTTTTTACTAGAAAAGCAATGGTATTAGTGTAATATTGTATTTCATACAGCAGACCCTTAGCAGCACTTGCATGTTATTAAAAAATAAAATAACTTTTACCATTTATATGCATGCTGAGGTAAAATGAAAAATAGATGATTCAGAAGCTGGGCATACAATTGAAATTCACATCTGACATAACTGCAGATAAAAAAATGATTTAAGGCAAACCTTAGACTCTTCCTGTAAAATGAGATGGGTACATATATTATGGCTTGCGTTATTTATTTAATATTTCATTTAAATAGATAGATGACTGTAATTGACAGTATTAATCATAATTAAATGCCTCTCTGCTGAACAAAAAACACAAAATGAAGCACATGCTAATGCATTTACCTTATCTACGGACGCTTATAGGAAATAGCAGTAACTGGTACATTTCCACTGATTAAACTATTAAAGCAACTATAATTAAGTCCATTTATCCTGCCACAGCAAGACATTTATAAATATATATGTTCTACAAAGTTTCCGTTTTTAAACATTTAAGGCTACACATTAGCTTTGTGTACCTCCAGCTAAAAGGAAACTCAAGCAAATGTTACCACAGTTATTTAGGGTTGCACTATTCCATCTTCCAGCACTAATGGAGTATACAGTTCACTTAAAAAAGTAACACATTTCAAAAATTTAGAGGAAACTTTGCGATTAAAAGAGAGATAGAATTGTGTTTTGAAATGCAGTGGCATAACTATGGAGCTTGGGGCCGCAATTTGAGTTTTACATGTAGCCCTAAACATTGTATTGATATGGCGCCCCAAAACCAACCAAGGACAGTTGCAGTGCTAAAAAGTGTAAACAGAGCAAGGAAACAGTTTGTTAAAGGGGCACTGTGGTGAAAGTTTTTAAAATTTAAATATGTTCAAACCTAAACAAATAAGAAGTACGTTTTTTCCAGAGTAAAATGAGCCATAAATTACTTTTCTCCTATGTTGCTACCACTTACAGTAGGCAGTAGAAATCTGACAGAAGTGACAGGTTTTGGACTAGTCCATCTCTTCATAGGGGATACTCAGCAAGGCTTTTATTCTTTATAAAGATATTCTCTAAAGAGGATTTAAACAATGATGCTGGCCAGCTTCCCTGCTCGCTACACAGTTGTTTGGCAGTTGGACAGAGCAACTGCCATTCACTAAGTGCTTTTGAAAGTAAATAAATCCCTGAGAATCCCCTATGATGACATGGGGCCTGATTCACAAAGCGGTGCTAACAGTTAGCACGCTGGTGAAAAGCCCTTTATCACGCCTAAACTTAGTTTAGGCATGATAAGTTTAAGTGTGATAAGTTTAGGTGTGATAAGTTTAGGCATGATAAGTTTAGGTGTGATAAGTTTAGGCATGATAAGTTTAAGCACCAACTGGGTTAGCACCGCAGTGCACAGCTGATCAAAAGTTTTGCGCTAGCAAAGTCTGGTGCACTTTGCATAGAGTTTAATGGTGCTGCTTTGCGTGCAGGACTTTGCACGCTATCTACACTTATCTAAACTTAGCATGCCTAAACTTATCACATACAATATACACGTAAATAGGGCGATAATTGGACTACAGGTGCTCACCAATCTACAAAATAATCTGAAAAAAACCTCAAAGTAGTTTATAAAAATAGTAACATTTATTGAAAACCATGAATATTAGAAAAATATGTTAAAACCCCATGAGATGGCCATCCCCTCACGCTAACACTGTGACGCATACCAACAAACATATTCCTGGCCAGGATAGGATAGTGTGGGTAAAGTAGGTAACGGCATGGAGTGTCTTGCTACGTCCTACTCCAATTCTGTATATTAAATGCAGTGTACAGTTCAATCCAGCAGCCGCAATGGGTATGGGTTAGAAAGCAAAGCAGCACAAGCAGGGTTCAGGTTAGATGCAGTAACTAGACAGTGCTTCCCGTCATGATCAAAACTTGCAACAGTATTATCTCACCACTCCACCGTCTTGGGATAGGAGCTTGAGTGGGTCACTTGTAGTGAAGAATCACCCTGGGTACGCTGTGCTGTGTACCGCTGTCACAACTGACCGATCGGAACAACAGTCTCTCGGTCCACCATTGGCTGGCTATATGGAAGATGACGTTGTGAGTCCATATGGAAAAAGAACTGGCTCAAGAAGGTGTAGATGGCCTGTAGAGGCAGGCGTCACTGCGTGGCCAGGCTGAAAGCAGGGCATGCACGTCCCAAACAGGAAGGTAGCGGCAGGTGCTGCGGGAGGGGATGGCGTCTCATGCAAGCACGTCCTTTACATGTTTCGCCGTTCTCACGGCGTCATCAGAAGGCGTGTCTTGCCGTACTGCGCGGCCATTCAAATCCCTTGTGGCAGCCAATCGGAGCCCGGCGGAAGTACGCGTCATGGGCGGAAGTTACGCGTGCAGACCAAAAGGGAGGAAGTGTGGAATACCTCTCAACGCCGCGTCCCAGCTCCCACTGACGTCACTCAGCAGCGCCCCGATGGCTCCACACGGACAGGTACACCAACACCATACAAACATACCAGTCACCCACAGCGACTAGTGTACATATTAATTATCTACAAAAGGCTCAAGAAGCATCAAAAATTATGTATATACGTATATATGCTTAACTAGTAACTTGAGGTCTAAATGGGCACACGTTATAAACTCTTTAACCAGCCCAACCAATAACTGGTGGGACTGGAAGAGGAATCCATGCCTGTCCAAGGCACCATAGCCTCCAGACCTGCATGTGAATTAGCATAGAGAAAGCCCATCATATGCTGTACAGTAGGAAACGTCACTGTCCACTGTAAAAAAGCTCAAGCAGCCCACGGGGGGCCAATTGTAGGTAAAAGGGGAGGAGACTGGTGAAGTCAGCAGACCATCAACACGGACTCAGTGAGGTAGAAAATGAACAAAACTGAAGGTCTCATTCAAACCCGGGGATTGGCATGCTTTTAGATTATAGATCCATCTGGTTTCTCTTTGTAGGAGTAGACGATCAAAGTTACCCCCCCCCCCCGTATCGTTCCATGAATTCTATCAAGACCTACAAACCGCAATCTATTGGTAGTGCATTTCGGGCATTGTCTTACATGTCGAGCTATAGGAGTGAGGGACTCATCATTGTTCACATTTTGTATATGTTCAGATATTCGCCTCCATAACGGTCTCTTAGTTTTCCCTATATAAAAAGACCCGCAGGGACATAATAACAAATAAACCACTAATTCGGTCTGACAATTTGCGTAATGTTTTAATTGAAAGGTATTACCATTGGGGAGAAGGACGGATCTACCTACATGTATGTATCTACAGTAGGGGCAGCCCCCACATGTGTAGGTGCCAAACACTATGCAGTGGCGCCTTGGGTTGACCCGATTAAAGTGACTATGCACTAAACTGTCACGCAACGACTTGGTCCTTTTAAATGTAACACGTGGTTGTTCTGGAACCACATGTCCAATAGCTGGGTCATTTTGAAGTAAGTACCAGTGCTTTTGTAAAGTGTGTTTCAAAAAGGAATGTTCAGCACAATATTTAGTCACGAAGCGCAACTCAGAAGTGTTCTGATTATGATGTCGCTGTCTCAGAAGACTCGACCGGTCCCTTTTCCTGACCCTATTGAACGCACGTCGAAGAACAACATCGGGATAGCCCCTCTTCAAAAAACGTGTACGTAAAATATCGGCCTGTATACGGAAGTCAGTCTCAGAGGAACAATTCCTTCTGACTCTCATATACTGTCCCGTAGGGATGCCTCTTATGGTATGAAAGGGATGAAAGCTAGTTGCGTGTAATAGAGCGTTCGTGGCTGTCTCTTTTCTATATAAGTCAGTAGAAATCTGACCATTCGTATCAATCAAAACTTTAATGACCAGAAAAGGGGTCGATCGATAGTCGCACGACATCGTAAAGATTAAATTCCAACCATTATCGTTGAGCCTTGTGACAAATGTCAATAATTCCTGGTAAGTACCCGTCCACAGTACGAGGATGTCATCAATGTACCTGTGCCACGATAATACGTGGCACAGGTACATCGCAAGTCCCTCGTCTGCGAAGATGGACCGCTCCCACTCCCCCAGGTACAGGTTAGCGTACGACGGGGCACAAGTTGTGCCCATCGCCGCCCCCTGCACCTGGAGGTAGTGGGCCCCATCGAATACGAAGATGTTGTTAGTGAGCAGTAGTCTCAAAAGGTCCAGCAAAAAGGTATTATGCAAAATCTCGTTACAGGCTCGTTCGCGCAAAAAAGTCGCTACTGCCCTGATCCACCCGGTAGGCCGGAACAGGAACAGACCAACCTTCTCATCAATCACACCGGCTCTCAGAGCTCCATCAACAAGCACCCCCAGTTCGGCCATGGCACGTGTGAGCCCGGACAGGGAGACCCTCCGATAGCACCCCGGGCGACCGAGGAGATCAAGGCACATTTTGCGCTAATTGAATGTGGTCATAAGGACCACATTCCCACCCTTATCTGATGGCTTAATGATCCATTCAGTATGGTCCTGTAGCCATCCAAGGGCTTCGCTCTCCTCACTGGTTAGATTGGAATGAGTCTCCCCACACGCGCCAAACTGCACAATGTCACGCTCCACTGCTCTAATGAACGATCTCAGACCGACATTCATGGTTAGTGGTGGAAATTTTTGGGACTTATTTCTAAATTGTGAATTAAGGTAAGTATACGGAGGTACAAAAGGCAATACACACATATCTGCCTCTTGTGTAGGTGGATCGGATGTGCAACCCTCCGTATATAGCTCCTCTAGATCTCTAAGTGCGACCAAATCTTCCTCAGTAAACTCTGAGGGAGTGGTTTCTTCAGGGGGTTGGTCGTAAACCGCCATGGAAAGACGCAAACAATAGTCTGCGACAAAACAACTGTAAATCGACAATAAACTCAAATTTGTCAAGATTCTGTACAGGGCAGAATCCCAGACCCTTGCTCAGCAAGGATTCAACTGCTGGGGGTATATGACACCCTGTGAGGTTAATTACCTGTAGACCGTCCATGGCGGAATTACCGGCCTCCTCCGGGTTCACCACATCACAATTCAGAAGCCCCTGTGGTCTAAAAAACCACCACAGGCTGAGGGTGAACAGGAGGCATTGCCTCCTGTATTGTTGGCCGATGCACATCCTGCTCCTGATATGCTTCCTGTATCGGAGTCCTCGGTGTCAGATTTCTCTCTCCTACTGGGCTTTTTATTATTTTTCGTATCTTTATTATTGGGATTTAACGTTCTCAGTGGATAACGGGATTTTTTTCTGCCCACTTGTCTTAGAGGTTTCACCTGCTGACGGTGGTTGCGAGTCCTCACTCGCGCCCACCGAATCAGACTCACCACTGGTGGGTCCTTGTCTGGGTATAGGTTTTGGTGGTCTACCTCTAGGGCAAGGTTGTTTAGGTTTATTTTCCCAACGATATGCTGTACCAATTTTATATGTCAATTTGTCGCTTGCGATCTTGCGATCTTTCACAAAAATCAAATTGCGGTTGTATTTCTTAATATGAACAGTCAAGGACTCATTTCTTTTCTTATAAAGAGGATCACTTGAAAACTCATTCAGTTCGGCTGTGATCTTTTTGATCTCCACCTCTACCTCCGCTAGTTCGGACTCGTCCAACTCACTGAGTAAAGACAGACAGACTTGGGCGCAATTATCAAAATTCGCCTCCCATCGTTTCTTAAAATCAGAGGTTATATTTTTGCGATGAGGAAAAATTTGAGTTCTTAGCCACGCTGGTGCCAAGTGATCGTCCTTATAAATATTGTTATATTTAATGTTGCACCATAATCTAGATTTGCGTTCATATAATCACTCTAATTTCCTGAATCCTGAGTTGATGGCCTGCTGAGCTCCCCTTATCACACCTAAACTTATCACACCTAAACTTATCACGCCTAAACTGGCTTTTCACCAGCATGGTGCAATGATTATCATGCCTAAAGTCTCTAACTGGGTTAGCACCGCTTTGTGAATCGAGCCCAAGGACTAGTCCAAAACCTGTCACTTCTGTCATTTCTACTACCTACTGTAAGTGACAGAAACATAGGAGAAAAGTAATGTATGGCTCATTTTACTCTGGAAAAGATGTACTTCTTATTTTTATATGTTTGTACATATTTAAAATTTTACAGTTTTTCTCTGTAGTGCCCCTTTAAGGATTACCACTATTCAATGCACCTAAAGGTGTTCATTACCAGCACAGCACCAATGAAAAGCTAATAAGATGGATGAAGGAGGGCCCCTCTGGTCCAGGGTCCCAGGATGGTTGCAACCTCTGCATCCCCTATCACTACACCATTAGTTGAAATGCATTTCTGCAAAGGGCACATAGATTGTGACTTGGACAAGATGCTGCACATGGGAGGTGAAATAAGGGGGTTGCAGTTCATAAATAGCAGCTGCAGGTATAATATAACATACATGACATGGTGGTGGTGGGTGTTATTTGCTGCTGTGCATGAATGAAAGATGAAAGATGCAGATCAAATGGAAATTATAATAAGAACTAGTAAAAAAGCACATCCATTTAAAAATGGGCTCTAGGCTATGGGCGCACCCCCTTCCCCCCAGCAACGTGAGCACAGATGCTCGCCCGTCCTCCACCGCTGTCTGCAGTATATGCACACAGGCAGATGTTACTTGCTTGGCAGTTGGAAAAAGCTGTTGTTTCCCACAATGCAATGAGGTTCACAGACCGCAAACTGTCAGGTCTGGAAGCAGGGTCATACACAGGGACAGGACGCAGAGACACAGGGGTTTTTATTATATAGGATTGGAAACCACCACATCTAAAAGATGAGGTATTCTCCACATTAAAGGGTGGAAGGATAATAGACTGAGGAAGTCAAGAAGTATAAATCCAATCTGATAAAGTTTCTCATTTTAATTAAATGTACTGTCTAGGATCAATACAAGGCTGCAGTGACAGTCATAGTAACCATGACAGCTACAATGAGGCTCAAGGGTAGATGGGCAGTTTTCACCTAACATAGTATTCACATCCCTTTTCATGTATTACATTTTTTGTAGTGGTGGTAATTATACATTGCCAGGGTACTAGTACAGGGTACTATAAAAGCTATATCTTCTCCTTTGTATTGGGGATGGGAAGGGGAGAGTAAGCCCAGGGCTAGAGGTTCTCTAAGAATTTTATTATATGACAATTTGTAATTATACCTGTTGATCAATTAAACTTTGTCCGTCAAGCAGACCTGTAGTCAAATGTTAACTCTAACATACAATTGTTGTTCATGTCTTTTTTGCTTCAATTAAGCTTATAATGAGAAAAAAAAAATCTAAAATACAATTATAATTTTGCTAGGAAAATATTTAAGACTGTCCAGAAACAAAAAAAAAAACCCAAAACAAACAAAAACAAAACCTGTTTCTGCAGTAGCAGAAGGGAAATTACATTTTCTCTATTTTGAGATGAGCTACAGTTTATGAAAGCTCTTCTCTGGTCCCAAATATGCCACTGTAATGAGTATTGAAAAGAACCAGAATGTATGAAAAGGTTTGATTCTGTCAGCATCAATTTCACTGTAGGGTTCGGATCAGTAAATAATGGCGCACAGCCAGAGCCGGGACAAGGTCCTTCAGCACCCAAGGCTAAGACAGCAAAGTGCGCCCCTCCATCCCTCCCACCCCAGCCGTCACACACTGATTGCTATTACACTAAAAGGCGCCCCAGGGCCCAAACATCCCCACCACCTTCATCTCTAGTTATCTGGCTTGCAGTCACTGCTATATATGCCCTTTTCTTATTTATTTGTGCTTCAAACACAATTGGGAATGACAGCTGAATGAATTGTGCGCCCCTCCTACACTGCGCCCTGAGGCTGGAGCCTCTTCAGCCTCTGCCTTGGCCCGGCCCTGCGCACAGCGCCTATGCATAAAAATGGCACCACATTAAAAAGATACGCTTATCTCTATTTATCGTTAGTACTGCATAATAATGGCATACGGGGAAAAAAGAAGAAAAACGGCACACACTAACGTTATTTATCAATAGTGGCACACACTAACGTTATTTATCAATAGTGGCACACACTAACGTTATTTATCAATAGCCCCCTACATAAGCCAAACTGCAGACCGTATTTAACTGCAAAACGGTGAATGGATTTAATGTAACACTGTCAAGGTTAGGGTTAGGCACCACCAGGGGGGGGTCTTAGGGTTCGGCATCATCAGGGGGGTGGTTAGGGTTAGACACCACCAGGGGGGTCTTAGGCTTAGGCACCACCAGGGGGGTCTTAGGGTTAGGCACCACCAGGGGGGTCTTAGGGTTAGGCACCACAAGGGGGGTCTTAGGGTTGGGGATAGGTAAAGGGAGGGTTCTGTGTGAGAGTAGGGTTAGGTATAGTTACAGTACACTATACACCACCAGGGGGGTGGGTAGGGTTAGGCACCACCAGGGGGGTGGTTAGGGTTAGGCACCACCAAGATGGGTGGTTAGAGTTAGACACCACCAGGGGGGTGGTTAGGGTTAGGCACCACCAGGGGGGTGGTTAGGGTTAGGCACCACCAAGGTGGGTGGTTAGGGTTAGGCACCACCAGGGGGGTGGTTAGGATTAGGCTTCACCAGGGAGGTGGTTAGGGTTAGGCACCACCAGGGAGGTGGTTAGGGTTAGGCACCACCAAGGGGGGTGGTTAGGGTTAGGCACCACCAGGGGGGTGGTTAGGGTTAGGCACCACCAGTGGAGTGGTTAGGGTTAGGCACCACCAGGGGGGTGGTTAGGGTTAGGCACCACCAGGGGGGTTTATGGGTTAGGGGTAGGTACAGAGAGGGTTCTGTGTGTTAACGCTAAATAACGATAAGGCTTTAACGTTAAATAACAATAAGGCTTTAATGTTAAATAGCGATAAGCGGCAAATGGATTAGCGGCAATACCGTGCGCCATTATTCTCAGGCGCCATTTTCAGATGTAAGCGTAGGGTTGCAGACAACGGACATGCAATAGACAAGGGCACAGATAAATGATTTTTCATTGACCTTTTTAAACCTGTCCACTGTGGTTCTGTGAGTTGCACTACAATGCAACACTGTGAATTTTTTTACAACAGGTATATGAAAAGGACACAAATGCAAATCTATGGAAAAGTAATGCATTGCCAGAACATTGTTGCACCTACTGTATGTTTCTTCAGAAAGTCATTATAATTACATTTGGGTGCTAGATTAGTGGAAGGCGACATGGATGTTTTATTTATACTCTTCCTATGTATATGTTTTGTTTCTGTGTTTATTATGCATTTATGAACATCCTTGAATATCTGTGTATCAGCGTAAAGGAACTTGTAGTCTCTAAATCTTTACCAGACACAAACAAAACTTAAAGGAGTTATCCGGGCTTTCAAAAGAAACTAAAGGCTACTTACCGGGAGCTTCCTCCAGCCCCAAGCTCCCAGGACCTCCCTCACCGCACCTCTGCGCGCAGCCGTTCGCCGGAGGTCCGTCCCGGTCCCCGCCGATGACGTCAGAGCGACCTCCAGTTCTGCACCTGCGCAGTCCGCTCCGGCCCACGTGGCGGTGATTGACAGCGCCGCTCGTGCAGGAGCAGTACAGAGCGACCTGGAGGTTGCTCTGACATCATCGTCGGGGACCGGGACGGAGCTCCGGCGAACGGCTGCGCGCAGAGGTGCGGCGAGGGAGGTCCTGGGAGCTTGGGGCTGGAGGAAGCTCCCGGTAAGTAGCCTTTAGTTTCTTTTGAAAGCCCGGATAACTCCTTTAAAATTGGGTGAAGTTTCATATAGCTGAAATTCTTATTACTGAAGTAACAATTTCCACTACATGAAGGCATCACAATCATGTATGCACCATATATCAATACCTCCAGTTCAATTCGGGAAGTTGCCCTTTTGCCAGAACATCACACCAATCAGCACTGCAAGTAGTAGCTAGTAATAAGTATAAGTGACAGCACAATGAAGGTCCCAGTGGCCAGTACCTGGCCCACTTAAAGAGGAACTCCAGTGAAAATAATGTAATAAAAAAGTGCTTAATTTTTACAATAATTATGTATAAATGATTAAGTCAGTGTTTAAATTGCTCATTGCAAAAATTTGTAAATTCCTGATTTACATTCTGACTAGTGTTGGGCGAACAGTGTTCGCCACTTTTCGGGTTCTGCAGAACATCACCCTGTTCGGGTGATGTTCGAGTTCGGCCGAACACCTGACGGTGCTCGGCCAAACCGTTCGGCCACATGGCCGAACTAAGAGCGCATGGCCGAACGTTCCCCGAACGTTCGGCTAGCGCTGTGATTGGCCGAACGGGTCACGTGGTTCGGGCCCGAACGCGCTCTGATTGGCCGAACGGTTACGTGGTTCGGGTAAATAAATACCCGAACCATGTCATATCTCCGCCATTTGTCTGTGGGTTTAGCTTTGGGTAGGCAGGCAGGGTAATTCGCTAGCCAGGGTCCCCCCCAGTCATTGTGTGTCGCTGCTGGGAACAGTAGTACACCGCTCGCTCAGCCACACTATATATAGCATTGTTTACTGCCACTGTGTACCTCGCTCAGCCACGCTATATATATAGCATTGTGTTTTCTGACACTCTGTGTACACGGCTTAGCCTGACTAATATAGCATTGTGTGTACTGCCACTGTGCACCTCGCTCAGCCACGCTATATATAGCATTGTGTGTACTGCCACTGTGCACCTCGCTCAGCCACGCTATATATAGCATTGTGTGTACTGCCGCTGTGCACCTCGCTCAGCCACGCTATATATATAGCATTGTGTTTTCTGACACTCTGTGTACACGGCTTAGCCTGACTAATATAGCATTGTGTGTACTGCCACTGTGCACCTCGCTCAGCCACGCTATATATAGCATTGTGTGTACTGCCACTGTGCACCTCGCTCAGCCACGCTATATATAGCATTGTGTGTACTGCCACTGTGCACCTCGCTCAGCCACGCTATATATAGCATTGTGTTTTCTGACACTCTGTGTACACGGCTTAGCCTGACTAATATAGCATTGTGTGTACTGCCACTGTGCACCTCGCTCAGCCACGCTATATATAGCATTGTGTTTTCTGACACTCTGTGTACACGGCTTAGCCTGGCTCTACAGCATTGTGTGTACTGCCACTGTGCACCTCGCTCAGCCACGCTATATATAGCATTGTGTTTACTGCCACTCTGTGTACACCGCTCAGCCAGAATATATACCGTTGTTTACTGACACTCTGTGTACACCGCTCAGCCAGACTATATACCATTGTTTACTGACACTCTGTGTACACGGCTTAGCCTGACTAATATAGCATTGTGTGTACTGCCACTGTGCACCTCGCTCAGCCACGCTATATATAGCATTGTGTTTTCTGACACTCTGTGTACACGGCTTAGCCAGACTATATAGCATTGTGTGTACTGCCACTCTGTGTACACCGCTCAGCCAGACTATATAGCATTGTGTTTACTTCCACTCTGTGTCTGCTGGGCCTGGGAACAGTAGTACACCGCTCACCCGCCACTGTATAGCATTGTGCTCTGTGTCGCTGCTGGGAATAGTGGTACTGTATAGCATTTCTGTACTGCCACTGTACTGCTGCCAGTCAGCGTGTACTGTAAGGATAAGTGAAATGAGGAAGAAATCCGGTGAAAGTGGAAGGGGCAAGGGAAGAGGTGTTTCCCCTGACGGTTCACGTACAGGCCACAGGGGAGCACCCAAGAAAACCCACTCAATACCGCCCATGTTGTCCAGGACAACAACCCTCACAAATCCAAAAGAACAGGACCAGATAATTACTTGGATGACCTCTCAAGCGTCCAGCAGTGGGTTAAGCAGCACCAGCACATCACGCACGAGGTCCGAGTCCTCAGCCAGTTACAAGGAGCCAGTGGGCACAAAGCTGACACAACCGGCAGCGACACCACGCACACAACTGCCAGATAACCAGTCCTATGAATTACCTCAGGACACAATGGGGTATTCGCAGGAGCTATTCCCAGCCCAACAAACTTCCACCTATGAAAGGTCAATGGAGGAACAGCCAGAAATGTTGTGCCCGGATTCACAACCATTAACTGTGGGAAATGCACCGCGCACTGAAATACAAGGCGAGTCCGAGGAGGACTCGGAAACCCAAATCCCAGAGCAAGTTGGGCAGGAGGGGTTGCAATTGCAGGAGGTCGGCCGACAAGATCTAGAAGACGACGTTGGAGTGAGCTGCGCAGAGGTTGTTCTGGGGAGCTCTACTCCACGGCGGCGGCCCCCCACAATGACATATGACGAGTTTGAGGAGATGGAAGAGGAGGGTATGGACAATGTGGACAGAGACCCAGATTTTATTTGTGAACGAGAACATCGCCGTCGTAGCAGCAGCACAGATGAGTCTGTTGAAGAACCCACTGCTGCACGAGTTCGCCTTGTGCCACAAGGTAGGCGGCGCGCAATTTCAGGCACCACAAGCGTGGAAGTTAGAGTGAGAGGCAAAAGAGGAGGAAACAGAAATCGCCAGCAAGGAGGCAGGTGCTCCAAAGTCTGGGCTTTCTTTGAAGACTGCACTGAGGATGTTACCATGGCGATTTGCAAGGTGTGCAAGACTCGCCTGAGCAGGGGGAAAAGTATTAACAACCTCTCCACCACCAGCATGAGCCGCCACATGCTATCCAAACATCCCACTCTGTGGGCAAACGCGGCAGGACAGGGTACCAGCAACACTGCCTCCCTTGGGTTCACCAGACTCACCACCAGACCCGCCTCAGCAGCAGCAGTAGCCCAGCCATTGCGTGGTTCACAACATTCACAAACATCAGACGACGCTGACACTGTCACTTTCCGGAGTAGTGCTCTTGAGGTCTCCCAGTGTTCATCAAACACAACAACCAACAGCCCTTCCGTGTGCAGCGCTACGATTCAGTTGTCTGTGTCGGAGATGTTTGAGCGCAAGAGGAAATTGCCAGCAAATGACCCCCGGGCCGTGGCAGTAACAGCCAGCATAGCCAAGCTTCTGGCCTGCGAAATGCTGCCATATCGAGTGGTGGAGACAAACAGCTTCAAGGGCATGATGTCAGTGGCCATCCCACGTTACGTGGTTCCCAGCCGCTACCACTTTGCGCGCTCTGCAGTGCCTGGGTTGCATGAGCACGTGGTCAGCAAAATAACCCGAAGCTTGAAGAATGCCGTTGCCTGCAAGGTTCACCTCACCACTGACACTTGGACGAGTGCGTTCGGCCAGGGTCGATACATCTCCCTTACCGCGCACTGGGTGAACCTTGTGGAGCCTGGCAGCGATTCCTCACCTGCTACGGCGCGGGTGTTGCCCACGCCGCAAACAGCTGCACCGCCGTCCCTCCCACTGGATAACAACAGCAGCACCTACCTCTCTGACTCCTTCTCCTCCAACGCATCTCAAAGCTGTACCTCATCCGGAAACGCTAACCCAGCAGCAGTAGGATCGTGGAAGCAGTGCAGCACAGCTGTTGGCATGCGTCAGCAAGCGTTGCTGAAGCTGATCTGCCTTGGGGATAAGCAGCACACAGGGGAGGAAATTTGGAAGGGAATAAAGGAACAGACGGATTTGTGGCTGGCACCGCTGGACTTGAAACCGGGCATGATTGTGTGTGATAATGGGAGTAATCTCATTCGCGCTTTAAGGTTGGCTAAGCTGACACACATCCCTTGCCTGGCGCACGTGATGAACCTAGTAGTTCAGCGGTTCCTGAGGACATACCCAGGCGTGGCCGATCTTCTGTTGAAGGTGCGTCGAGTGGCCAAACATTGTAGAAATTCCAGTACTGCTTCGGGGGCACTCGCCAAGATGCAGGAGCGCTTCAATCTCCCCCACCATTGCTTGCTGTGTGATGTCCCTACGCGCTGGAATTCTACGCTGCACATGCTAGCACGCTTTTGTGAGCAGAAGAGTGCAGTGGTCCAGTACATGACAGCGCAGTACCGAGGCGCATCCGGACAGCTGCCAAGCTTCTGTGGATCCGATTGGGCCAACATGTTGGACCTCTGCCAAGTCCTCCAAAATTTTGAGCAATCCACGTTGCTTGTGAGCAGTGATAACTCTTCAGTCAGCATTACCATACCACTGCTGTGTTTACTGAAGAGGTCAATGTTGAAAATCAAGGAAACAGCTGTCATGATGCAACTGGGGGAATCTGAAGGAGAAAACGATCAGCGTGATGGTACCAACATCAGGCCATCCGCCTCAGGGAACGCTGGCCCCAGCAGCTATGACGAAGAAGAGGAGGAGGAACAGCTGGAGTTGGAGCAGGAATTTCATGCCACCACTGACGAGGGCCAGAGCGGTGCACGTTGGACTTCCACAATTCAACGCGAATGGTCAGCAGAAGCAGACCAGGAGGAAGGTGACGACTATGATGCATCACAACAACTATCACAACGCTCACAAGAGGATGATGAGGATTCTGGTAGGACTCTGGCACACATGGCTCAATTCATGCTAGACTGCATTGAACGTGACCCACGCATTGTGCGCATTCTGGACAACACCAATTACTGGGTTTATACCCTTCTGGATCCACGGTACAAACACAATGTTCCAAAACTGCTTGAAGAAAGAGTCAGACAGGTCAAAATGGAAGAATACCAGCAGGCCCTTGTGGAGACTTTAGAGAGGAGATTGACATCCTCCCCCTCCTCTAGCCAGTTGTACGCAGACAGACTGACTTCCGCAAACCCAGGACGACCAGGAGGGCAGCAAACAACGCAAGCCGCAGCTAGTGCCCAAAAGGGAATGGTATCGGCAGTGTCCTTGGAGTGGGAAAATTTTCTGACACCCATGCAGCAGCAGCCCACTGAACAGCAAGCGTGCAGATCCACCTCCAACACCAATCGCCTGGAGAAGATGGTCAAGGACTACATGTCAGATGACGTAGCTGTGTCGAACAATCCATCTGCACCCTTCAACTATTGGGTATCGAAGCTAGACACCTGGCACGAACTGGCAATGTACGCAATAGAGGTGCTGGCTTGCCCGGCAGCCAGCGTTATGTCGGAACGTTGTTTCAGTGCTGCCGGAGGCATCATCACAGATCGGCGTATCCGCCTCTCCACAGAAAATGCAGACCGTCTGACTCAAATTAAAATGAATCAATCCTGGATTGGAAATGACTACGCAACACTCCAGGACCCCAACCAAGTAACATGACCAATGAACATCTGGGATGGTGTAGCATTTCCGGTCCCTGTTTATTGAACCTCTCATCTGTATTACATTTATGACTGCATGGCGGCAAAAAGCATTGCTGCTATATCCGCACGCTTTTTGTCCTCATGCAAGGCCTAGGTTGTTGTGTCTCAAAAACCGTGGCCTTCTCCTCCTGCGCCTGCTCCTGTTCCATCACGTCTGCTGCTGCTGGGTTAGCGTTGCCGCGTGGTCCCTGTTTATTGAACCACTTATCTTTATTACATTTATGACTGCATGGCGGTACAAAGCATGCTATCCGCACGCTTCTTGCCCTCATGCAAGGCCTGGGTTGTTGTGTCTCACAAAGCGTGGCCTTCTCCTCCTGCGCCTGCTCCTGTTCCATCACGTCTGCTGCTGCTGGGTTAGCGTTGCCGCGTGGTCCCTGTTTATTGAACCACTTATCTTTATTACATTTATGACTGCATGGCGGTACAAAGCATGCTATCCGCACGCTTCTTGCCCTCATGCAAGGCCTGGGTTGTTGTGTCTCACAAAGCGTGGCCTTCTCCTCCTGCGCCTCCTCCTGTTCCATCACGTGTGCTGCTGCTGGGTTAGCGTTACCGGTCCCTTTTCCTGGAACCTCTTATATGTATTACATTTATGACTGCATGCCGACAAAAAACATGTTACCTGTGCAAAGAAAACAGACATTTCCCGCATTTAAAAGACAGTTTTCCCTTTGAAACTTTAAAATCGATTTTCTCAAAAACTATAAGCTCTTTTTGCTAATTTTTTTTCCTCTTGTACCCACTCCCAAGGTGCACATACCCTGTAAATTTGGGGTATGTAGCATGTAAGGAGGCTTTACAAACCACAAAAGTTCGGGTCCCCATTGACTTCCATTATGTTCGGAGTTCGGGTCGAACACCCGAACATCGCGGCCATGTTCGGCCTGTTCGGCCCGAACCCGAACATCTAGATGTTCGCCCAACACTAATTCTGACATTTATCACATGGTGACATTTCTACTGCTGGCAGGTGATGTCAATAGAAGGAGATGTGCCTTGCTTTTTTGTCAGTGCAACAATGCTCCCACAGTGTGATGCAAGGACCTCAGAGCTGTGAGGCGCTGACATCACACTGTGGGAGGGGTTTCACCACAATATCAGCCATACAGAGCCCCCTGATGATCCTTTTGAGAAAAGGAATAGATTTCTCATGGGAAAGGGGGTATCAGCTACTGATTGGGATGAAGTTCAATCCTTGGTTACAGTTTCTCTTTAAATTGTGCTTTTGTTTGAATTTGGTCTGAAGTGAACTTTTACCTGAAGAATATTTTTCTGTAGAAGCTGAATCTGAGTCTTCATATTTCATGTCTTGATAATAAAATATTTGCATATTAATTATGTGACCATATATGTACATTTTTGCTTCTATATAATTAGTAGTGTTGGTTGAATTTTTTGCGGTACAGCTTTCTTTCTTTGCGATTGTGATTCCCAAATGTGAACACAGAATAGACACCTGGGAATCACATGGAGAAACACACATGCTGGCAAGTGTGTTCCCTGCCTTAAGGTGGCCACACACCATACAATAAAATGATCAGATTTTACAGCAATTCGATAAAAACTATAGTATCTCCCGAAAATATCGAAAGCTTTTTTTTCATTCGACTGAAAAATACGATCGGATTTCCCGTTTTTTTCAATTTAAATCGATCCGGAATGCCAGATATTTCTTTTCAATTTTTTTAAAGATTGTATGGTGTGTGTTAGAGTGTCAGTTTATTAATATACTCACCCTAGCAATTTTCTCAGAGTTTCCAATCATTTTTATCATAATTGGGGAAAGATTGAACATAGGTGTGTGGTACATTGGTCAGATTTTTGAAATGTTACAATCAGTCAGAAAAATTAATTGCAATTCTTAAATTGAACAGATATTTAAAAAATCGTATGGTGTGTGGCAACCTTTAGGCCTCTATTTCATCCATGCAATTCCAGATGCGTTTTAGGAAACACAACACACTGCCATCTGCAGGGACATCCGAAAGTCAAAAAACATCATGAGGCCTTAGGATAGGTACACACTTGTTAGAATGGTATGCAGAACATGCACAGCTGCACTGGCCATTCAACCTCAGGAAACAAACATTGTTACAGCTCGTTTGCGTTTTGCAGTCGCATTTTTAGGGCATTTTTAAATTGCATAGCTTTCTGATTTTTATGCAGGACATGTGCGATCGCGATCGCAATTGCAATGTATTTCACCCCATCCAATAAATTGCTGAATGAATGTAAAAAAAAAATATGGCTGGAAACCGCAATCGCGAACACAATACGATGTAGACCCGAGAATCGTGGGAAAAAGCACCCCTGCAAGTGGGTTCTCTGCCGAAGTAGAGAATGATCAATGTTACCGGTTGTAAAAGTAATAATTTACAAAAAAAATAAGATTAGCTCAGGGGACACATGCACCAATCTTGCTCACTTTAGCGGTAAGGGGAGCATGCACCAACACAAGTGCGCATGCATGCATGCGAGGACCTGCAGGACACGTTTAATCTCTTACAGAGTCTGGAAAACTACAAGGACGTAATGCTCACGTACATGCGGCTTTACTGAAAGCTGCTCAGGATGTGAGTATCCTGTGATATCCAAGGGGTTAATGGGGTTAATCCACCAACAAGCAGGGAAATACGCGGAACAATTTTACCAATACTTTTTCATTTATATTTTGCTACTTTTTTCAGTTGGAGAGTACTGAAAAAATATTTTAAACAGAAAATGAGGAATAATATCCTAACAGAAATTGTGAATTGAATAAGGACCAGGGTGTTATTCTGAATTATTTGTAAAGAAGATATAATAAAGCCTAAAGTTTTGGTATAGGGTGCTCTCTGCTGCTATTTGATATGCATATATTGAATTTAAATTATTTGGAGACAATCTATTAGATTTTGACTGGAGGACAGTGCATCTGACCTACAAGTCTTGTAACAATTACAATCTACTTTCACTCTTATTATATGGTCATCAAGGCCTTTCGAAGACCTATTTTTCTGTAGGATGTTCTGTATCCCTTATATCTGAGTGAGGGATTGTTGTATTCATTTTGTTTTAAGCATAAAAACAACCATGCAAAAAATATGTCAAGAAAGAAAAATTGTGATGCACTGCAATATGAGTAAGCACTGATCCCTTTAAGGGGTATTTAGCAAACATACTACAATTGCTGTGCCCAGGCAGATTCAAAGTGAGGATGCATCCTATGGATTGTCCAATTGGAAGCCCTGGCCCTGGTCACAGGGTGGGCATTTACTAGAAATGTTAGGGGGAATAAAGAACAAGCATCACCTTGCTTGGGGGTTAGGGGGTCTTTGTGAGAGACAGCACAGCAGGAAAAGGTCTGTGTTCTTCATTATACCAGCAAGCATCCCACTAAGAACTTGCAGTTCTGGCAGAATGTCTGATAAGTGTCTTCATGTGCTTCACTTTGTTTCATGGTAAGGTCCCCCTGGCTGGGCCCCAGAATCCCTGGGGCTCCATACAAGTCTCCCCCTGTGATTCTCTATCAGCAGCTCTTCAAAGGTTAATAGCAAACACTACTTAAACTTTCTATGTTCATGAAACACAACTATTCCAAAGTGCTTCTATTACACATGCTCACATTGGCGACAGTTTACACTGAACCTACAAAGAGAGTACTTATGCAGAAAGACTTCAATTTCTGTGTGGTCTGTAAGTCAGATTATAATTGTTGTCCCAGTTGCAAAAAGTGACATTTTGGTACACTGCTAGTTTTAGAAATTGAAATGGAAAGATCAAAAATCTTCTATAGAAGATTTTCATAACGTTAAACTATAAGAGGACTTCAGAGAACCAGTCCACTGTACGTGCATAGCAATCTTTAAATGGCAGAATTCCTCTTTAAGCAGAAGCAATCACATGATTTCTTTTCAGAAACTTTCTTTCTTTTCACTTTTATTTATTTAATTATTTATTTTGAAATATCTCATGGGTGAGAGCCCGGGATCAGTTTAAAGTTCATTACAACACCATAAGCAAGGAGGATTCCCCAAAGTCCTCCTTATGACTCCACAAAGCTGTCCTGTATGACAAAATGATACAAAGGTCCAAAGCTAGGCTGCAGTAAAGATTTCGCAAACATGTCAAAGTGATTTGTGATCAGATAACATAAAGCTGTAGAATTTTCAGTTAAAACTTGAAAACATTATACCTAGGAGAAAACAAGCTTAGAAGTTTGAGACAGTAGATTTTCTGATATTAAAAGTAAATGACTCTATAAAGCTTTTCACAGGATTTCCAATACAAGGGTTATTTGCACCATCTGACAAAGAGCATTTGTACTTTAGAAGACCTTTCAAATATACAAACAGAAATAAAAGTGTAAAAGACAACAGAACTAAATCTTGATGGGGCAGTTCAGCCAAAACTTCTACTTCAGTTAAGAGTTCATTGGTTTGAAGTAATGAAATTGTCTGCTGCACAGTTAGATTGTGCTTTGTTCCACTATTCCTGTCTGAAAGTAGGCGCAAGGGGAGTCATTTGCTACCCTTCCACCTAATGGCATAGTGACAAATATATTTGCCATATTAATCCTGCAGCTCAGTGTGCCTGCCACCTGTCTTTCTTCCTGCCTGCACCTATCCGTGAGGCAGCTGTATAGTAAAATTAATATTCGAAATTTAACCAAAAAATAACATTTACTTTCTAGTTTGTACAATGCAAAAGTCCAAGAATGTTAGCACACCAAAAGAGAAACCACACATTTTTTGTACCATTATCCACATGTAATCCAACATTTGTTTTTGAGGCCTCACAGGATCCCCCTTTTGTCAGGCCTTTATATGGGGGTCATTTGAGACCCTAAAAACAATTGTTGGATTACACACGGATAATGGCACAATAAACATGTGTTTTTTCTAAAGTTTGGTGTGCAAACATTCTTGGGGCTTGATTCACAAAAGAGTGCTAACTGTTAGCACGGCCGTTTTTGCGTGAATTTTCGCGTTTGCGCGCGCTCACGAATTTTCATGCGCAATTAAATGGTTTTGTGCGCTAATGCTAATTTTCGCATGAAATCGATATAGTTTTCGCATGCAAACACGAATTTTTGCACAAAGACGGCCGTGCTAACAGTTAGCACTCTTTTGTGAATCAAGCCCTTGGTCTTTTGGATGGCTTGGTGATTTGCCAATTGCCTTGTCATGCACCATGTAACACTAATTTAATGGTGTGCCAGCTATTCACTTTGAACTACTCATAGATTGTACAGTGGATGCTTAATTTAAAAAAGGCCCAAATGCTTGCAGATAACACAATGAAAAGTCTTTATTCCACTTAGAGTTACTCTAAAAAAATTGCTGCACTGTGTTCTGTGTTAGTTTAGCCAGATCAAACTGTCTTAGCTGTGAACTAGCTCTGCCAGGAACTGGGAATCCAAGTTAACTTCAGTTTTCTTTTAAGAATTCCACAAGCTGTATTGAAGATTTTTTGTTTCCATAAAGGTTATCATGCTTAGTTCCACTTTAACCTCCTGAGCGGTAAGCCCGACACTGTGTCGGGCAAGGAATTTTTGCTGAAAGTGGTATGCCCAACACAGTGTCGACACTTACCTAACCTATCCTGGGGGACACTTCCACCTTCCTAGCCTATCCTGGGGGATACCTGCACCTACTTAGCCTATACTGAGTGACACCTGTATGTACATATGCCTATACTAGGGGACACTTGTACCTACCTAGCCTATACTGAGCGACACCTGTATTTGCTTAGTCTGTACTGGGGGGACACCTGTACCTAGCTATCCTGTACTGTGGGCACCTAGACCTGGCTACCTACCTACAATAATCTGCGGGGGATTCCAAAGACAGATGGGCACCAAGCGGTGGGCAACACAGGACAGGTAATGTATAAATGCACACACGGGAGTAAATTTTTTCATTGAGGAGGCAGCGATGAAGCAACAGGTGCGGCCGATTCCCGAGTGATTTCATGTTGAAATTAATCGGGAATTGACCTGCAGAGTATGGGTAGCCGACCAATCTCTCTCTAATCAGATTTGATTAGAGAAAGATTTGTCTTTTGGTTGAATCTGTCCATCATCTCTAGATGTATGGCCACCTTTACATTTTGTATTAGTGCAGGTTGAGCAGCTGCAGCTTGGAAGTATAAATGATCAGAGATTTTGGGGAATAATGTTGAAATTTAGTTTAGATTTGGTGTTTGAAGCTCTTATTGGACTAAAAATGTACCCTAGACCGCTGCTTGACACATTTTGTTAGGTTACAGGATAAAAAAGGTAATGAAAATTAACCTATTAACGGCAATCTGACTTATTAAAATGTCCTGTTTCACCCTGTTAACGGCAACAGGACGTTTTAATAAGTCGCTCGCTCCCGCCGCCGCTCCGCACGTGTGCGCGCCACTCCCTCCGCAGTTACCCATCGGGTCTCCGTTTTCCTTGATTGGGGAAGAGGACCAAGCAGTCCTCTACCCAATTGCAATGCCTGGAATGAATGGGCGTGACTGCGATCAGCGGCCGCGTCCATTCATAAAACAGGAAGCTGTCACTGTTCAGTAAAATGTAAAAAAAAAAGTGAACACTCCCTAAACAGGAGAGTGTTCACTAGCACCATCTTGTAGCCAAAAAGTAAAAGTACACATACAGGCACATACATACACATACACTTATACACAATATTGATAAAATTAATAACTTACACTTCCAACCCCCGCCCCCCCCCCAAAAAAAAAAGTTTGTTAAAAAAAATCAGTTTAAAAAAAATACATAAATAGTTGCTTTAGGGTCTCAGCTTTTATATTTTATGAGGGAAAATTACTTTTACTTTCCTACATAGGGGCTTGTAATTATGGACCGGACAAAAACAGAAAAATGACACCTATATTTCTAAATAATATATTGTCGTCATACATTGTGACAGGGACTAGTGTTGGGCGAACAGTGTTCGCCACTGTTCGGGTTCTGCAGAACATCACCCTGTTCGGGTGATGTTCGGGTTCAGCCGAACACCTGATGGTGTTCGGCCAAACTGTTCGGCCATATGGCCGAACTAAGAGCGCATGGCCGAACGTTACCCGAACGTTCGGCTAGCGCTGTGATTGGCCGAACGGGTCACGTGTAGTGTTGGGCGAACATCTAGATGTTCGGGTTCGGGCCGAACATGGCCGCGATGTTCGGGTGTTCGAGCCGAACTCCGAACATAATGGAAGTCAATGGGGACCCGAACTTTCGTGCTTTGTAAAGCCTCCTTATATGCTACATACCCCAAATTTACAGGGTATATGCACCTTGGGAGTGGGTACAAGAGTAAAAAAAATTAGCAAAAAGAGCTTATAGTTTTTGAGAAAATCGATTTTAAAGTTTCAAAGGGAAAACTGTCTTTTAAATGCGGGAAATGTCTGTTTTCTTTGCACAGGTAACATGCTTTTTGTCGGCATGCAGTCATAAATGTAATACATATAAGAGGTTCCAGGAAAAGGGACCGGTAACGCTAACCCAGCAGCAGCACACGTGATGGAACAGGAGGAGGGTGGCGCAGGAGGAGAAGGCCACGCTTTGAGACACAACAACCCAGGCCTTGCATGAGGACAAGAAGCGTGCGGATAGCAATTTGCATTTTGTCGCCATGCAGTCATAAATGTAATACAGATGAGAGGTTCAATAAACAGGGACCAGAAACGCTAACCCATCACAGATGTTCATTGTTCATGTTACTTGGTTGGGGTCCGGGAGTGTTGCGTATTCGTTTCCAATCCAGGATTGATTCATTTTAATTTGAGTCAGACGGTCTGCATTTTCTGTGGAGAGGCGGATACGCTGATCTGTGACAATGCCTCCGGCAGCACTGAAACAGCGTTCCGACATAACGCTGGCTGCCGGGCAAGCCAGCACCTCTATTGCGTACATTGCCAGTTTGTGCCAGGTGTCTAGCTTCGATACCCAATAGTTGAAGGGTGCAGATGGATTGTTCAACACAGCTATGCCATCTGACATGTAGTCCTTGACCATCTTCTCCAGGCGATCGGTGTTGGAGGTGGATCTGCACGCTTGCTGTTCTGTGTGCTGCTGCATGGGTGTCAGAAAATTTTCCCACTCCAAGGACACTGCCGATACCATTCCCTTTTGGGCACTAGCTGCGGCTTGTGTTGTTTGCTGCCCTCCTGGTCGTCCTGGGTTTGCGGAAGTCAGTCTGTCGGCGAACAACTGGCTAGAGGAGGGGGAGGATGTCAATCTCCTCTTTAAAGTCTCAACAAGGGCCTGCTGGTATTCTTCCATTTTGACCTGTCGGACTCTTTCTTCAAGCAGTTTTGGAACATTGTGTTTGTACCGTGGATCCAGAAGGGTATAAACCCAGTAATTGGTGTTGTCCAGAATGCGCACAATGCCTGGGTCGCGTTCAATGCAGTCCTAGGCCGAAGAGGTCATAGCCTAGGGTCACAAAAACCTGTTTATTTGGGCTATTTCAATGGTAGTGATGGTGACGTACATAAATCTCAGCCATGGCCGTTAGCAACGTCTGAATTTCACGAAATGTCTCATGCAGGTAGAAGACATATTGTTAGACTTGGATTCCAAAGATGGGGTCCCTACATCTCTGCAAACCAGAGTTACAGGGGTCCAAAATTGGTAAAATCCCCCATAGGCTTTCATTGGGCCTCCTATTTACAGTTCCAAAATCTCACATCTTTTCAAAGGGCAATTGATCAGCAGTGGCAAATTTTCTAGCATTGTAGGGACCCTTAAGGGGGAACATGACTGGTGAGTTTCGGGCCCCTAGGCCAAAGAGGTCATAGCCTAGGGTCCCAAAAACCTGTTTATTTGGGTTATTTCAATGGTAGTGATGGTGACGTACATAAATCTCAGCCATGGCCGTTAGCAACGTCTGAATTTCACGAAATGTCTCATGCAGGTAGAAGACATATTGTTAGACTTGGATTCCAAAGATGGGGTCCCTACATCTCTGCAAACCAGAGTTACAGGGGTCCAAAATCGGTATAATCCCCCATAGACTTTCATTGCCTCCCTATTTCACTTTCCAAAATCTCACATCTTTTCAAAGGGCAATGGCTCAGCAGTACCAAATTTTCTAGCATTGTAGGGACCCTTAGGGGGAACATGACTGGTGAGTTTCGGGCCCCTAGGCCAAAGAGGTCATAGCCTAGGGTCACAAAAACCTGTTTATTTGGGCTATTTCAATGGTAGTGATGGTGACGTACATAAATCTCAGCTATGGCCGTTAGCAACGTCTGAATTTCACGAAATGTCTCATGCAGGTAGAAGACATATTGTTAGACTTGGATTCCAAAGATGGGGTCCCTACATCTCTGCAAACCAGAGTTACAGGGGTCCAAAATTGGTAAAATCCCCCCAGACTTTCATTGCCTCCCTATTTCACTTTCCAAAATCTCACATCATTTCAAAGGGCAATGGCTCAGCAATACCAAATTTTCTAGCATTGTAGGGACCCTTAGGGGGAATATGACTGGTGAGTTTCGGGCCCCTAGGCCAAAGAGGTCATAGCCTAGGGTCACAAAAACCTGTTTATTTGGGCTATTTCAATGGTAGTGATGGTGACGTACATAAATCTCAGCTATGGCCGTTAGCAACGTCTGAATTTCACGAAATGTCTCATGCAGGTAGAAGACATATTGTTAGACTTGGATTCCAAAGATGGGGTCCCTACATCTCTGCAAACCAGAGTTACAGGGGTCCAAAATTGGTAAAATCCCCCATAGACTTTCATTGCCTCCCTATTTCACTTTCCAAAATCTCACATCTTTTCAAAGGGCAATGGCTCAGCAGTACCAAATTTTCTAGCATTGTAGGGACCCTTAGGGGGAACATGACTGGTGAGTTTCGGGCCCCTAGGCCAAAGAGGTCATAGCCTAGGGTCACAAAAACCTTTTTATTTGGGCTATTTCAATGGTAGTGATGGTGACGTACATAAATCTCAGCTATGGCCGTTAGCAACGTCTGAATTTCAAGAAATGTCTCATGCAGGTAGAAGACATATTGTTAGACTTGGATTCCAAAGATGGGGTCCCTACATCTCTGCAAACCAGAGTTACAGGGGTCCAAAATTGGTAAAATCCCCCATAGACTTTCATTGCCTCCCTATTTCACTTTCCAAAATCTCACATCTTTTCAAAGGGCAATGGCTCAGCAGTACCAAATTTTCTAGCATTGTAGGGACCCTTAGGGGGATCATGACTGGTGAGTTTTGCCACTGCTGAGCCATTGCCCTTTGAAATGGTGTGAGATTTTGGAACGGTAAATAGTAGGCCCAATGAAAGCCTATGGGGGATTTTACCAATTTTGGATCCCTGTAACTCTGGTTTGCAGAGATGTAGGGACCCCATCTTTGGAATCCAAGTCTAACAATATGTCTTCTACCTGCATGAGACATTTCTTGAAATTCAGACGTTGCTAACGGCCATAGCTGAGATTTATGTACGTCACCATCACTACCATTGAAATAGCCCAAATAAACAGGTTTTTGTGACCCTAGGCTATGACCTCTTTGGCCTAGGGGCCCGAAACTCACCAGTCATGTTCCCCCTAAGGGTCCCTACAATGCTAGAAAATTTGGTACTGCTGAGCCATTGCCCTTTGAAAAGATGTGAGATTTTGGAAAGTGAAATAGGGAGGCAATGAAAGTCTATGGGGGATTTTACCAATTTTGGACCCCTGTAACTCTAGTTTGCAGAGATGTAGGGACCCCATCTTTGGAATCCAAGTCTAACAATATGTCTTCTACCTGCATGAGACATTTCGTGAAATTCAGACGTTGCTAACGGCCATAGCTGAGATTTATGTACGTCACCATCACTACCATTGAAATAGCCCAAATAAACAGGTTTTTGTGACCATAGGCTATGACCTCTTTGGCCTAGGGGCCCGAAACTCACCAGTCATGTTCCCCCTAAGGGTCCCTACAATGCTAGAAAATTTGGTACTGCTGAGCCATTGCCCTTTGAAAAGATGTGAGATTTTGGAAAGTGAAATAGGGAGGCAATGAAAGTCTATGGGGGATTTTACCGATTTTGGACCCCTGTAACTCTGGTTTGCAGAGATGTAGGGACCCCATCTTTGGAATCCAAGTCTAACAATATGTCTTCTACCTGCATGAGACATTTCGTGAAATTCAGACGTTGCTAACGGCCATGGCTGAGATTTATGTACGTCACCATCACTACCATTGAAATAGCCCAAATAAACAGGTTTTTGTGACCCTAGGCTATGACCTCTTCGGCCTAGGACTGCATTGAACGCGACCCAGGCATTGTGCGCATTCTGGACAACACCAATTACTGGGTTTATACCCTTCTGGATCCACGGTACAAACACAATGTTCCAAAACTGCTTGAAGAAAGAGTCCGACAGGTCAAAATGGAAGAATACCAGCAGGCCCTTGTGGAGACTTTAAAGAGGAGATTGACATCCTCCCCCTCCTCTAGCCAGTTGTACGCTGACAGACTGACTTCCGCAAACCCAGGACGACCAGGAGGGCAGCAAACAACACAAGCCGCAGCTAGTACCTAAAAGGGAATGGTATCGGCAGTGTCCTTGGAGTGGGAAAATTTTCTGACACCCATGCAGCAGCACACAGAACAGCAAGCGTGCAGATCCACCTCCAACACCGATCGCCTGGAGAAGATGGTCAAGGACTACATGTCAGATGGCATAGCTGTGTTGAACAATCCATCTGCACCCTTCAACTATTGGGTATCGAAGCTAGACACCTGGCACAAACTAGCAATGTACGCAATAGAGGTGCTGGCTTGCCCGGCAGCCAGCGTTATGTCGGAACGCTGTTTTAGTGCTGCCGGAGGCATCGTCACAGATCGGCGTATCCGCCCTTTCCACAGAAAATGCAGACCGTCTGACTCAAATTAAAATGAATCAATCCTGGATTGGAAACGACTACGCAACACTCCCGGACCCCAACCAAGTAACATGAACAATGAACATCTGTGATGGGTTAGCGTTTCCGGTCCCTGTTTATTGAACCTCTCATCTGTATTAAATTTATGACTGCATGCCGACAAAACGCAAATTGCTATCCGCACGCTTCTTGTCCTCATGCAAGGCCTGGGTTGTTGTGTCTCAAAGCGTGGCCTTCTCCTCCTGCGCCACCCTCCTCCTGTTCCATCACGTGTGCTGCTGCTGGGTTAGCGTTACCGGTCCCTTTTCCTGGAACCTCTTATATGTATTACATTTATGACTGCATGCCGACAAAAAGCATGTTACCTGTGCAAAGAAAACAGACATTTCCCGCATTTAAAAGACAGTTTTCCCTTTGAAACTTTAAAATCGATTTTCTCAAAAACTATAAGCTCTTTTTGGTAATTTTTTTTTCCTCTTGTACCCACTCCCACGGTGCACATACCCTGTAAATTTGGGGTATGTAGCATGTAAGGAGGCTTTACAAAGCACAAAAGTTCGGGTCCCCATTGACTTCCATTATGTTCGGAGTTCGGCTCGAACACCCGAACATCGCGGCCATGTTCGGCCTGTTCGGTGTAGGTGTTCGCCCAACACTAACAGGGACATAATTTAAATGGTTTAATAATCTGGACAACTGGGAAAACAAAATGTGCTGGTTTTAACCACAGGAGAACGTTTAATTTTCAAACTATAATGGCTGAAAACTGAGAAATAATGAATTGTTTCCATTATTTTCCTATTTTTCCTGTTTTTACGCATTTAGAATAAAAAAATTCTTAGCAAAATGTACTACCCACAGAAAGCCTAATTGGGGGTGAAAAAAACAAGGTATAGATAATTTTTTTGTGATAAATAGTAATAAAGTTATTAGGTAATTAAAGGGAGGAGCTCTGGTCCGTTAGGGAAAAAACCATTTGGGGGTGAACCGGTTAATTGGATTACTTTTTGCATAGAAATCCAGCAGAATCTGAATGCTTATTCAATTCACGTTTTCTCCTAGGTAATGTTTTCACACCATATCAATAAAATGCCCTTTAACCCATCAGCAAGCAAGAAAATACTTAGAATAATGTTGATAGCACTTTTGAGATCACCTTCTTTTTGGTACTTTTTTAATTGTTGTGTTGACAACATATTTTAAAAATAAGGTGAAATGATGGGCCTGATCCAATTTACTTGTTTTTCTGAATTGTCTCCTAGTTGCTATTTCACACCTTACCAATAAAATGCCTTCTACCCATCAGCTAGCAAGAAAATACTCAGAATAATTTTGATAGTGCGCTTTCATCTACTTTTTGGTACATTTTCAATTGCAGAGTGATAAAAAGTTATTTTAAACAGAAGATTAAAATTATCACTTAGGAGAAAAAGTGAATTAGATCGGACCCTTTCGTCTCCTGGAATTACATTTAGGAGAAAAAAGGAATTAAATAAGGACTATTGTCTTTGACTAGGTAGAGAAAAATAATCCTTGTATCACTTTAGAGCAACTACAAGGCTCAATAGTCAGGGAGGGCTGCCCTTTCAAACTTTTTATGGTGCTGCAGAGCTTCCTTTCAGTTACACTCTATTCGCTGTTCACGCAGAAGGTTGCATAATGCTGTTATTTCAAGTCTACTACTGTGTGCGCATCTTATGACACAGGCACAGAATGCTCCTAGACACAGCATGGAGGGGGAGCATTGCCATGCATGCATGACAGAGAGCATCTGGATAAGTTAAGTGTGACCACAAGTGGATGATCGGAGCAGCCTGGGGAGACAGAGAGGGCACTCAAAGAAAGCACCAGGTAAGTATAAATGTATTGATTTTACTCATCTCAGGTTTTTCTTTAAACTAAGCCTGAAGTAAAATTAAGCTTAGGAGATAAATACGTGTATCTGTAGTTCTAGAAGCAAGTAGATCTTTCCTGGAGTCTTACATTCTTATTCCTTATTTTACATTGAAACTAAAGTGAAAATAAACTTATGAGATTAATTCTATGCTTAGTACAGATGTTAAATAGAACATTAGTAACATGGAAATGAGTCTTTTATTTGGAGTTTATTGGCTTAATTTTAAAGATTGCATCAGATTCCAGTTCCTGTTTAGAATGCACACTCTGCTTTGTTAAACTGAAGAGAACGAGAAGTAACAACCCTTTGAACTTTCCTGCACTTAAGCCATATTGAAAGCCTGTTTTTCACTGTTTCTCAGCAGTTTCAGCTTTACTTTTCAGGAAACTGGACTGAATTTGACAAGCTGTTGACAAACTCCTTTGCATAGATAACAACTCAAGTTTTTTAACTCTTGCTGTACTTAAAAACCGAAACGTATTTCAGAGATTCTCTTACTAGGACAAGTTTTAAATGTATCTATGTTTATCTCATCATGTCACATGCCACTTCAGGTTAAGAAAAGTGCTGGAAATCTAAGTCTGAACTGAAAACAGCAGCCATGTCAGTAAGTCTGAATCATTCAGTTCCTGCACAGATAAATATTATCAGAAATGCCTATTGAATTTTGATGATATACATCCTTATGCATTCTTTGGCAGAAACAATAAAAAGAAATACACGATATAACACTAGTTCTAGGTAGAATTGGTACTAGATGCAAATAAGCTCATCTCATCATGTCACTTCAGGTATGATTTAAGCATCTTAATCAGTTGTCAGTCAGAGAACAAAAACAGTAATTCAACCCAATTTTATTCACCAAACATTTTATTACTCCAATTACACTAAAAAAGTAAGTTAAGTGTCACATACCCTAAATGTAAGTGTGACAAGGTTTATCAGTTTGGGCAGAAACGGCTCACTGTTATAAACAGCAAGATGGCTATAAAGTATAAATAAACTTACTTAAAGCGGAATATAACCCACAATTTCTTCTTTGCTGTAAAAGATTATTTACAGCATATAATATACTAACACAATGTTTTTTTTTTTTTTTTTTTGTAAAACAGCATTCAAAGGGTTACATCACAGGGCTGATTCTTTCTTCAACAGGGAGAACCCGCATCTGAACTGCTGTTAAGCTTATCTTGTGTACACATTCTTTACTTGATACATTTATGTAAACATTCTTTGGCTGGGCAGGACTTCAGCTGATGAGTCCTGGGGTGAAACACAGGTCAGAAATAACTGGTGGTTGCATTCACAACAGAATTACAACAGTTATGAATAAAATGCACCAGCAGCTTTAAAAAATACATTAACTGAACTTTGGTAAGTTATAATGTCTAAATGAATAATAATACTTGTGCACAAAAGCAAATATGATAATTGTATGGGTTATAAAAAGTAGTAAAAAACACATTTTTATTGAAAATGTTGTCAGAGTTTTAAACCGCTTTAAGGCATGATTTATTTTATGGTAGAAAAAAACTGCTTGTAAATGGATTTTTCCAAAGCACTCCAAGATAACCACCGGCATTTAACGTCCATACAAAATTTGCTTTGAGCTGTATTGACATGCATACATGTCAATACTCTCCTGCACTGTGTACTAGACCCTTGCGTGACACATTTTGGCAAGTTACAGAAAAAAAAAGGTTACGACAATTATAATTAAAAAAAAATAATTGGATCACTTTTTGCACAGAAATCCTGGGAAATTGAAAGCCAGAGAGGTTAAGGAATTAACCAGATACTGCCCTAGTGTAAAACAAGTCATTATAACAGGGGTTGTCCCCTCAAAAAATTGCTTGGATATGGAACTCTTGATTTCCCAGCCCCTGGTGAATAATAAAGAGAAGACTATAAGGTAGGCATAAGTAAAGTGTGTTTACAATTAATTGATGTTGGAGTAAGGTTAGTTTATTGAGATGTGGTACATGGGTGAAAGGGGGGAGTTACATTTGCAACCATGGCAAAATTACAACTTTGTTTAACTCTTTCAAGTACAAGCTGCCTAAAAATGTAATGTCATCAAAGCTTAATTACCTACCTGGTCACAATACACATAATGGAAGCTGTCATCTTGCATAGTAATGTTATGTCTTGATCAATCTGTAAGTATCTATATACTGCACAACTACTGTACAGCTTCCTATCTCTCTGTCTTTCACTCAGAGCGCCTCTCAAACCATTGTTTCCTGCATTCAGAGATAAAAGAATAATGTAGGCATTCTGAACAGCTCAGTACTGAGGCGCAGTGTCACATAGCTCAGAGCTCCATAGTGTTGCCACTTAGACATGTTATTGACACGAGGAAGTGGGATGTTACCCACAGAATGTGTTGCCTTTCTTGTGCAAACAAAGATCTTCTCTAAGTAAACAGTCTATTGCCTTATTTTATTGTTTTTTTATCATCTTATACTCCATTGGGCACCTCTCATCCATTCGCCATATCTCCACTATGTTACCCTCCTTTGCAGGGAAAGAGACAGCAGTCTATTTTGTAGAGAGAGATGCCGAATCACCAAGAGACCGGACACCAAACTGAGTGCGACACTGGTGTTCAACATATCTGCTGAAGGTGGTTGCTGTCTAGCTTCCCAGGTGTGTGAGTACCTTTTTTCTGTCACAGTATCTAATCCACATGTTTAACTTGCTATGCTATATTGGACTCCTGGTCTTCTCTTGTGTGCATCCCTTTTTCCCATGAAGGTCACTTGATTCACCTCCAGCTGTGTCTGATAAGATGCTAGAAGAATATTAAACTGAACCTATAAGCCCTTTCAGTCATTGTTATTTTTGCATTAAGAGTATGTTCTTATAATTTACAATAGTGTGGCTAATCTGGAAGAGCAGAAGTGATATCTATGTTTTGGCTATGGTTCCACTTTAAAGTGAACCCAAGGTGAAAATAAACTGATGAGATAAACAATTATACTTATGCTCCTACTCCTCAAAATGCCTTTTTTTAAATATCCGATGGTTTCATTTTATATTTAAACATTTACAAACTCGATTGATTGTTTTATTGCCTCTGCTCAGTGCCAGCCCAGTAAGTGTCCCAGAGTTAGAAAAAGGTCAAGGTTCAATATGTCCCTCTGCTCTCAGAAGCTGTATTCTGCCAGGAAAAGTTTTATGGCTGTAATTAGCTTATCAGTGATGTTTACTATATTGCCAACAAGCTATGACAAGACAGAAGCTGTCCCTTCCATGCCTAGAAATTAACTCTTTCAGGCAGCAAAATAAAACAAAAACAGCCTGGTTATTAATATGTTTTGTACCGTACATACACTTGTTTATCTCATCATGTCACATGTCCCCTCCGGTACACTTTAAAGAGAAAAACGATAGCTTTGTAGAATTGAGGAAGTAAATGCACAGTGGTCAGAATTTGAATGCACCATTATGCACAGTGCACCAGAATCTTATAACAGGCCTTGCCAGCATGAGGGTACAGCTCACTAGCACTCATCAGTTTGTTCCAGAACTCAGCTTTAAAAACATGAAGCACATGTCTATACCTAATACTTTTGTTTATAGCAAATGTATATACTTAATTTTTTTGTTCATAGCAAAAGGGAATTTTCTTTTTTTTTCAGAACATAATACTTATGGATGCTTAACCTATTAGAGATAGCAAGATAATTGTCTCTCTTCCCCAGGGCTGCAATTATAAATCTGATTGTTTAAATTCAGCTAAAGAAATAATTGTAAAAAGCCTAAAAACAAAGTTAAAAAATAGCTTCACAGCTGACCGGCCAAAAATTAGATTTCAAAGTTACTGAACTGGCAATCGTGTTATTCAAAATTAGTCCTTACTGAGGCAAATATGCTGCATGAATATCTTACTAAGCAGTTTTATGGGAACAAAAACCAACTGACCGAATAAAAACAAAAGAATACTTCACTGTTCACAAAGTTCAGAAATATAATAACACGTAATCTGATAGATTGATTTTTTTTCCCTTCATAACAGGAAATTTGATATTAGGTTCTTGCAAGTTACTTTTTTTTTGCAGTTAAACTGGCCATATACTCGGAGACTGTTTTAATTGATTAAATGTTCAATCCTCTAAACCAGTGTTTCTCAACTTAACTACAGAATTAACCCCATTGTAGTTGATGCTATTTACAAAGCAGTCCATGCTGTCGGTAACATTAAAGTAAACCTGAGACAAACACACACCTAAAAACACATACTTGCCTAAGAAGGGGGAAGCCTTTGGATCCTGCATAGGCTTGCCGGCCCATGACCCTCTGGAACATCTGGGCTGTGGTACTCTCCTAGCACAAGGGGGGCTATACTGCACCTGCACAAGTACAGTTGTGATCTTCATTCCAAAAAGCCCTTGTTGGAATTCTTTGGGGAGTCTGCACTCGCCAATGGGGGAAGGGGGGTTATCAATTGCATGTAGAACTAGAAACGTGTGGATGCATAACTTTGTACTGCACTGACTGTGAATGTGTCTACGTGAATGCCGTGTACAGGTAATAAGAGGGAGGCTGTTGCTCATAGAAGGGGTGGATGCCTTATAAAGTAGGAGGAATGCACCTAGAAGTCAGGGCACACAAAAGCTGACCTTGGGAAGAAAAAGTCTTTATCGCAGGTCTCATTTAGCTCAACAGGTCACTAAGTGCAACCCCTGGTAAACAGTAGTACTGTTACTAGGACATGGGCGGAGCGATCGCGTCATCCGTGACGCGATCCTCCGCCGGCGCCTGTCACCGCTCGCCCGCCGCAACATCCCGCCGGCTATACGGAAGCGCCGGCGGGATGTTAACCCCGTGATCGCCGCATACAAAGTGTATAATACACTTTGTAATGTTTACAAAGTGTATTATACAGGCTGCCTCCTGCCCTGGTGGTCCCAGTGTCCGAGGGACCACCAGGGCAGGCTGCAGCCACCCTAGTCTGCACCCAAGCACACTGATTTCTCCCCCCCCTGCCCCAGATTGCCCACAGCACCCATCAGACCCCCCCTGCCCACCCCCCAGACCCCTGTTTGCACCCAATCACCCCCCAAATCACCCATCAATCACTCCCTGTCACTATCTGTCAACGGTATTTTTTTATCCCCCCCCCCTGCTCCCTGCCCCCTCCTGATCACCCCCCACCCCTCAGATTCTCCCCAGACCACCCCCCCCTGTTTACTGTATGCATCTATCCCCCTGATCACCTGTCAATCACCTGTCAATCACCTGTCAATCACCCGTCAATCACCCGTCAATCACCCGTCAATCACCCCCTGTCACTGCCACCCATCAATCAGCCCCTAACCTGCCCCTTGCGGGCAATCTGATCACCCCCCCACACCAATAGATCGCCCACAGATCCGACATCAGATCACCTCCCAAATCCATTGTTTACATCTATTCTCTCCTCTAAACACCCACTAATTACCCATCAATCACCCATCAATCACCCCCTATCACCACCTGTCACTTTTACCTATCAGATCAGACCCTAATCTGCCCCTTGCAGGCACCCAATCACCCGCCCACACGCTCAGATTGCCCTCTGACCCCCCCTTATCAATTCACCAGTGCATTAATTACATCTGTTCTTCCCTGTAATAACCCACTGATCACCTGTCAATCACCTGCCAATCACCTATCACCCATCAATTACCCCCTGTCACCCCCTGTCACTGCCACCCATCAATCAGCCCCTAACCTGCCCCTTGCGGGCAATCTGATCACCCACCCACACCATTAGATCGCCCGCAAACCGGCCGTCAGATTACCTCCCAAATGTATCGTTTACATCTGTTATCTTCTCTAAACACCCACTAATTACCCATCAATCACCCATCAATCACCCCCTATCACCACCTGTCACTGTTACCTTTCAGATCAGACCCTAATCTGCCCCTTGCGGGCACCCAATCACCCGCCCACACGCTCAGATTGCCCTCAGACCCCCCCCCTTATCAATTCGCCAGTGCATTAATTACATCTGTCCTTCCCTGTAATAACCCACTGATCACCTGTCAATCACCTGCCAATCACCTATCACCCATCAATCACCCCCTGTCACTGCCACCCAACAATCAGCCCCTAACCTGCCCCTTGCGGGCAATCTGATCACCCACCCACACTAATAGATCGCCCGCAGATCCGACATCAGATCACCACCCAAGCGCAGCGTTTACATCTATTCTCTCCTCTAAACACCCACTAATTACCCATCAATCACCCCCTATCACCACCTGTCACTGTTACCCATCAGATCAGACCCTAATCTGCCCCTTGCGGGCACCCAATCACCCGCCTACACGCTCAGATTGCCCTCAGACCCCCCTTATCAATTCGCCAGTGCAATATTTACATCTGTCCTTCCCTGTAATAACCCACTGATCACCTGTCAATCACCTGCCAATCACCTATCACCCATCAATCACCCCCTGTCACTGCCGCCCATCAATCACCCCCTGTCACTGCCACCCATCAATCACCCGCTGTCACTGCCACCCATCAATCAGCCCCTAACATGCCCCTTGCGGGCAAACTGATCACCCACCCACACCAATAGATCGCCCGCAGATCCGACATCAGATCACCACCCAAGCGCAGTGTTTCCATCTATTCTCTACCCTAAACACCCACTAATTACCCATCAATCACCCCCTGTCACTGCTACCTATCAGATTAGACCCCTATCTGCCCCTAGGGCACTCAATCACCCGCCCACACCCTCAGAATGCCCTCAGACCCCAGCCCTGATCACCTCGCCAGTGCATTGCTTGCATCTATTCCCCCCTCTAATCACACCTTGAGACACCCATCAATCACCTCCTGTCACCCCCTAGCACACCTACCCATCAGATCAGGCCCCAATTTGCCCCGTGTGGGCTCCTGATCACTCGGCCAAACCCTCAGATCCCCCTCAGACCCCCTTCCGATCACCTCCCCAGTGCATTGATTGCATCTATTGTCCCCTCTAACCACCCCCTGAGACACCCATCAATCACCTCCTGTCACCCCCCTAGCACTCCTATCCATCAGATCAGGCCCAATACAACCTGTCATCTAAAAGGCCACCCTGCTTATGACCGGTTCCACAAAATTCGCCCCCTCATAGACCACCTGTCATCAAAATTTGCAGATGCTTATACCCCTGAACAGACATTTGGTTTCCAGACTACTCACGGTTTTGGGCCTGTAAAATGCCAGGGCAGTATAGGAACCCCACAAGTGACCCCATTTTAGAAAAAAAGACACCCCAAGGTATTCCGTTAGGTGTATGACGAGTTCATAGAAGATTTTATTTTTTGTCAAAAGTTAGCGGAAATTAATTTTTATTGTTTTTTTTTCACAAAGTGTCATTTTTCACTAACTTGTGACAAAAAATAAAATCTTCTATGAACTCGCCATACACCTAACGGAATACCTTGGGGTGTCTTCTTTCTAAAATGGGGTCACTTGTGGGGTTCCTATACTGCCCTGGCATTTTAGGGGCCCTAAACCGCGAGGAGTAGTCTAGAAAACAAATGCTTTAAAATGATCTGTGAATAGGACGTTGGGCCCCTTAGCGCACCTAGGCTGCAAAAAAGTGTCACACATGTGGTACCGCCGTACTCAGGAAAAGTAGTATAATGTGTTTTGGGGTGTATTTTTACACATACCCATGCTGGGTGGGAGAAATTTCTATGTAAATGGACAATTGTGTGTAAAAAAATCAAACAATTGTCATTTACAGAGATATTTCTCCCACTTAGCATGGTCCAAAGTCCAATGAGCACCTTTAGGCTTTACAGGGGTGCTTACAATTTAGCACCCCCCAAAATGTCAGGACAGTAAACACACCCCACAAATGACCCCATTTTGCAAAGTAGACCCTTCAAGGTATTCAGAGAGGGGCATGGTGAGTCCGTGGCAGATTTCATTTTTTTTTGTCGCAAGTTAGAAGAAATGGAAACTTTTTTTTTTTTTTTTTTCTCACAAAGTGTCATTTTCCGCTTACTTGTGACAAAAAATAATATCTTCTATGAACTCACTATGCCTCTCAGTGAATACTTTGGGATGTCTTCTTTCCAAAATGGGGTCATTTGGGGGGTATTTATACTATCCTGGAATTCTAGCCCCTCATGAAACATGACAGGGGGTCAGAAAAGTCAGAGATGCTTGAAAATAGGAAAATTCACTTTTTGCACCATAGTTTGTAAACGCTATAACTTTTACCCAAACCAATAAATATACACTGAATGGGTTTTTTTTTATCAAAAACATGTTTGTCCACATTTTTCGTGCTGCATGTATACAGAAATTTTACTTTATTTGAAAAATGTCAGCACAGAAAGTTAAAAAAATCATTTTTTTGCCAAAATTCATGTCTTTTTTGATGAATATAATAAAAAGTAAAAATCGCAGGAGCAATCAAATAGCACCAAAAGAAAGCTTTATTAGTGACAAGAAAAGGAGCTAAAATTCATTTATGTGGTAGGTTGTATGAGCGAGCAATAAACCGTGAAAGCTGCAGTGGTCTGAATGGAAAAAAAAGTGGCCGGTCCTTAAGGGGTAGAAAGCCCTAGGTCTTCAAGTGGTTAAACACAATCTTCTTACTCTGCACATCTACTTGGCTACTCTACATGTCTATATTTTCAGATAAGTCTATAGTAAAAAAGGAGAAGACAGCGTTGTTGTAATGTTTATTTTGATGTAAATAGGAATTTACATCACACATAAAATAAGTCTGAGCCAATCAGTTTTGGCAGTAATGATCACTGAATCCATGTGTTGGCAGACATGGATGCATCCATGATCCAGCACCAGAAGCAGACAACATGTTACAGAGAGCTTTAACAGATCTAGTACTTTTCTTGGAACATCTAGCTCATAAAGCACTTTTGGTGTAAAGACTTTCAGGAACTTACATTAATTGTGTTTTTAAGTCCTTTAACGTTCATAATTAACCATAAATACTAACATTTGGCTACTCCCACAACAGTATCCTTGGAAATGTCCTACGGCGTATCCTCTTGATACCGACGAATTACATGCATCAATCCCTGCTGCAATGAAATATGCTGCACATGTCGATCCCAGCCAAGCACTTGCTATACTAAGTATAGCAAGTCTCAGAGCATCTTTTAAACTTCCTCCAGTGCCCCCATTCATCTTTTAACAAAGAAGGGGTTATTGTGCGGTAGTGCAGGGGTAGCACATGGCAGGGTACTGTGGGTGCCCTACCCTGTGTAACAGTTGGTTGCAGCTGCCAGAGGGCTTATACAGCAGGGAGCAGGGGCAGGGGGCCTGATGAGAGTGGTAGGTGCCGCAGTCTCAGAACTTGCTATACTTAGTACAGCAAGCCTCGGGGCATCTTTAAAATTCACTCCAACACGTAAATCCTATATGGAAGATCTAAGGAAAAGTATCAACTACTTCGTCTGGAAGGGAAAAAAAATAAGGGTCCCATATAAAGTCATGATTCTCCCCAGAAAACTAGGAGGAATGGGTCTCCCCTCCATAGAAGCCTATTACTCTGCCTCACTATTAGATCTAGTAAAACACTGGTGGAATGACTCCATGGCCAAACCCAGGACCAAAATGGAACATTTCCAACTAAAAAAAAATCTCCGATCAACATTGTCAAGTATACTCTTGGGCGCAAAAGCTGAAAAAACTGAGTACCCAACTATCCAAGCTGTACTCTTAGCTTGGGAACAGCTAATAAAACATCCACCAGACTCAAGAGACTCCCACACCCCTGTCATCCCACTATCAGCTTTAAGTCCTTTCACCCCACAACTTAACCTTCTTCCCTGGAGTAAAGCGAACATCACCTCCTTGAACTCACTATTCCATGCCGGTAAGCTGAAATCATTCGCTGATCTCCAAAAAGAATATAACCTTCCCTAATCTCAACTCTTTACTTACCACAGAATTTTTGACTTAACTCAATCAAAAAAATTAAGCTTCCAAATTTGCCCAGCCAACTGCTCACGACCCTAAATAATAGAGAATTACAATCAGGAGGAATCTCGACTTGGTATGAAGCCACTATCTCCCATAACCCTTCCCCCCTCCAAAGATATGCTCTCGCATGGTCAAACGATCTCCAAACCAATATAACAGAATTCCACTTATTACAAGCAACCTCAAAGGTGATGAAATTCTCCAAGAATAACTCACATTGGGAACTCTCTGGAAAAATAGTATACAGATGGTACTACACGCCAAGAAGATTAGCAGCATTTTCACCGGACACTACCCAGTTGTGCTGGCACTGCTCCACTTCTGTGGGAACACTGTTGCATATGTTCTGGGAATGCCCAATAATCTTTAACTTCTGGCTTCAAATTGAGCAATTAATAAAAAGCTCTATACTCAGAGAATTTCAGATATCTCCCACAATAGCATTACTATTAATTGGTTTGGAAAACCTCCCAAAACCCACACAACCTCGGGTTTGCCATATCTTACTCACCGCACTTTATCTAATCACCTCCAAATGGAGTATATCCCACCTGATATCCATAGTGAGTAGAGACCTATCAATGGAATGTAAAGTCAGGGCCAGGAACTCCAATGATTACAGAGATTATAACCTACCTGACTCTTGGTCAAAACTCCTCATTTAAATCACTCTTCCCCTGCCTGGGGGTCAATCTTCCCCACTTTCACCCCAGAAAACAATTTCCCTCCCCGAGAGAGAATAACCAAGCCCCAGCCTAAACTCATAAACAAGCTCCACGCCTCCAGTAAGATACTCAAACCACAGGTATCATGGGCTCTCCTAGCCCTCACTTTCAATACCTATGCTAATGTCGATAAAATCAGCTGTTACCGGATCCAGGTTATGATAAAACAACTGATAAAAGACAATTTAAGTAGGAGCGTAATATACTCTCATTTGTTACACTATACTGTTATATCAACATATTTGACAAGCCAGAAACCATCTATTATAGTACGACCTTTGTGTACATCAAGTTTATATCTACGTTTTAACATTTAAGCTAAATGTATGTACTATGATATGTACTTTGCTCAAATAAAAAGTTTTATGATAAAAAAAAAATTCACTCCAACACCCCTATTGCTCTTTTAACAGACTAATGGGAATCCTCATTTGGGGCACAATACGGGGCAATTTTGAAGATGCACTGGGGTCTGCTATACTTTATAGTAATAGTTCTGGACTAGGATCAATGTGAGTGATGCTGTTTGTCGTTCATCGCAGCAAGAATTGACATATGCGGTGTTCGCTGTCATTCCTCGGTATAAAGAGGATATGGAGTGGAATACTGTTGTAGGAGTAACAATTATTTATGATTAATTTGAACATTAAAGGGCTTTGGCTTACTCAAGTACATTTTGGCAAACTGTAGTCTTGCTTTTTTATGTCTCTTTGTCAGCAGTGGGGTCCTCCTGGGTCTCCTGCCATAGCCTTTCAGTTCATTTAAATGTCGACTGATAGTTTGTGCTGACAATGATGCTCCCCGAGTCTGAAGGACAGCTTGAACTTCTTTGGAACTTGTTTGGGGATGCTCAGCCACCATCCAGACTATCCAGTGTTGCAATTTCATCAATTTTTATCTTCTGTCCACGACCAGGGAGATTAGCAGTGCCATGGGTTGCAAACTTCTTGATAATGTTGTGCACTGTGGACAAAGGCAAATCTAGATCTCTAGAGATGGACTTGTAACCTTGAGATTGTTGATATTTTTTTCAATTTTGGTTCTTAAAGAGGAACTCCAGCCTAAACAAACATACTGTCATTAAGTTACATTAGTTATGTTAATTAAAATAGATAGGTAATATAATCTCTTACCCACCCTGTTTTAAAAGAACAGGCAAATGTTTGATTTCATGATGGCAGCCATCTTTTTGGTTGAAAGGAGGTGACAGGGTGCATGAGACACAGTTCCAACTGTCCTGTGTCCTGAGCACCCCTCCCAGTTGCTAGGCAACATGATTAACAACATAGGAAATCCCATCATGCTCTGCACAGCATCAGGGGAAAAAAGCCCGGGCTTTTTTTCTTTGATGCGTGGAGCTTAGCTAAAAATGCAGTTAACAATGATGCTTGGGTAAGAAAAACAAAGTTCTGATGCTGTGAAACTGTTAAAGAAACACCAAGCCTTTTCAGTTCTGCTGAGTAGATTTTTAGTCCGGAGGTTCACTTTAAGTCCTAAGACAGTTCTCTTCTCTTTTTGCTGTCCATGGTTAGTGTGGCACAGACAAAAACACAATGCAAAGACTAAGTTAACTTCTCTCCTTTTTATCTGCTTTCAGGTATGATTTTCAAATTGCCCACACCTTTTACTTGTAAGACATTACGTCCAATTTGCTTTGTTTCCTCCCTTTTTTAATTGTGTTCCAATACATACAAAGGGAATAAACATGTGTATAGCAAAACGTGTTACTACAATAAATTTCTGTGAGAAATACTTGATTTTCCAGAAACATTTATCGGGTGCCAACAATTTCGGCCATGACTGTATATGGGGGCTTCGCTATTAACTGCTAAAGTCGGCTGCCATTAACTTCAATAATAAAGGTGAATGCAAACTTTTGGGAACAATCGTTTGTTTAAATGCAAAGGAACATTCCTTCACCACAAACTGTCTGCTGGTGAAAGTGTTTGTTCATCCCTACTCTGCTTTTTAGCCACATGGTACCAGCTTTTACCAGCTTTCTGTTTAAGCTAGGTCACATGAGTTTGCTATGGATTCACTAGTCTGGTGTTATTCTCATGGGCAGCCATTTTTGTCCCTTTACTGTTATTTCTCACTAGAGAGCTGGAATAAAAAAAAATGTTTGTCTCTAGATATCCTCAAACAAAATTGTAGGTCAATGAAAGATTAATAAACTAGCAACTTTGTAGAGCCCCACATAAAGATCTTAAAAAAAGAAACAAAAATATGAATTCTGGCTATTGTGGTTATAGTTAATAAATAAAATAGTCTTGCTGTGGATTACTCAGTTAACTACATTAGCAAAACTAATAACTGACAGAACTCTGAGCACATCTGATTGTGTTCTGATATGAAACAGGTAAAGGTGGCAAATCATAATCAACAGCAAGCATTTTTAATTAACCATCTTAGTGGTATGGACGAGCTCAGCTCGTCTATGACCGCTAGATGGCGCCGCTCAGGCCCTGCTGGGCCGATTCTAACAATTTTTTTTAAAACACGCAGCTAGCACTTTGCTAGCTGCGTGTGGGGGACGATCGCCGCCGCTGATGCGCCGCTACCCATCGCTTAAGGGCCCCCTCCCGAGACCCCTGCGCAGCCTGGCCAATCAGTGCCAGGCAGCACTGCGGGGTGGATCAGGACTCCCGATGACGTCGATGACGTCAGTGATGTCATCACGATAGTTACCATGACGACGGGGGAAGCCCTCCAAGAAATCCCGTTCAGAACGGGATTTCCGGATGGGCTAATGCACCGGAAGCGATCGGAAAGGTGAGTAAGACGCCGCCGGGAGGGGGGAATTATGTAGCTAGCGCTAGGCTAGCTACATGGTATAAAAAAAAAAATACTGCTGCGCCGCCACCCTGGCGATCTTAATAGAATGCCAGGGTGGTTAATCCAGTCCAGGTTTTATGGATCACCTCTGAAATCCCCACCAGGGAACTTTGGAGATCTCTAGAGATGCCTTAAGGTGGCCACTAATGATCCAATCTTTTTCATCCAATCTTACCAAATCTATGTAGTATAAGGGTAAATTGAGTGAATATACTGAATGGATACTTCAGGTAGTTACCTTACATTACATAGAAATGGTAAGATTGGATGAAAAAGATTGAATCATTTGTGGCCACCATAAGTTAGTGAATTACTGCTCAAGACTAGATTAGGAATGTTCCCTAACACCGTTAATATCTAAATACCAATTTTCTTTCAAACCGGATCAAAATAGGCCTCAATAAACATTTTCAATTTGCTGGTCTGTTTTCTTTATTCTTCTAGCTTTAAGCAATAGAGCTGCACCAGGCGGAGCTGTTGACGCCTGTAATGTATTTTTAATTGATAACAGTCTGATTTTTCGGATGACAGAGTTTTTTTCACACTGTTAGAAATATTTCTCTTATAACGAAAACAAAGCATTTCCCATGGATTGTCATACTGATAAAGGAATAGAAGCTCAGTGTGGAGTTTTTAATCTACAATTTTAAATGTAAAAAGCCCCCATGTGACTTTGCCCTAATGCTAATTGGCATGACTTCTGTCACAGAAAAACTGTGCATGAAAGATGAAATTGAATCTGTGTAAGAGAAGTATGGAGTGTAATGCAAAGATAAGAGCGCAAACAGCAGCTCAATATTACTTTGCGAATACAATTCACTAAAGTTTAACTACAAGATGCAGTGTCAGCACCAGAATTGAGAACACAGACAGCTGTACCAGAATAAAGTTATACTGATTTAATATAGAGTTTTCAAAGAGCATACAAAGGAAACACATTTATAACATACAAGAGAATTATATTATTAATCAATGGAAATTACTTAGCTTCAATTATATCTTCAAGGTCACTGGACTTAAAGAGAATCTGTACTCTCCAATTTGTATAATAAAAAACCTACCAATCGAGTCACCGTGATCTCCTGGATCCCTCTTTGCCGTTACCGCAGCTCCCCGCTGCGATCCTGGCTTTTAATCGCAAGTTTTAGGCAGTGTTTACAAACAAAAAACATGGCCGCCAACCAGGAAGTGATGTTTGTGTGTATGTATATATATATATATATATATATATATATATATATATATATATATATATATATATATATATATACACACATACACTAAAGTACATATATATATATATATGTATATATATATATATATATATATACATATACATATATATATATATATATATATATATATATATATATATATATATATATATATATATTCTATCATGTTACAGTATACTGCAAGTTTTTATTACATAGTGAATTATCTGCACTCACAGTTTCTCAGCATGTGACAGACAGCTCTGTCCCCCCTCAGCCTCACAAACTGCATCACATCACAGACAAGCAGAAACTCAGAGCAGGGAGTGAGGAGTAAACAAAGCACACAGAGCCTACAGGGTGTGTGCACAACTTGTATTCATTACAACAGTAGCAGCCCATTCCTCCCTGGGTCTAAAAAAAAATGCTTGACAAAGAAAAGAAGATTAGATATATTACAGAGACAGTGCAACTAGAAAAGGCTGCAGTAATCCAGACCACATTAGAACAGGTATAGGAGCTTATAGGATAGAAGAAATAAGGCTGAACATTTTGTTACAGAGTTTCTCTAAGTGGACAACAAGCGTTGCTGGCTAGCTGTTTGGACACTGAAACTTTCTAAATTGGGCAAAGTACTTTTGTTTGCTGACATACACACTTTGGCTGACTAAATTGCTGCAACATACAGTGGAACCTTGGTTTGCGAGCGTTTCAGAAACATGCTTGTAATCCAAAGCACTCTTAAAGGGAATGTCCAAGCAAAATAAAAAAATGAGTTTCACTTACCTGGGGCTTCTACCAGCCCCATGTAGCCATCCTGTGCCCTCGTAGTCACTCACTGCTGCTCCAGTCCCCCGCTGGCAGCTTGCCGACCTCGGAGGTTGGCGGGACGCATTGCGTACATTTTTACGCATTCCCACTAGTCCAGGAACATTAACACATACATTTTTACGCGTTACTGGTTCAATGCGTAAATTTGTACGCATTTAACCAGTAATGCGTAAAAATGTATGTGTTAATGTTCCTGCACTATCGGGAATGCGTAAAAATGTACGCAATGCGCCCCGCCGACCTCCGAGGTCGGCAAGCTGCCAGCGGGGGACTGGACCAGCAGTGAGTGACTACAAGGGCACAGGATGGCTCCATGGGGCTGGTAGAAGCCCCAGGTAAGTGAAACTCATTTTTTTTTTATTTTGCTTGGACATTCCCTTTAAATCAAAGTGAATTTCCCTTTAGAATGAATGGAAACCCAGTTGAAAACAGTTATAGTAAAATAGTATAAAATAAAAATGTAATCCAGACTTTCACTATAACTAACAGAATCATTGCCATCTGTTGATCCCCTGCCTCATCAACAGACAGCCTTGAGTGTTTCTACATGTCATCTGACATTTCACATGACAAAAAACATTTCTTTTTTTATAGTGTAAAGGTCAGTTTTACTGTATAGTTGATATCATGTAAGAAACCAGATCCTCGATTTACATAAGTAAATAAAAAAAAGATACTAAGAGATTGCAATCATCTATCATCCTTCTGGACCAACCTCTGCATTTATAGACCACTTCTCTGCATGGCTCTCTAGTTCATCTCCGCTGACATAACTTCTATCATTATCTGGGATTTCAATGTCCCTATAGATACTAACTGCCCTACTACAACTAAACTTTTCACACTCACCTCCTCTCCAGTGGTCCTCTATCTCCACCCATAAAGATGGCTATACTCTGGAACTAGTCTTTACGTGATGGTACTCTGATTCAATCTTTGATAACTGTCTTTTTTCCCTTTAAGATCACAACCTTATAACCTTCACAATCTGTCCCTCCCTAACTCCTCCTTTCCCAGCACTGCAACCCACTCAATTAGACTGGAATTATCACAACTTTGATTTTTGTTCTTTGACCGATTCTTTGAAACCCCTAAGCACTCTGTCATCCAACACTGACCATGAGACAGCATCCACTCCCCACTCCAACATAGTCTCTGCTGTCATGAATTCAGCTGCCCCTCTTACCAATATTTTCCCCTGCCTCATCAACAGACAGCACTGGCTGACTGAGCATGTTAAACCACTGAAAAAACATTCTAGGGTGAGGGTGACAGAACAGCACTGGAGCAAGAGCACTACTACAGAAGACTTCCAGCATTATAAAAAAAAAGTGCTACGTCAGTTCAGGGATACCCTTCCCCTTGCAAAGCAGTCATATTTATCTTCACTCATTTCTTACAGTCTCCCTAAACAACTTTTTAACACATTCATTTCCCTACTCTGCCCCACCTCCTCCTCCTTCCTCTTGTTTATCAGCTGATGATTTTTCAACTTACTTTATTAGCAAAATTGATACAATATGGAATAGCTTCAAAATGCAATCCCTTTCACTAGTCCAACCCCCAACTCCATCTTCCTCGCATCTGCCTGTTTTCTCACCCACTAGAAACCACCCCTCCCTCTCTTTCTTGCCAGTCACTCACTCTGACCTCCTCCTCTCAACAGCCGTTACCGTCTTAAACCAATAGCACCTTTCTTCAGTAATCTCTAAATCTCACCTCACTACTTGTGCTTAGGACATTATACTCTTTTATCTTAACCCCTGTTACTTCATCCCTGCTTAAAAAATTATTTGCATACTTTCGGACTCAACTGGCATTTTCCCTTACTCATTTAAAAAAGCAATAATATATGATAATAATAACATATATATGTTACGGCCAGAACCCGAAGTCTGGCCACTTCGGGTTCTGGCCGGTCAGAATACAAAGTGGCCGACTCATGCGGCCAAAGTAAGAAACGAGTATGAATTTCAGACTTTGGCTGGCCAGAACGCATTGTGACTTAATGTGGCCGGCCAAGTCCCGAAGTCCCGCTCACCGCCGCTGGAAAGCCCCGCTCACCTCTCCTCCCCCACTGCCGCTAGTCAGACCTCCGATCGGGGTGACCGTACCAGGGAGGCAGAGAGAGGCATAGCAGCTGCCAGCTCCAATGAGACCCGCAGTTCCCGAACACTTCAATGCAGAAGTGACGTGACGTCATTGAACACTTCCGCATATGAAGTGTATGGGTCCGGGCGGATAGCGGGCGCGCTGCTCTGCCTTTCTCCGCCTCTCTGGTCACCCTAATCAGAGGTCTGAGTAGTGCCTCCAGCAAAGCTCCCCCTGCCCACCAAAGCACCCCCAGCTATGCAAGTCACCCAGAAAAGCCCACCCCCAGCCATGCAAAGCCGCCCCCCCCCCTGACCATGCAAAGCATTTCCAGTCATGAAAATCACTCAGCAAAGACTCCCCGAGCCATGCACAGCCCCCCAGAAAATCACCTACAGCCATGCACAGCCCCCCAGCAAAGCACTGACAGCCATGCACAGCCCCCCAGCAAAGCACCCACATCCATGCACAGCCTCCAGCAAAGCACCCACAAACACCCTCCCCAGCCATGCACAGCCCCCCAGCAAAGCACCCACAGCCATGCAAATCACCCAGCAAAGACCCCCCCAGTCATGCACAGCCCCCTAGCAAAGCACCCACAGCCATGCAAAGTGCCCAGCAGAGACCCCCCAGCCATGCACAGCCCCCCAGCAAAGCACCCACAGCCATGCAAAGTGCCCAGCAAAGCACCCCCAGCCAAGCAAAGCACCCAGAAAAGCCCCCGTCATGCAAAGCACCCAGCAAAGCACCCCCAGCCATGCATTCCCCCTCATCTGTGACTAATCATCACTGTAATTTGATCTCTCCCTTGTGTCAGTGTTGCTTGCTATTTTTTGCCAAAGTTATTTTCGCATCAAAAATCCCATTTTCGATTTCGACGAATTTTTGCGAAAATAAGTACTATGTTTGTTTCAAAAAGCGAAATTTTGCCTGAATATTTTCGCATACATTTTCGCCTAAAGTCCGTTTTTTTTTCGCGTTTAATATCTAAACCCCCTTACAAGCTAGAATCACCAAATTTGCAGGGTATATTAACCACTTAAGCTCTCAGTCGTTTTCACTTTATGCATCCGAGCAATGTTCACCTCCCATTCATTAGCCTATAACTTCATCACTACTTATCACAATGAACTGATCTATATCTTGTTTTTTCCGCCAGCAATTAGGCTTTCTTTGGGGGGTACATTTTGCTAAGAGCTACCTTACTGTAAATGCATTTTAACAGTAAGAATAAGAAAAAAAAAATGGAAAAATTCATTATTTGTCAGTTTTCGGCCATTATAGTTTTAAAATAATACATGCCTCCATAATTAAAACCCATGTATTGTATTTGCCCATTTGTCACGGTTATTTCATCGTTTAAATTATGTCCCTATCACAATGTATCGCGACAATATTTTATTTGGAAATAAAAGAGCATTTTTTCCGTTTTGCATCCATCACTATTTACAAGCCTATAAAAAAAAATATAGAGAAATATTTCATCTTTACATAGATATTTAAAACGTTTAGACCCTTAGGTAAATATTTATGGTTTTTTTTATAGTAATGTTTTTTTGTTTTTTTATTAAACATTTTATGTGGGTATTTTTGGGAGGGTGGGATATAAATAGTATTTTATTTGGGGAAATATTTGTGTATTGTAATGTTTTTTTACTTTTAGATGTAGTTTTACTTTTTGGTATCTTTGGTATCTTGAGTTTGTTTACATGACGTCACTCTAAGCGTACAATGTACGCTTAGAGGGACATAGCGTCAGAAAAAGCGTAGCTTCCGAGAGAAGCTGTCGCTTTTTCAGCGGGGGAGAGGAATCAGTGATCGGGCACCATAGCCCGATACATTGATTCCTGGGCTAACGAATCCGTGGCCGGGAGTGCGCGTGCACGTGTGCGATTGGCCGCGGGAGCGCGCATGTCCTCCTTGACGTTTTTATACGTCAAGGAGGACAAAGTGGTTAAGGAGATATGTGGGTACAAGAGGAAACATTTTTTTTCAAAAAGATCTTATAGTTTTTGAGAAAATTGATTTTAAAATGTCAAAGGAAAAAGTATACATTTAAATGCAGTAAATGACAGTTACTGTAGCAAACCTAGCGGTAGTGTAAATTTACTAATATCAAAAGAAAGGGCCAAGTGCAAAGGGCTAAGTGCAAACGGCCAAGTGCAAGGGCAAAGGGCCAAGGGCAAGTGCCAAGGGCCAAGTGCCAAGGGCCAGGGCCAAGTGCCAAGTGCAAGGGGCCAAGTGCAAAGGGCCAAGTGCAAGGGTCAAGGGCCAAGTGCAAAGGGTCAAGTGCCAGGGGCCAAGTGCCAAGTGCAAAGGGCCAAGTGCCAGTGCCAGTGCCAAGTGCCAAGTGCAAAGGGTCAAGTGCAAGTGCAAAGGGCCAAGTGCCAGTGCAAAGGTCCAAGTGCAAGTGCAAAGGGCCAAGTGCAAAGGGCCAAGTGCAAAGGGCCATGCAAAGTGAAAAGTGCAGTGCAAAGTGCCATGCAAAGTGCAAAATGCAAAGTGCCAAGTGCCAAATGCAGAGTGCAAAGTGCACTTTGCATTTAACACTTTGTACTTGGCCCTTTGCATTTGGCATTTTGCACTTTGCACTTGGCACTTTTCACTTTGCATTTGGCACTTTGCACTTGGAACTTGGCACTTTGCATTTGGCACTTTGCACTTGACACTTGGCCCTTTGCACTTGGTTCTTTCTTTTGATGTAAGTAAATTTACACTACCGCGAGGTTTGCTACAGTAACTGTCATTTACTGCATTTAAATGTATACTTTTTTTCCTTTGAAACTTTAAAATTGATTTTCTCAAAAACTATAAGGTCTTTTTGAAAAAAAAAAAATTCCTCTTGTACCCACATATCTCCTTAACATTCCCTGCAAATTTGGTGATTCTAGTTTGTAAGGGGGCTTAGATATTAAACGCGAAAAAAGCGGTCATGCAATTCCATTTACTCAAAGTTAACTTGAGTAAAATAAAGACTGTGATATGTATGCCATCTCACTCTGATCCCCCACCTATAGCTACCATTATTATAGAAAATACCCCAATAATTTCAACTTCTAAAGCTCACTGTTTTGGGGTAACTCAGGACTCTCATTTTAACAAACTAATACATTTACAACCTCCTGCTACTTCTAACTCATACTTATGTTCAGAATGTGTTCCTTTCTTATGCAAAAGGTTACTAAAATGCTTGTAATCATTCCAGTTTTGATTACTGTAACATGCTAGCCTGTGGCCTACCATAAAAAAAGACTTGCACCTCTTAAGTCCCTATTGAACTCTGTTGCTTGTCTCATCCACCTCTATTCTCAATTGTCTAATGCCGCCTTTCCCTACCAATCCCATTATCAGACAGCCAAATGATCCAGTTCAAACTCCTAAAACTAATATCATACAAAGCTTTACATAAGCTACACCCCTTCCATACATTTCTTTATTAATCTCCAGATATCATCCCTCCCAGAATCTTCACTCCTCCCATGAGACCCCCTGTCATCCAGCTTTGTCACCTCCTCTCATTCTTGCATTCAGGACTTCTCATGAGTATCAACTCTGTTTTGGAACTTGCTCCCACAGCCTGTCCATCATGCTCCAAAGCCTGGAAATGTTTAAGCATAACCTAACGGCAAATTTTTTCAGACAAGCTTATAATTTGTTACAGCTAGCATTTGAGGCTCGCTACCTCATATGCTTACTTCCCTATGCCTCCATCCCACTACTCTCTAGATTGTAAGCTCACAAGGGCAAGGGCTTCACCCTTGTGTTTCCTGTTTCTGTGTATTTCATCAAACGAACATATGCCAGTGTTATAAACCGTTCTAAATCACCTTGCTTCGACACCATCAACTTCTTATAGTTGCGTCTCACAGACTGTGAGATAACTTGACTCTCAACACAGCAAGCAGGAGATAGACTTTCTCAGGCTTCTTCAATGTGTACGGAGTTTATTCAGGAAACAGAAATACAGATAGATACAGTTCATCATATCCTAGCCACGCCAATCTTCATGTTGCGTTACAAGCTTCTTGATTAGACTTCCTGCTGAAGTCAATCAGGTACCTTCTTTCTAATCTAAGTTACACTAGACTGCCTATGTACAGCATACATTATATCAGATTACAGAAAAGAATGAAATACTTAGAGGTCCCAGTCAGCATTGTGAGCTAGTGTGAAAGTAAGAAGCAGAGTGAGCTCCCATAGCTCACTCGGGCTTTAATACCGACTAGGAAAGAGTTAAATATGACATCATCTTCGCCATCCCCTAGATCAGACTATTGGTGGACCCACTCGTGGTGTCATCATACACACCTACTCGATTAATATTCAATGCGGCTTCTGACATACATACAGGAATGTGGATATTTATAAAAAATGGCTGATGTTTATTGTTCTAGTGGCGTACATGCCCAGGTCAGGGAGACCTGTGGCCTTGTCCATAGAACAGCTTCTTGGTATGTTCTAGTTCTGACAGAACTGAAGATTTTCTCTCTAAGAGAAAATCCCCTTAAAGGGCAGGTCTGCTCCTCAAGCCTTTTTGACTAACTCAGTCCAAATAACTGAGGCCTACTTAAATTATAACAGCCAGCATTGGTAAAGTTTTCAAACTACAAATCAATTGTATGTATCTGTACATGTGTCACTGCTGGATGTCCTGATTGTTCAGTGTGTTAGAATGCTCATGTATCCATGCTTTCCATTATTGTATGTTTATTGTACTATAAATAGTAATAATACTATATATAGTAGTAGTAGTAGTAGTAGTAGTAGTAGTAGTAGTAGTAGTAGTAGTAGTAGTACTACTACTACTACTACTACTACTACTACTACTACTACTACTACTACTACTACTACTACTACTACTACTACTACTACTACTACTACTACTAATAATAATAATAATAATAATAATAATAAGTATTATTATTATTATTATTATTATTATTCACATTTCTGAAAAAAAAATAAGTAACAAATAATTTAATTATGTGTAAAAAAATAAATAAAATACAATGTTTGAGTATCCTAGAGTAGTAATACCTCAGTAGCAATGCCACAGTTTGACTGATGCAGTGAAATAGTCAGATGTGTTTAAATTAGGCATGTTTTGTTTGTCAGGAAAATAGATTTTTACTGTTAAAATGGTGGTGGAATGAACACAAAAGATTAACCAAATGCAGAAGGAAGAGTGACTGTGATGTCAGGAATAATGAAAATCAGAAAATGAATTGTTGGATAGAACAAAACAGCTCCTATCCTATTTCTCTTTATTAGCATGACCGGCGAGCACACCTCGCTCTGGCTACACATTTACAAGGTAATGAGTTTCATTTATACACAGCTATCAATAGCTCCTTTCCAATTCATTAGCAGGAATATTGGAATTGATTAATTGTAATTTTAAACCTTGCGGATCACAATACATGTAGAGATATCTGCAGCAGAGATGAAACACCGTCTGCCATCCTTTGCCTCATGCAAGTTAACCACGCGACTTGGATGATGCTTTTGTGCTGGACCTTATCACTGATTAGATGTTTAATCTAATTGCAAGATGTAGGGATAGCGAATGTTCTCCGAAACCTGCACAGAAGCATTTTTTAAAAGCATTTTTAATCTTAAAGCCCCAGAGTGCACCCAAAGCAAGAATATTAGTTATTTTAGGATTCTGTGTGTGAGTTTAAAAAGTGTTTTGATGATGAGTTATCTGCAGTTCTTAGATTTTCCAACCTGCACAATATAAGAGGTTTTTTCCCTCTTGTGCACTTTATCTGCTTAGTACTGTGCCACCTAAGTGAAGCAAGAGGAACTCAGCTGTCTCCTTTTCTTCACAACTTATGGCTGAGAAAGTTTTTTTTGTTTTGTTTTTTAAATTAAACATAGCATAGTGCCTCTTGGGACAAATTTACACCCTCCGCCCTCCTTTCCCTTTCATAAGTATCATGATAATCAATGCACTTATTTGAATCACTTGAATGTGATGTACATTCTGCACTTGTCACTTTATGATTGCTGTTGGCAATAAACAAGCATGATAGTGCCGGATTCCTCTGTTCCTGTTTGTCCTTTCATAATTTGTTTGCCTCTAAAAGGATAGAATGCAATATAACTTACCTTTTATTTAACTATCTAATGAGAGGCAAGGGTGAGGTAGCTCTAGTAGCAGACAATTTAGATGCATCTGGCTACTAGACATTGTGGGTAAGATGATCGTAATCAACAAATTACAATTTCGCTAAATTCCATGTACATTTTCACAATTACGCTGATACGTAATCACGATTTGAAAATTCAATTGATTTCGTATAGTCATTCGTAATTTCACATAAAATTTAATGAAATTTTGCGTAATTTTTTGACGAATTTAGCAGTGAATAGCAAATCCCCCATACATGCTATTGACACCAAAATTGCTATATATGTTAAGGAGAATCGTGGGTACAAGTAAAAAAAAAGAAAGAATTTAGCAAAAAGACCTTAAAATTTTTGATAAACTCGATTTTAAAAATGCAAGTAAAAAATGGTTTTTAAACTTAGAAAAAAGACAGTTTAAAAAACATTTTTCTTTGCATTTTTAAAATCGAGTTTCTCAAAAACTACAAGGTCTTTTTGAAAAATTATTTTGTGACATATACCCACTATTCTGCTTAACATATGTAGCAATTTTGATATTAACCTCTGAAGTCGGCACAAAATTATGCAAAATTACATGAAAAATTATGCAAAATTTTGAAATACCACTATTACATACAAAATGAATGACGATTTTCTCTGAAATTTCGCGTTACGATTACGATGCGTAATTGCAAATTTCGATGCAAAATTTTGCATTTGCAAAATTTCGGCCCACCACTGGCAACAGCTGAAAGAAGCCCTGATTTGCAGACACAGTTGGCACACAAAAGTTAATATAGTTATGAAGAGTCAGATCGACTAAACTAATATGGAGGAGGATTGATTGAGTATAAAGTTAATTAGCCGCAACCAGGCATCAAGACAGAAATTTCGGCACAAGGAAATATTAGTGGCTACAGTATTGGTTGTAGTGGCTAAAGCAATAAATAGTGGATGCAGGCAGAGGCATAACAAGGGAGCCGCCCCTGTGATTGCAAGGGGGCCAAGAGCTTCAAGGAAGCCACAACCACTACCTCACTTCCTCTAATACAGGGGTTCCATTCTTTAGATTATGTGTTTTTGTGGCTACACTTGTTTTGGGTGTGAAGATCATGAAGCCAAAACTTGTTTATGACCCTTGCAAGATTGACCAACAGGCTGTGAGGATCACAAGGGATAGGCAAGGGGAAAGGTGTGAACATTGGGTGGGCCCCATCAAAGTTTAGCTGGGGGTCCTGTGATTTATAGTTATGCCCCTGGATACAAGACACTTGGTATGGGGAAAGCAACAGCAATAAATAGTGGGCTGCAGCAAACTTGGTATCGGGAAATCAAACCACCTCTAGGGGATAGTGTAAATAGAAAAATGAGATTTTAGAAAGCAATCCGCACTCCTCAATAAGTTAGGCGTGCAAGCCCCAGGATGATAGTGACATATGGAAAGGAGAAAAAGAGTTCCTGAGGAAAAGAGCTGCACCACCTATTGAAAGTATGACAATTCTTTATTGAACACACTGTACAAACTCGATAAAAACATCTAAAAAAGCTGAGCATAGCAACTCACCACAATACAATAAATGTGGGTTATCCCACATTTATTGTATTGTGGTGAGTTGCTATGTTCAGCTTTTTTAGATGTTTTTATCGAGTTTGTACAGTGTGTTCAATAAAGAATTGTCATACTTTCAATAGTTGGTGCAGCTCTTTTCCTCAGGAACTCTTTTTCTCCTTTCCATATGTAAATAGAAAAATGAGTGGCTACAGCAAAGCAATTGTAATGACAGTTATGTCAATAGATAGTGGCTGCAGTATACTTGGTGCTGGGAAAGTAATGTGGTTGAAGTGGAAAGAGTAAATGTAAGAATTAGCGGTTACAACAAACTGATTATTTTAGCTAGAGGAATAGATAACGGATGCAGTATGGTATTGGGAAAGCAACGTGGTCCTAGGTGGTGGGGTTAGTGTTAAGTGTAGGTAGGAGCAGAGAGGGATTACAATGTAATGGGGCCCTAGGCAAGGTAGTAGATGTGAGGCCCCCTTGTGATCTTTTTTGTAATCTGAAGTGGAGGAGAGGTCAAAAAACGTGGCTGGTGGGCCCCTTGGCACCCACTAGGCCCCAGGCACCTGCCTAGGTTGCCTGGTGGATGAGCCTGCTCTGGGAAGGAGTAGATTAAGGTTGAGAGTATGTACAGTGTTGGGAGTAGGTTGTAGAAAATTAGTGTGGGAGCAAGGTCAGGTAATGCAATAGCACAATATTGGTAACATTACTGATGTTCTGCTATTGGTATTATTCAGCATCCAATAATAGAACACCAGTATTATTGCTGATGTTCTAATAACAGCTTCACCCAGATGTCTATTTTTCAGTGTATGCAGTAACTCCACCCAGCTAACAATTCACAAATTCATAAAGGAACCAAAGGTAAGTTGTCAGAAGCTCCATTACAAGTGATTTCTTCTACAATAAGAAAAAAAAAAGTTATATCTTGTTTTTTAGTAGTTATGTGCAGAGATGGCCCGAACTGTTTGCTGGCAGACGTTCCCGGCGAATTTCCGCTGTTCGTGTTCTCGATGAACTGTGAACATTTGGCTTGTTTGACCCACCCCTATACATCATCATGGAGCCAAACTTTGACCCCTTACGTCACAGTCAGCAGACACATGGAAGCCAATGAGCTGGCACCCCCTCCTGTACCCCCCACCCCCTATTAAAAAGCAGTTGCTGTGACCATATTGGATTTACTCTCTGCTGGCTGTTGTTAGTGAGAGCAGGATCAGACTTGCTGCAGATAGGTAGGAAAAGCATTAGCTAGGCCTGTGTTCTTGTTCCTTACTGACTACTTGCTGAAAGCACCCCAAATAGCCCTTTTTGAGGACTAGTACATAGATCTATTGTTTTTTGTTTTGTGTGTCACACTCCACAGCCCACTGACACCCATAGCTGTGCACACTACTGCTATTATGGCCACATTAAGTTGTAGGCACAGTACCACCCCAGTCCATTATTTGTAGGAATGTACTGTAATTTCTGCCTTTTAAGGATTAAAACCCGACTCTGTGTCATCTCCGTAATTTTTGGTGGGACTTTTAGCATGGATCCCCCCCACCCCCCTCATGCCATAGTCCAGGTGTTAGATCCCTTGAAACATCTTTTCCATCACTTTTGTGGCCAGAAACAGTCCCTGTAGGTTTTAAAATTTGCCTTCCCATTGAAGTCTATGGCGGTTCGCCAGGTTCGCATGTTCAAAATCATTTGCGGAAGTTCACATTCGCTGTTCGTGAACTAAAAATTTTATGTTCACAACATATCTAGTTATGTGCATTAAACTTTTCAAAAATCTGCATCCTTTCTCTTTACCAGATCTGGTGGTGGTGGGTATCTTGCAAAGGTGGCAAATTGCAAAGGAGCAAACCTTTATTAGTAGTCAAAGTGTAGGCACAGTTTTTATTGTACGTTTTTAAAATGTCCTTGATCAAAATGGAGGCACGGTCTCTCTTAGCAGTCAGTGTATTCACAGAGGGTGATTTAGCAGGAAGTTTTGAATAAATGTGATAGCCCTTTTTGAGAGATCAGCTGAATGAGGGCTGACTATATACTAGTCACTTGTCTTTAGTACATCTTAGCCTTATTTTTTCCTAATGGGGCAGTTTTAGTTTGGGCAGCAACACTGGTAACTCAGGCATTATGATTTACCTGTCTCAACCAAATAAAACAGAAAGCACAGGTAGCATTACTTATACATACTGTATGGCTCTGTGGGTGCTATTTAGCTGCTCAGTATACTGTATAGTGTCTATACTGTTCCTGTTCTCATTTGTATTCTATTATGTATTGTTTTTTTCTGATGAATGGGTCATCTTTTTTTTTCCATATTTCCTTTATTCTATTTTTGTTGCATATTTTGTTACACTGCAGTAGAACAGTGAATGATGCAAATGCAGCTATAGTAACTAAGCAGCTTGAGGCTTACCATAACTACCATATCAGTCATAGGAACATGACAGCATAACAAATGTGTTGCATGCCAGAGGTGGCAAAGAAATCATATAAAAAAGGGATATCTCATTCTCAGTATCTGTATTTTCACATCATGAAAGAATGCATCAAGCACAAAGAAATGGCTGAATATTTGGTGAAGGCCTATTCTTTTAAACCTTGCTACACTTGCTTTCTAGATCATATTCACATTTTTTTTATAATAGCACTCTCTTAGACTGTGCTTAATATGATGCTACCAGTCAGTAGATTACACTCTTCTGACTGACTGTTCTAAACTTTCATAGTGTAAAACCGTTTTAATATGCGGCCATTTGGGCGCATATTAAAACGTTTTTACACTATGAAAGTTACATGGTTTTTATAGATGCTCAAGAACAACGTTGAGAGTGATATGCAAAGTTGAAAGAAATTATCCGGAGAGCAGGGGATGAAAGGGGGGTTGTGTCAATCCCCTCACTCATGGTGGTAGTTATTCCCTCGCACAGTGTGAGTTTTGCACAAGGGTTAACTGTGGAGGCAGTACTCACTATGAGAGCATATCTCTTGCTGTGTTTTCATTTTTAAGGTCATTCAATTTGGATTGCCTGTGTATAGACGGCTGTCGTGGCTTACGTGGTTGAAAACATGTTAACACAATATTACTATCAAAATCTCCTGTCAAAATACTAACATATTATACAACTAATAGAAAATGGAAGCATATGTATGAATAATATTGGGTTAATATGCAATCAACTACTGCATAAAGCCTAGGACCACAGCACAGGAGTATAAATTGTAAACAGTGCACAGGTATTGCCCCAAATGACATGCAACAAATGGGAATAGGCAAGCTTGTAACACAATTATATGTATATATATCAGCCAATATACCAGTCAATAAAGTGCAAAAGTGGTTGAAAGTAGCTAGAAAAAAACACCAAGTGCTAGTGCATATTGAGGTATCAGAACCAATCCAAAAGTAGAAAACTGTAGCAAAGCAGTGTCCCAGAAATACCAAAGGAGGAGATAAGGCTGAAAGATGAATGCAGTACGGGGGAGAGAGATCAGCTTACCCATGTGGTGAAGCAGTGTCATAGAAGCAAATGAGGAAAAGAGAGGGCTACAGGAGAAAGCTACACTGACTAATGCAGAATGAAAATGGCCACCGGGTCGTGCCTCTTATAGGGGGAGGAGTGGCACTGGTGGTGATCATGTCTGATTGGCTATCCTGTCCCACCAGACTTCAGGGTAAAGGTCAAAAAATGCCACCATGGGAAAGTATAGGATGGGCACGAATGGCCATTAGAGTTTACGCTACTTGAAGATGCGCAAGCAGCGACCATTCGCCGGGAACCGTTTGCCAGCGAACATGTTTGGCAATCCCTACTTATAAAACCCCAGCAAGCAAGAAAAAAAAACTTAAAATAAGTTTGATATTACTTTTTACCTACTTTTTTTCAATTGCTAGGAGCTTAAAAGTTATTTCTGGATTTGATGAAAAATGATCTCCTGGGATAAAAGAGGAGAAGAGTAATTAAATAAGGTCCGATGTGTTTCAGACTATAAGGTCCGATGTGTTTCAGACTGGTGTATACTAGTTTATCCTTTTTTTTGGTACATCATATATTGTAAAAACAGCTTTCACTCTTTTGCTGTAGCCCCAAGGCTCCATGTGTATTTATAAGTAAATTTCTCATAGTTAACTGTATAAGCCTTGTGTCTGCTTTGCAAAATCTTTTTGTGAAAATACTTTTAGGGAAAAACTTGAAAGGAAAGTTAACTGGATATGGGCCAAGGTAAGGGGAAAATAAATCATACACAGCATTTTAGTTATCGTTCTTCCTTGTTATAGTTTTAAAGATGAAAATTACAAGGCATAATTAATGAATAAGCTGTTGAATCATTACAAAATCACTGCTGTTTTTTAGGAAAAACTTTTCTTAAACTAAAATTGTCATATTTGCAGCAATACCCAAGTGAAATCATCTGTTAGTGAATCTAATTATTGTCTACTTATTCAAAAAAAAATGGTAATGTTTTTATCATTGTGCTAGAACTTGGTGTGTGCATGCTAATACATGGGGAGCTTGTTCACCATTTGTACTATACAGCTGCTATGTTTTGTTTTGTCATGTAATGGATTTCTTTTCATCCCTTGAAAAGATATCTTTAATTTAATTAATACTTTAAAATAGGTCTTATAGCATCTGGAAAATAGTAGACAGCTATTGACATATCTGAAACAAATGCCAAGGCATGTTGACACAAGTGTAACTTTGATGGATGAATAGTCGATTTTTAAAATCATTAGACTTACCTGTAATTAATTAGTAAAGCAGACAAAATCCTTTTCATAACTACTTTGTCAGTACAGCAATAATTAAAACATCCTTGCAGTAGGAAAAGAGATATATCCCATTGCAAAGGCAACCCTAATTATATATTCATTATTATTTAATAATAGTGTTTCCTCTGTCCTGAAAAAAAAATGACTCATTGGTAGACCACATTTTCTAAGATATTGTCCAGCACAAAAACAAACAAACAAACAAACAAAAACCATGGTCCCTCTGTAATCTAAAAATAACCACCATTCATGTTGTCAAAAAGACTTTATTACGCCAACTACCAGTGCAGCAAGTGGCAGTTCTAGTCAGACACCCACATACATACACACTGACACACAGACACAAATACATACACACACTGACACACAGCCACACACATTTACTACTGCCTGAGGGAGGGGTCCCTCCCCGTCCAGTCCAGCAACTTCTTACACATGCAATAACATGGGCATCTCTGCAGGAAGCCGACACAAGTCCTGTTACAGCAGAAGTTGGCTTGCCTAGCAACACAATGCCACATTCGTGCCTATCATCTCTTTAATGACAGCGTGGCTGTTAAAGCTCAAAGTAAGCAGATGCGCTCTTTGATAGATAAGAAGAGATCAGAGATGGAACTCAGGGAGGTTAGATTGGTGGCAGGGGGGTCTGGGAGATTGTAAAACAGGAGGGGAGAGGGAAAAGGAAGGGAGCGGGTGGGCAGAGTGCAGAGGTATGTACCTTCTATGGGGAAGTGCTCAGAGTCAGAGGCTTTAGCCTTTCCAACCTCTGCCTCGGCCCGGCCCTGGTTACTACTAATTAGGCCTTCTAATGTACCTACCTACCACTTCATTTATCCCATTAAAAAAAGAGAGAGAGAGAGACTTCCCATTAACTGCAAAGCATTTTTCCACAATGGATTCTGAAGCTGGATTTTGCCAGTTTTGTTCATCACAGGTAATGATGGGCACTCAAAAGAAAAATAAGGACAAGCAGAAGATGGAGATGAAATGGAAAAAAAACATTACAGAAAAATGGTGTAGCATATGTGTAAAATATATGTTCATAAATTCATCTGAAAGAAAACATTGGAAAACAAAGTGAAATGAAGTCAGCTAATATAACCATTAAGGCCTGAGGGACTAGTGGCTTGAAGCTCAAACATTCATTTGATCTCTCAAGGCAATAACTTTTTGTCTGTATCATTACCTTGTCATCAAGAAAAAAACTTGCTGGGAATAATGAACTCCCTCATGACTAAACTGGAATGCTGAGTTACAGCTTTTTTTTTTGTAATATCATAACTGTTTATATAGCCTGGTGCTCAAAATTCTAGTTGTTCTTCCCACATAAAAATGAACAGCACATGATGAGGTAGACTATTTCAGACTAGTCCACTAATTCTACATTGAACATAGTGTTTATTTTCAATAATTTTGTTTCTTCCATGTACTTTCCTATAACTAAAACGGCAGTGCGACAGGGCACTTCCTATGAATGTTCACGCAGTGTGACTAGGGTGAAATCCTTAGGATCCTCTTCTCTATCCCAGTGTCAGCTCCAATCCTCAGAAAAAGAAAAGAGCAAATCATAGCATAGTCTGTATATCAGGACTGTCCAGGAACCACCACCCTAGGGTAGGTTCCTTGTGAGGGAAAAATAGTCAGGGTCATCCCCGACACCGTGTTCTACAGTCTACTAGGTGGCCACAGGCTGCCCTGACTCACAGAAAGCAGCTTAGCACTTGCTCACTGGCAATCCATCATTGAGGCTTAGCCTCCTAACAGGGATACCATATATACTTGCATATAAGCCGACCTGCATATAAACCGACCGCCCAACTTTTACCTAAAAATATGGAAAAATGTTTAACAGGCAAGTAAGCCAAGGGTAGGAAATGCTGTACTGGTGCAGATGGAAATGATAATCCAAGACTCCGAAAAACGATAAGAGTGCTCCACTGTGCTGAATTTGATGCAGGCTTTGGCAGAAGATGAGGGAAGAGGGTGCATTTATGGACTTAAGTGCCTCCTCCTCCAGATGCAACCCTCACTACAATATATGGTAAAAGACAAAGCTATGCTTTGAAGGCTGCAGGACCCCCCCCCTCCAGATGGTAACCTCCGAGTACAGCACCCATCACAATGTAAAAGAAAAAGCTATCTGCTGCCTGTTGAGTGATTCCCCCCCTCCCCCCACACACACACACACTCATATGCTCAGTGCTGGATGTACAATCAGGTGGCCGTGTTACCCCCCAGCGCGCCACCAAACAAGAATGTTTGGCAGCTTTGAAGTGCGTCTCTCTCTCTCTCTCTCTCTCTCTCTCTCTCCCTTCCCCTGAGTGTCTCCGCGCAGACTTATGCAAAATGGCATGGTTTCATTTGCACAATCAGGTGGCCGTGTTACCCCCCAGCGTGCCACCAGACAATAATGTCTGGCAGCTTTGAAGTGTCCATTTGTGTCTCTCTGTCCTCCCTAGTCTTTCCGCAGGCATATGCAAAGTGGCATAGATTCTTACCTCCGGGCCGCCACCGCCGAGACTCCTTCATAAGTGAAGTCCATAGCAGTCTCGTTGTTATGACGCCCTCTAGTGGCACCTTGTGTGATGTGGGACAGGGATCATAGAGACAAGATGGATTTCCGTTATGGAGGAGTCTCGGCAGTGGCCCGGAGGCAAGAAGCAGCACCACTTTGCATAAGGCTGCAGAGACACTCAGGAGAGAGAGAGAGACACAGAGGGGAATTTAAAGCAATCTTGTCTGGGGGCGCACTGAAGGGGAACACGGCCACCTGATTGGACCTGCAGCACACAGTAAGCACATGACTGGGGTGGTTACGCGGCAGTGGACAGATTTTTATTTTCCATTGCGGTGGGTGTTGTACTTGGGGGGGGGGGGGACCCACTACACACAACTCTCATATAAGCCAACCCTCCCACTTTTGGGACACTTATTTTGTCCCAAAAATTCGGCTTGTATGCGAGTATATATGGTAATACCACAGGATATATAAAAAACATCATAGTGCAGACATCTACAGTAGAGCACAGCTTTAAAGCAAATCTGAAGCGAAAATAAACTTAAGAGATAATGAATTACATGTGTAGTACAGATAACCCATAGAACATTAGTAGCAAAGAAAAGAGTCTCATGTTGTTTTCCAGTACAGGAAGAGATTAAACACTTGAGTTGTTATGTACACAAAAGAGCTTCTCTGAGATATTCGACAAACTTGGTGGAATTTAGTCCTATTTTCTAAAGATCTTAAACAGCCAAGAAAAGGTGAGAGACAGCTTGAGATAACATTTTACTTAAGGAAAGTTTAAAGGGTCATTAGCTCTGTTCTGTGTTACAGCTAGAGTGGGGCCGAACCTCCGATTTTAGGTTCGCGAACCGAGTTCGCAAACTTCCGCGTAAGGTTCGGTTCGCGTAAAAGTTCGCGAACCGCAATAGACTTCAATGGGGATGCGAACTTTGAAAAAAAAATTATGCTGGCCACAAAAGTAATGGAAAAGATGTTTCAAGGGGTCTAACACCTGGACCCCCAGGTGGAGGAGTGGGATACATGCCATAAGTCCCCGGGAAAAATCTGGATTTGACGCAAAGCAGCGTTTTAAGGGCAGAAATCACATTGAATGCTAAATGACAGGCCTAAAGTGCTTTAAAACATCTTGCATGTGTATACATCAATCAGGTAGTGTAATTAAGGTACTGCTTCACACTGACACACCAAACTCACCGTGTAACGCACCGCAAACAGCTGTTTGTGTAGTGACGGCCGTGCTGGACTGGTGGGCACCATGGCGAGAACAGGTATGCAGTGGCGGGTTCACTGAACAGAACAGGTATGCAGTGGCGGGTTCACTGAACAGAACAGGTATGCAGTGGCGGGTTCACTGAACAGAACAGGTATACAGTGGCGGGTTCACAGAACAGGTATGCAGTGGCAGGTTCACTGAACAGGTATACAGTGGCGGGTTCACTGAACACAACAGGTATGCAGTGGTGGGTTCACTGAACAGGAATACAGTAGCGGGTTCACTGAACAGAACAGGTATGCAGTGGCGGGTTCACTGAACAGTACAGGTATGCAGTGGCAGGTTCACTGAACAGGTATGCAGTGGTGGGTTCACTGAACAGGTATGCAGTGGTGGGTTCACTGAACAGGTATGCAGTGGTGGGTTCACAGTACAGGTATGCAGTGGTGGGTTCACAGAACAGGTATGCAGTGGTGGGTTCACAGTACAGGTATGCAGTGGTGGGTTCACAGAACAGGTATGCAGTGGTGGGTTCACTGAACAGGTATGCAGTGGTGGGTTCACTGAACAGGTATGCAGTGGTGGGTTCACAGAACAGGTATGCAGTGGTGGGTTCACTGAACAGGTATGCAGTGGTGGGTTCACTGAACAGGTATGCAGTGGTGGGTTCACTGAACAGGTATGCAGTGGTGGGTTCACAGTACAGGTATGCAGTGGTGGGTTCACAGAACAGGTATGCAGTGGCAGGTTCACTGAACAGGTTCACTGAACAGGTATGCAGGTACTGAACAGAACAGGTATGCAGCCAGGAACAAGCTAAGCCTAACTAATCTTTCCCTATGAGAGACAGTCTGCAGCAGCTCACCCTACTCTCACTAACGCAGGCACACGAGTGAGCGTAATGGCCCCCGCTGCCTGCCTTTTATTAGGGGGGGAGTGGCTCCAGGGTCTAGTGTAGCCTAATTGGCTACACTGGGCCTGCTGACTGTGATGTAGAGGGTCAAAGTTGACCCTCATGGTGCATTATGGGGTGAACCGAACTTCCGCAAAAGTTCGCCTGCGGGACGCGAACGCGAACCACTGAAGTTCGCATGGAACCATTCGCAGGCGAACTGTTCGGCCCAACTCTAGTTACAGCTTAAAATACTAAGGGACTACTGCAAAGAGTGCTACTCAAATACTGCCCAAATTTCAAATAGGAACCAGTAACTACATTTGATTTTGTCAATTGGAATACATGGAGTTGCCTCCAGAGGTGATATCCTGTTATATCCTGAGAAAGCGTGTGTTGTGGGCAGGCGAAACAGATTGATGAGTGGCACCATCCCATGTTGCACACTGAGTGCTTCACAGCCCATGTCGAACTTGTGTCCTATCCATGCAGAAAAAATTGTGGTGTACTCCCTTACCATAGTCAGGAGGTGGTAATATATACTAATCTTCAGATTCACTACTCCCGTCATTGACATGCATGTGCCTTTTAGGCACACCAGGGGGATTGTGTGTGTAGCATGTGGTAGAATCAGAATCAGAATCATCTTTATTATCGCCAAGCACACCAAGTGGTGTACCCGGAATTGCTTGTGGTTCACATGACAAGAGAAAATCGGGAACATGTAACAGCACATGTTTGCAGACATAGCGAAGGCAAGCAGGACATACATACATTTAAGGCATATTTGTTTCAATTCAATTAGAGTCCTGGGGGGTGGGGGGGCAGGGATTGCTGCTGTGGGAGTCCATGTTTCAGTCATAGTTTACAGCTGAGCGGAGGGGACGCCTGGGGCTAGAGTGTCCCTGGAATGTAGGTGGGGGGGGAGTTTTGAGTTCAGTGAGTTCAGCAAGAGAACTGCTTGGGGGAAGAAGGTGTTCATGCGCCTAGTGGTCTTGGCGGGGATGGATCTGAGACGGCATCCCAGTGGAAGGGTCTCAAAGTATCGTCTGCCTGGGTGGGAGGGGTCGAGTAAGATTTTGGAGGCTCTTGTCTTCATTCTCATGGAGTAGAGGAGATCTAGCAAGGGCAGTGGGGCGCCAATGATCTTTTCTGCTGTTTTTATCACTCTGTGGAGTTTATACTTGTCTTTGGTGGTGGCTCCTGCGTACCAGACGATGATGGAGCAGCAGAGGATGGATTTGATGGTCGCGGAGTAAAAGCTGGTGAGCAGATCCCGTGATATTCCGAATTTTTTCAGTTGGCGTAGGAAGAAAAGCCGCTGTTGAGCTTTCTTCTGGGTTCTGGTGGTGTTCTGCTCCCATTTGAGGTCGCTTGTTAGGGTTGAGCCTAGGAACCATACGCTTTGGACTCTGGAGACCTCGGACCCATCGATGTACACAGGTAGGGGGGCCAGAGGGAGTTTCCGGAAGTCCACGATAAGTTCCACAGTCTTTGCCGCATTGAGAACAAGGTTGTTGTTCTTGCACCAGTTACAGATCCTCGCAACTTCGTTTCGGTAATTGTCCTCCCTGTTTCTGTCGATGAGGCCGATGAGCATGGTATCATCTGCGAATTTGATAACTTTGACGGAGTCTGAGGCCGAGGTGCAGTTGTTCGTGTACAGAGAGAACAGGAGAGGGGACAGCACGCAGCCCTGCGGAGTTCCGACGTTGGTGGTTCTTTCGCTGGAGATGCGACTGCCAAGCTTGACCCGTTGAGTTCTGTTGGAGAGAAAGTTGTTGATCAGAATGTCCGGACAGATGGTGTTGAAAGCCGAGCTGAAGTCCAGGAAAAGGACCCTAGCATAGGCCCCTGGCCTGTCGAGGTGTTCCGAGATGTATGCCAGGCTGACATTGATGGCATCGTCGACTGATCGGTTTTCCCTGTAGGCAAACTGGAGTGGTTCGAGGAGGGAGCTGGTGGAGTGCTTCAGGTGGGCCAGCACTAGCCTCTCGAATACTTTCATAGTGATGGGGGTCAGGGCCACGGGTCTGAAGTTGTTGAGTTCCGTGTTCCCTGGTTTCTTGGGGACTGGGATGATTGTGGACCTTTTGAAGCAGGAGGGGACCTTTCCTTCTGATAAGGATCTGTTTTAGAGGGAGGTGAGGATGGGAGCGCAGGTGAGGATGGGATTGCGCAGGTTCTCAAGCAGAGTGAGGACACCCCATCCGGGCCCGAGCCTTTCCTGGGATTGAGTCTGCGGAGGTGTCGTAGCACATCCTCTTCCTGTACTGCGGTCAGAGCGGGGATTCCACTGGGGGGTCCTGGGCGTCTACTGTCACGGATGCCGAGAGGTCTGGAGCTGACTGGGATGCTGGGGACATGGGCTGCTTGGGTTGGAGATCAAACCTACAGTAGAACTCGTTGAGTTACTCCGCCAGTTGTGAGCTGGAAGCTGCTTGGTGAAGGGGAGGTTTGAAGTTCGTTGCCGCCTTGAGACCCTTCCAGACTTCCCGCAAGTTGTTGGACTGTAGGCTGAGGCCTACCTTATTAGAGTAGGTCCTTTTTGCTGCTTTCAGTTCTCTGTTCAGGGTATTCCTGGCTTCCCTGTACCCTTCTGGGGTGCCCGACTTGTGTGCCTCTTCCTTGATCTTCCGGAGACGTCGTAGGTTGCTTTTGAACCAGGGCTTATCGTTTGGGAAGACTTTGAAGGTTTTGGTTGGGATGCATGCATCCTCGCAGAAGCGGACATAGGAGAGGATGTTTTCAGACCATCACCATTCCTCCAAGGTGGGTGCATCCAGGGTCGGCCAGTCAGTGCATTCCAGGCATGCCTGCAGCCTCAGTTTTGCATCCTCGGACCACTTTTTAACAGTTCTAGTGATGGGCTTTGTCATCTCAAGCTGCCTTCTGTAAGTGGGGATCAGTTGGATCACGCAGTGGTCTGAGTTCCCTAGGGGAGCGCCTCGAGAGGCCTTGTAGGCGTTTCTGAGGACCGTGTAGCATTTGCCCAGGGTGTTGTGGTTCCTGGTGGGGCAGGTGATGTGCTGCTGGAAGTGGGGCAGTTCCTGTCGCAGGTTTGCATTGTTGAAGTCCCCTAGGGTGATGACGAGGGCCTCAGGGAAAGCAGTTTCCCACCCCGAGGTATAGTCGCTCAGTGATCTCAGGGCATTCCTGGTGTCGGAGTCCGGTGGGATGTAGACTCCTATTAGGAGTCTGATTATGTAGCATGCGATTAGCCTAATTACGAATTCTCCTGTTACACATGATTACCTTTGGCTGAGAACTGGTTCCATCGCAGTTTGGTAGCAACATTCATTGTCTCATTGCATGAGTTGGCGTACAACTTGACGTAATTGCTGGGACTCTTTGTTGGCCAGTCTGCATGCACTTCCCCTCTGGCCAATGAAGTCACTTATTCGACAAGCCAGATCTGGAAGTATGCTTGTGAGTGTGCTGATGGAATGTTTGTTATCATGGAGCGCTCCCTGCATTGTTTTTACTTGGTTTTAAATTGTTACATTTCTTATTTTAACTGTTTTTTCACTTTGATCACGCTAAGGTTTGTTGGATTCATTGTTTTCTATTATTTTTTTACATAAGCTACCAATCCCAAAACCGTATACTTATTCATCAATGATTTGAAGAGAGTTATACCAACAACACTGCCTATATAGAAATCTTATGCATTCTAATATACAGTATAGTCCCTTTCACTCTGACATTTCCTTTGTTCAGCTAACAGGCACACATTACCTTGTTTAGATAATGGGCTAGTGTTTTCTCTTCACTGTGTTCTTCACAATGGTCTTACTGTATAAAAACATGTAAATGTATGGCATTTGTACTATCTACAAGTAACATCCCTAACACATGTTGAGAAATTGTTATATTTTTTCTCTACACAAGATCACAGCAATCTGTAATCAGAGCTGTAGCAAACTAGCACAGGTTTCATTCTTGAATTGATGATGACAAATAAACTAAATAACAGCATACAACAGAGAACAAGAAATGTCTCCTGTGTCCTATGTGTTTAGAACAGTCTTCAAGTGATCTTTCTGTGACTCTAGTACTAACTAACACCAAGAGCTGCTGTTTCATTCAGTAGGGATGATTACTGAGTCAATATCATTCTTCTGTTTGTCTTGAAACAAATAAAGCTCACATATGGAGATAAGTGGCCAGGCTTCCCATTTGATCCTTTGGACAGTGTTATACAAACGTTCATATTTATAATAATTCCCATATCTGCTTGTAATACATTTTATTTCTGTCTTATGTATTTCTCTTTAACCACTATATGTAAAATGGACATTTATGAATGTCCTATTTGTTCACTATTGCAAACAAATTCTGCCAAAGAGCATGTGCGCCGTGGGAGTCCGTGTGCACTTGTGCCCACATTTTAACATTTATTGTATGAAATGAAGCTGCAATTTAATCTCAAAGTGTATGCCGGTAACTGAGCACCTACTTCAGTAACAAGGCCTGTGATAAAAGAGCTTTGTGAAAGCATTAAGGGTTCCTTTTCAAATTATTTGCACTACATCAGCCACCGGGAAAACTTATTATGCAATTGTGATGATTTGCTCATTCTCATTCGCAATCGCCTCTCTTGCGATTGCGTTCTGCGTTTTGTACAATTCCTGTCTGGCATTTGTGGAGGTACAGAGGATTGGTTCCTCTGCACTCCCCAGCGCCATCTGCCGACAGGAATTTTCCCTCTACGGGTGCGTAGCACCTTTTGCTGGGTTCCTGCAAATTATACGCTTGTGGAGGATTTCCGCCGTGTCAGCGCACGCGTTGTGCGCTGATCACGGGGAAAGTTCCACAATCGTTACAGTATGAACAGCCCAACCCAAAACCCCAGTGTAGACGGAAATTCCGATTTGTACGATTTTGTCGAGTTTGGGTCCTGTGTCTTTAAGAGCTTTAAAAGGTTTAATTCAGAGACCAAGGCGGAATTTCTTTCTGAATGTGTGAGGTTTTGCCTGAATCCCACCTTTCAGATTTCTGATCCGTCCACGTCGGCTCTTCTGTTTGCCTATGTGCTCTTAAAAGACGATTTGTTCACCTGGGCATATAATCTGTTAAAAATCAATTCTTGGAATGGTAATCTGTATCAGTTGCTTGCAGAGATATTCTCTCACTGGTTTAAACTGCCTGGCTTACCACCTGCTCTGATTGAGTGTGTAGCTGCTGATAAGTCAGCTGATCTTTCCCTTCCATGCAAAACCTTTCAGTATGACAATCAGTTCAATGTGTCTGTTGCCACTTCAGGTTTTAAACAGCAGACATGCAAAGTGGCGAAAAAGAGAAAAACTAAAAAACGCAAGCATCGGAATAAAACACTCCCTAATGATGTTGTTCCGTCTCCGGCTTTTTTGCCCCAATCCAAAGCTTATGTGGATCCTGCTATAGGTAGGATCGCACACTACATTAAAGCAGTTAAAAAATCTGTTCTTGTTCCTGAACTCCACCCCTATGGAGATTATTTGGATACTGGCCTGTTTGAACCCCCATTTGCTTCCTGGGATATTGGGGCCTTGCTGGAAGAATTCGATTTTGATTGGAAAGCCTTTTGCGATTTTTACATCGCAAAAAGCGAAAATGTCTTGAATGCTTGTCTCGATTCGATGTACCTTCTGATTGATTCCGATGAATGTGACAAGGATGATGTGGATCTGGTGATCTATGTATGGCAAACGATTTTGGATGAGTTGCACACACACCAACCAATTGATTCCAATAAAGAGACATCGTTGTCGGATGATTGTTCCTGCCTTTCTGGGGTAAAGCATGAGAGTCTTGACTTTGTGCAATCTGAAATGAATGAGTGTGCCGCTGTGGTTGATTCCTGTGTGAATCCTGAAGGATTCGCTCCTGACAGTGTGCAGTTTGAATCTGTGCGATCTGATGCCTGTTTCTCGGATGTTCCTGCAGATTGTGATCGGCATGAGTCTGCCGGTTTCCTCAAGGATGTGTGGGATCCTTTGTCATTTAGAAACAGATCTTTGAGATCTTCCGTCTGTGACCCTGCTATGGGGAAAATTTCTCGACTATGCAGCGTCAAAAGTAAAATTATTATGCCTAATAAAGTTTATCCTGTTGATGTCGCCATTTCTTCTGCAAATGAGTCTCTGTCTCACCCTGTTCACACCTGTAAGGGCCCGATGCCTGGGGACAGTTGCTCCAGTGTTTTGGTCCTAGATGCCTTGCAGTCTGCTCCGCAGATCGCGAAGGTTTGCGCTATAGAAGCGTCAGTTTCACAACCTAAAGTGAATTTTGATTCGCAGGTTTTGCGTTCTGATTCCTCGGATTCGACATTGTTAGCCGAATCTAAGAGTGAGACAGCGCTTCAGTTTTGCGAATCTGATGCTGAACCCTCTTTGCCTTATTCAGAGACGCTTCCTCTGAACCTGCCCTGTACCATGTATAAAAACATGTGTTCCTTTTACACTGACGTTTGTGAGCCCCTTTCTTGCTCTGAGGGAAGTTCTGACTCTCCACCCTGTATTCTGGATGAGTCAATATTGCCTTGTACAATATCTCCTGCCCTGCCCCTAGAGGCTCGTCTAGGTATTGCTGCTATTTTTACCTGTTTTTCTGCAGTTTTGGCGTTACAAGCTAGTTTGACTGCCACACAGAATTCTGGGTACAGTGAGAATGAAGTTAGGGAGTCAGTGTGTGTTCCAGTAAATATACCTGTACATTCCCCTCATGATGATGAGATCCAGTCTCAGGTTATGGTGGAACCATTCCTGGGACATCTGCCCTGTCCACAAAATAAAGTTCCAGTTCTGCCCTGTAACATGGATAGTTCAGAATCCTTCCTAGAAAACTTGAAAAATGATGTTCTTGAGGTCTTGTTTGATGTTCTGGAGGTCCCCGAGTTCCTCCCAAAGGGTGCAGAACTTGTAGGAGATGTCTCCAGTCCCCCAAGTCCTTCTGAGGTGTTGCCCTCTTCCGTAGGCATTGCTGCCTTGCTGGCTACCTTTTCAGCTCTGGTGGAGCTTCAGTCATGTGTAGTCAATGATGATATTGCAGTCACAGAAATTTCCGAATTTGAATCCGAGTCTTCTTTTGAAAGTCCAGTGCTTGAGACCAATGCTCGTGATGATTCTCTGCCCGGTCCTGGTTTTGGTTTCCTCATGCCGGACTCTGAGGTTGGCAGTTCCCCGACATGTCCTGAGGTTTCTCCTGTGCTGGTGTACCCCAGTGTGCTCTGTGACCCAGAAAGCCCAAGTGTGCCTCGGTTACCAGCATACTCAGATGCTTCCTCGGTGGAGACATGTTCTGATTTAGCCTGCCTGCTTGCATGCCCAGAAGTGGTCCCTGAAAGTCTTGATCTTGATGGGTGTCCTCGTAATTCTGAATCCGGAATTGTCATTGGTTCCATGGGGGTTCTTGGTAATTCTCCATGTGAGCCTGGTGATTGTTCTGCCCTCTTGGGATCTCTGTGGAGCTTCAAAAGGTTCTGGGAGATTCCGGGAGAAATTTTGCTTGGTCCCCTGGATAAGATCAACGATGGCTTTTGTGTTGTAAGGGACACTTCGAACAGGTATTGTGGCAGGTTTGGTATTTTTGGACGCTCTTTGGAAGGTGGTTGGTATTGTCTGGAGGGTGTCGATGGCTTCTTCTCTGGCGGTCACAGTCCTGATGGGTGTTATACTGAGACTGGTAGTACTGATGGGCATGTTTCGGTGGCTTCTGTTTCCGATGAGGTCGGTTTCGGGTGGACTGACTCTGGAATTGGACCTTGTCGGGCTGCCCCGACCTTCATGAGTCTTCAGTTTGAGTCTGTTGCTAATAGCAGTTTTGAGGGTCGTCTGGAATTCGACCCTGAAGGGGGGGGGGGGTACTGTGATGATTTGCTCAGCTGCCTGTGCAGGCAGCCAGCCTTTTGACCATTGTGTAGGTTTGCATGCTGCAGGACTCTGGAAAGAACAGCTTCTGTCAGTTTTGCAGCTTGTGCTTGCAGAGGAATTTGCATATGTTGTCATGCAAATTGCCTGGCCACATTCATTGGAGGCGTGTACTATAAGTACTATGTCTTTCCCACAATGCTTGGCTGTTCATAAGGATTTCGTCCTATGTAACACTCCTGGTGGGGTGTCAGCCTTGCTCTCTGTTTGAACATCAGCTTAGAGTAATTCCTAAATCTGCGCTAGGCAGATTTCCCTAGTGCTGTTAGGATTGTATTATCTGTATTGCCTGTTCTGTCTTGTCTTGCCTGTTTGCCATTTTCCTGTCCCTATGGTGGTTGACAGGAAATGGTTCTGATCTCTGTTCTTGGAGTATAGCTGGTGCAGCGGTTGCTACCAGCTATCTCTTCTGTTCTGTCTCCTGGGATCGCACTAGCTACTTTTTGCTAGCGCTGGGGATCCTTCTGTTCTGTCTTCTGGGATCGCGCTGGCCGCTTTTCGCTGGCGCTGGGGATCCTTCTGTTCTGCTGCTCTGTACTTGGATCGCGCTGGCCACTTTTCGCTGGTGCTGTGGATCCTATCTCTCGCTTGTCCCTGTTTTCGTGTGTCTGTCTGCTACGCTTGCTGGAGGCTCGGTGAGGTAACCGTTAAGCAAGCGCTCGCGTCCTCTGTTTCATGTTTGTCTGTTAAAGGTTAGTTAGGCGTGCTTGTCTCTATTGTGCTTATCACGTGGAGACCGCGCATAACCGCGTGCACTGTTGCGAATGAGTGCGGTGTTCGCGGTTAGCTAGCATTTGTTATTTTCCGTATCTCCTCATTGTATTATTTGCTGTGCCTTTGCTAACCTCGTATTCTGTTCTGATCTGCCTTGTGTCTTGTCTGGCGATCGCACCTCTGGCGATCGCGTTCCTATTTCATATCTGCTGCTGTGTGTGTGCGGTTGCGGGGTGGCGACTGGATTGGCACACACACATACAACCTGTCCCTTTGCTCATTCTCATTCGCAATCGCCTCTCTTGCGATTGCGTTCTGCGTTTTGTACAATTCCTGTCTGGCATTTATGGAGGTACAGAGGATTGGTTCCTCTGCACTCCCCAGCGCCATCTGCCGACAGGAATTTTCCCTCTACGGGTGCGTAGCACCTTTTGCTGGGTTCCTGCAAATTATACGCTTGTGGAGGATTTCCGCCGTGTCAGCGCACGCGTTGTGCGCTGATCACGGGGAAAGTTCCACAATCGTTACAGCAATGCAGTCTATTACATCATTACCCTCTTAAAGTGATCTGAAACTCTAACATAACATTTAATAAAAATGTGTTTTCTTACTTTTTATTACCCATACATATATTTGCTTTTGTGCACAAGTAATATTGTCCATTTACAAATTACAAGTTCCCAAAGTACAGTGTATCTGCTCTGAAAGCTGCCATTGCATTTTATTCAAGCTGCTGTTTATAATATACTAAAATTTTCTAGTGACCGTGGGTCACTAGAATATTTTAGTATATAATAAAGCCAGAAGAAGCCAGAAGCTGGCTAAGAACTTATATTTCAAGCTTCTTATATAATTGATGGATGTCGGTTGCAGAGTTTGACACTAACCTTTTGATGATCTTACTGCAGTGATCTTTACAGCTGTGGTCCCTAGGTGTGGTAGTGAGGTGCCCCTGAGTGTGTGGTAAGTGCTGGTTGCATGGCTGGGTGGCCATCCCATGCACTTTTATATATATATTTTTATTTTTATTAGTGTTATTTATTGAATTTAATAATTTTTATATTTGTACTTTTGGATTCAGCTACTTTATGATTTTTTATAGCGTATTTGTCAGCCGTTTACTTGTCCACTTCTACTTTTTGTCTATATTAAAATCTTCTAGTGAGCTGTTCTGAACTGTGTGCATGATTGAAGCAGAAAGAGCTTCACAGAGAGCTATTTTTCAGTTGTTACACATAATGTAACAACTGAGGAATGTAAACAAAAGATACTGCTATCTACACTTTGGATTGAATCCTAAGCTGAATGAAGGGACTTTCCATGGCAAAACAAAGTGCTGTGTCTAGCTGAATGCAGACTAATACAGAAGAAAAAAACAATTTGTGCCACCATAGCCCTGCATGCAGAGAATGCCAGTGGTTGCAGAGCATGCTTTGGAGCATGCTGATTTAAGCATATCTACCTCTCCTCACTCCAGCCCCGGTCCCCACTTCTTCTCAGCAGCTTCTGAACTGGCCACTAGAGCTTCAAGCTCACTGTGACTGCAATGAGCCTGGAGCTCTAGTGGTAAGTTCAGAAGTTGCATGCTACCTGGAGCGTGAAGAGGTAGATATGCTTACCTTGGCATGCTGGAACGTGGATAGAATGTATTGCTATGCAATTACCTACTAAAAAAGACATTATTTACTTTAATGTTATTTTGCTGAACTCCATGAAATTTCAAATTTCACATTGCAAGTTCTGAATTCTGATTTGGAATGTTGAATTTCAATACAAAACTTAGATTGGTTGCTCATATTTAAAGGAAACCTTAGAACCTTAAAGTGGTCTAACACCCAGCCTTTCAACTTTGCTTTAAAAGAATGCTTACAGCTTAGAAACTATTATGCCAGATTTTTTTTTTTTAGCAGAAATTCACTGAATGGGTTAAACATTACATTTTAGTGTTCCATTTAGCTAGAAATCCGCCTCCATGCTGAGGTTTAGATACAAATGTATCTATTTACAATGTAAATAAACAAACACCTCTCTGAGAGAGCACAGAGGGCTTCCCAGACAGGCTTTTCAGAGGTATATTTGCATTCCAAACAAAGATACATTTGTATCAATCCCTGCCATGCACTGACCAACAGTCCAAAACAGGATGCCTGCATGTTGGGTTGATGTGGCTCTGTAAATTTTATAAGCTGTAGGTTTGCTATACACCAGCCAGTGGTTCTGAATGTAAGCCTGACTTCAGGGGCATAAAGAAATAATTTGCATATTCAGTAGTGATGCATTGTGGGTGACCACGGTCGCTCACTTAACCCCCCTGGCGGTATGATTATTTCCAGATTTTAGGCTCTTTTTAAAAGATTTCAGACCCTAAAATCAGGATCATGCTACCAGAATGCCTGCAGCAGCCCCTGCTCTCACTCACCTCCCTGGGCTCCAGCGCTGCAATTTTACCTCCGTCCTCCGGGTGATGCTGTAACTCTGTGGTGAGATTGATGATGGTAATCTCACCAGAGCCTCGGAGGACAGGAAGGAGAACGGCTACCGACATCTGGATCTTCCGGGAGGTGAGTAAAAACATTATACTTTACTCTGCATAGTGCTCCCAGCGGCTAAAGCTATATACCTGAAAATCTAAATATTTTCTTTGCTACTGATGATCTTTTAATTATCTGTACTACACGACCAATTCATTATATCATAAGTTCGCTGCAGTAACACTTAAAGATGGCAAGCTACACTGAGCATTTCTTTTACAGGTAACTATCAGGTAAAGAAGTTGTCCATTTTTGTTATGAAGATGAACTACATATAAAATTAAGTTATGAAGACATAACATAATAATAACTATGTTAAAAAAGGTTTTAGAGGACTAAATAACCATCCATAAAAATGATAAAATATGGAGCCTACAGAGTATCTTAAAAATGTTTTTTAAAAAGCCTACCATATTGTTTACTAGTGTACTTTACCTTTTGTTTATTGTTCAGACTGAACTATTTCATGCTCATAAAACTTTGTCTTGATACGTGACATTTTGTAAAAAGAACCCGTGGGGTGTAGTTTAAGCCTTGACCTGTAGAAAATCGCTATTTCCACAGCCATATAAACTAATTGTATTTTCTAAGAAGCAGGTAAAGGAAATTGACAAAGCTAAATGACTTGTATCTGATTCAAAGCCCAGTTTTCCTATTACAATCATAAACACTTGCTATGGCTTTGAAAATGTCCTTGTTTAGCAGATTTTATAATCTCAATTCTCTTTGTTCTTGTTATTTTTATCCCACACAGGAAATAATCTTTATATCGCAAGGCATTTTGTTTTACTGTTCTTATATATGTGATACTAAGGCACGACCGAGGCATGGCATTTATTATTTTGATCACTAATGTGCTAGAACACCTGTAGAACATTGGCATTTAGTGCTGCCATTTCTCTCATTTATTTCAATAATCAGAATCAGGGGAACAAATATTAATTCATATCCTGTTTTCAGCTGGGAAATGTCAGTTGAGTATCTTCCACAAATCTACATTTGCGCCTCAAGGAATTTGTTTTACTGCCATAATTAAATCAGCCTCCAACTCTGTCTGCCTTGCTCATAATTCAGTTGTATCAGTTTTTAAACAACCTTAATAAATATCAGATATATGCTGGAATAAGCTCAGCTATGCTGCTGTGAGCAAACTTCCGTTATTTTCACTGCACAGGCATTCTTCACTGTGTATGATATAAAGATAACACAATGCTGTTAATTACTGGGTAAATATAGAATGATGTCCAGCTTTTAATGAGGAGGAGAGCTACTTGTCTTTAATTGATCATTTCAAAGCCTAGTGCTCACTTTACAGACTAAATTAAAACTCAGAGCTGGGCTAAATTGAGACTCTGTCCTCTAGTAAACCCCATCCCTCTATAACTATTCCTGTATACATTATCTGATCCATAACCTGTTTGCTGTCTAACATGTTAACCCCTCACATCTTAAAACCACACCATAATCAACCATGAGGTACTGACTATTCAGTGTAAGATGTTCACACCATCTGGATGAACACGGGGCCACAACTAGCTACTTTGGCTCCTATCAGCCTATCCTGTCCTCTGACTTGCCCCATATCTGAAGAATTCATATATTGCTCCCACACTACAGTGCCCCCACTAGAAATGACCAAAACCATGCCCCGTAGATGCTCAGTAGATAGGGGAGGAGATATGTGGCTGTAACAGAGATGTATCCCCTTAAATCAGCAGCAAAGAGGGGATGAGTGGAAGAATTAGCAACACACCCACTCCAAATGCCAAGTCCAGGTCACTGTGTTTATGTGGCATCAAAAGCTGAGGAGAACCTAGAGGTAAACCCAGAGGTTTTTTTTTTTTTCTTGGGGGGGGGGGGGGGGGGTAAGACCCCATTATTTCATTAGGGTAGCTGGAAGGAAAATGACCTTGAAAAATAAAACTGTGGATGGGCTGTACAGACCTTTGTTGTCTTAAGCTTTATGGTTGTGATTAAGAGCTGATTCAGGTATAAAATGTGTGCAAAAAACATTGCTGCTTTCCAGTTGCTGCAGGCAGAATAAAAAAATAATAGTTGGATGAGGGCCTAGCTATCTGCTGGCTCTGTTTTGAAAAATAAGAAGGCTAACAATTAGAATTTAGCCACAGCAAGCAAGGGGCTCCATATGGCAAATAATAGCCAAGTTAACATAATCTTTCCCTGCTAACCTGAAAAAAAATGTTAAAAAGCCTGCTATAAAAAAAAATCCCAATCTAGATAATTATTTAAAAGTTAGAAGATGACATATACTGGAAGGTGTATGATCTAAACACTTTTTTCCCCTTTACTTTTGTTTACCAGCTGAGACAATATATTGTTAATAATTTATAGGTTTCTTATGTTTGCCACATAAACCTTTTCTTTAGCATCAGTATGTGACAGCCAAGATTTGTAGTAATTTCAAAGTGACCTCAAATCAATCTGTCTAAGAGGCGATACAGCCCAAGGGAAATTACATTTTTTGTTTGTAATTTCTTCAGAGTCAGAAAATTTTGGATGTTAGCTCTCTTGCACTCAGTCCCTCAATTTAATAAACAATAAACAAATAAACGAGTAAGGAAAGTTCAATAAGAAAAAGAAAAGTAATAATACCTGACGAAATGAACTGTAAGAAGGAATTATACAGATAATAGTCATCATAAAGGATGAACAAAAAGTTCAAAATTTGTTTCAGAACTCAAAGAAACTGGTGCCTAATTGTAATGGGTGGCGGAGACACCGTCGCGCGGTCTGGCAAAGGGGCGGCTGTCTCCGCGTTCAGACCGGCGGTTTCCGCACAGCAGCATGCGTCTGGGTTGTCTGAGCCTAGTAGTGCACACAGATGGAGAGCTACGCGCACACGCGCTAGGAGGCAGGACCTTTATGCCAATAGGAGAGGGATTAGCTGATCAGGATGATCAGCTGATCCCAGCGCTGTGGGTGATTGGCTGAATGGGACTGGGCGGCGCTAAGGAGCGCTGCACTATATATACTTCTTGCCTGTCAGTTGCTGGTTGTCTGCCATTGCGAATACGTACTTGTGAGCACTCAGACCAGTCAGATCTCTCAGTGTGTTAGAACCAGGAGGACCTGGGAATTCACACTTAGCCATATTACGTGTGTGTTATACTTTAGACCAGTTCCAGGGTGTTGTGACCATGGACCTCACACCCAAGCTTAGGGATACTGTGTCATTTGATGTGTTATACTTTAGACCAGTTCTAGGGTGTTGTGACCACGGACCTCACACCCAAGCTTAGGGATACTGTGTCATTTGATGTGTTATACTTTAGACTAGTTCCAGGGTGTTGAGACCAAGGAACTCACATCCCAGTCTAGGATTTTGTTACTTATATGTTATGACCATTTGCTCTGTCGACCTTTCTCTTGCTTTCTGATTCGGTACCTCTGCATATCTGCCTACTTGTTGCCAGACCCTGCCTGTACCCGGTTACCGAATCAGTCTCTCTCTCTCTCTCTGTACCTGATCTGCTCATGTGTTGCCGACCTGGCCTGCCCGACCACCCAAGCTGTCACTCACCCCGAGTGCTCAGCCTCACTGTACTAGCAGCAACACCATTCCACCAGGTGTTGGCTGCAGTATAGTCTGATTCCCAGTATTGCAAGGAATCATTGGCTCCCAGGTTATCTTTATCCCCTCTCCTAGGAGATAGTTCCCACACAGCCATAGGCCACCTGCTCCTCAGGTGGTCCATGCTCATAGTGCTGCATCTCCCGCTCCACGGGAGGTAGCCTACTGTTGCACCAATACATTTACGCATTACTAGGTGTCCAGAGGTTAGTCATACTTGTATTGTTGGTGATTCTGCAGATCATCAATAATCAGGTATACATTTGTATTCTTGGTGATACTGCAGATCACCAATAATCAGATTATCTCTGTGCGCTGACACCGATCGTTACAGAACGGCAGACCTGAAAAACAAAATGGACGCACTCCACAGCCGTCTTGATGCACTCACCACCTCGGTGGAGAATTTCATCAGAGTGCTGGACGGTCATCAGACCCAGATCACTGCCTTGTCTGGGTCCATACAGGTCCTTCAGACGGCTGTGAATTCAGTGTGATTCCCTCCAGTTACAGACTTACGTATGTCTGTACCCGAAAGGTTTTCTGGTCATAGATCTGACTTTCAGAATTTTAAAAATCGAGTAATGTCATATTTTGAGCTGAGACCCAACTTGTCAGGAACTGAGGCACAGAGAATTACATTTATTAAGACCCTGTTGTCAGGGAATTCTCAAACATGGGCATATAGCCTTCAGGTAGGGCATGATGCTTTAAGGTCAGTCGAGGAATTTTTTAAAGCCATGGCCATAATTTACCATGATCCGGACATTGCCTCCACTGCTGAGTGGAAGCTTAAGACCTTGCGTCAAGGCAAGGATCCGGTAGAAGTCTATGCATCGGAATTCAGAAAATGGTCTGTGTCAGCTAGGTGGGGGTCATATGCACTGTTAGACTGTTTTTTATAAGGGTTGTCAGACGCAGTTACGGATTTGATGTTGGGACACCCTTAACCAAAAACTATCGATGAGGCAATTGCTTTAGCAGTACGGGTTGATCACCGTTTACGATATCAGAAACAAACCTGCGGTAAGAACACTGTAAGATATGTCTCCTACGCCTCTCCTGGAGAGGAATCGCAGGAAAACAGAACAGCTCTGTTTATACTGTGCAGAGGAGGGTCATAAAGTGCAGAGTTGTCCCCAAAAAGTCGGGAAACGCTGACACCTAGGTGTAGTCAGAGGTAATACCCTAGGCGCGCAGTCTTTACCTCTAAACAACAATAATTTGCTCCTTCCCTGTTCTGTCACATGGGAGGGCCAGACTGTTACCACTGAAGCTTTCGTAGACTCTGGTTCAGCGGCTAACTTTATAGATTACGAGTTTTCAAAAAACTTGGGGATTCCTATACTCCCATTAGACCAACAGGTTTTCGTCACTGCTGTAGATGACTCTCCTCTGCAAAGTAGACATCCTCTGTCTCGAACCCCGAATTTGAGGTTCAGTGTTGGGGTACTACATAAGGAGAATCTGCAATTTCTGGTCCTGCGTATGGCAACCTCCACCGTCATTCTTGGCATGCCATGGTTACAGCTTCACGCCCCTCAGATAGATTGGGTTTCAGGTCAGCTAACGAGCTGGTCTACCCATTGTTATCATCATTGTTTGGCGAAAGTAACCATGGGTAACACCAAGATTCAGATTAAAGGTGTGCCAAAGCAATACGCAGAATTTGCTGACGTGTTCTGCCCCAAATCGGCAGATAAACTTCCCCCTCACCGTACCTTTGACTGTCCCATCGATTTGAGATCTGGTTGTATGCCTCCCAGGGGTCACCTCTATAATCTGTCTGGGCCTTAGAAACCAGCTATGCAGGAATACATCAGGGAAAACTTGGCTAAGGGGTTCATCCGTCCCTCCCGTTCACCAGCAGGGGCGGGATTTTTTTTTGTAAAAAAAAAAGATGGAGGCCTTCGTCCTTGCATTGATTATTGAGGCTTAAACAAGATCACAGTGAAAAATCGTTATCCTTTACCCTTGATTGACGATTTATTCACTCAGGTTACCAACGCCAAGATTTTCTCAAAGCTATATCTGAGAGGTGCATACAACCTAGTTCGTATTAGGGATGGTGATGAATGGAAGACGGCCTTTAACACGCACGACGGGCATTACGAGTATCTGGTGATGCCCTTCGGGTTGTGTAACGCGCCGGCCATCTTTCAGGAGTTGAGTAATGAGGTATTCAGGGAGGTGTTGGGGAAGTTTGTCCTGGTCTATCTGGACGATATACTGATCTTTTCGTCCAATCTCTCGGAACACCGCAAGCATGTTAAGTTTGTTCTAGAGAAGTTAAGACAGAATCTGCTTTATGCCAACCTGGAGAAATGCCTCTTCGAAGTGACCTCGGTCGCCTTCTTGGGGTACAATATCTCTACATCGGGTCTCTCAATGGATCCAGGAAAGGTTTCTGCTGTCTTGGAGTGGCCTCAGCCTGTAGGACTGAAGGCACTCCAGAGATTTCTGGGCTTTGCCAACTACTACAGGAGGTTTATAAAGGGGTACTCTACAATAGTCTCGCCCCTCACCAGTCTCACCAAGAAAGGGGCTGATACTCACCACTGGTCAGCAGAGGCTCATGCTGCTTTTGCTACATCGAAAAGACTGTTCTGTTCCTCACCTATATTGAGACATGTTGATGTCGCCTTCCCCTTTATCGTGGAGGTTGACGCTTCAGAGGAGGGGGTGGGAGCTGTATTGTCTCAGAGATCAGGCTTGCAGGGCAAACTCCACCCATGTGCCTACTTTTCTCGTAGGTTTTCACCCGCAGAGAAAAACTACGACATAGGCAACCGGGAGCTTTTGGCCATCAAATTAGCTTTTGAGGAATGGCGACACTGGTTAGAAGGTGCAGAACACACTATCACAGTTTATACAGACCATAAGAATCTGGAGTACATAGAGGGTGCCAAGAGACTTAGCCCCCGACAGGCCCGGTGGTCCCTGTTCTTCGCAAGATTCAGATTTGTAATCACATATACCCCTGGTAGTAAAAACATCAAGGCCGACGCCTTGTCCAGGTTTTTCGAACCTGAGACAATTCTACCTCAGAAGGTAGTTCTGGCAGCCACTGAGACCTGGAAGGATTGGACAGTCACCCTGAGTCCTTACTAACAGGATGTTCCAGAGGGGAGGCCTGAGGGGGTCATGTTTGTGCCACTGCCTTTCCGTCTACAACTCTTGCAACTGTTTAATTCCCACAAGAATGCTGGTCATCCCGGGGCCACCAGAACTCAGGATTTACTGGCCAGATGTGCTTGGTGGCCTACTTTGGCAACAGATTGTAAGGAGTTTGTGAGAGAGTGTGCAGTATGCACTAGGAGTGAACCCTCTCGTCAGGCCCCTGTTGGTACCTTGCAACCCTTGCCAGTCCCAAGTGAACCATGAACTCATGTGTCCATGGATTTTGTGGACGAACTCCCTAGGTCTGAGGGTAAGACAGTCATTTGGGTGGTAGTGGACAGATTCAGTAAGATGGCCCATTTTGTTCCTTTGAAAGGACTCCCCTCGGCGAAGGAATTGGCTGATCTCTTCATCCAGCACATTTTCTGGCTGCACAGTATTCCGGAAAATGTAGTGTCAGATCGGGGAGTCCAATTTGTTTCTAAGTTTTGGAGAGCCTTTTGCCATCAGCTGAATATGGACCTTGCATTCTCATCAGGCTACCACCCACAGACCAATGGCCAGACCGAGAGAGTTAACCAATCCTTAGAACAGTTTCTCAGATGTTATGTTGCAGATGCGCAATCCGATTGGGTTACATTTTTGCCATTCGCAGAATTTGCGCACAACAACCTGAAAAGCTCCTCTTCAGGATGTTCCCCATTCCTGGTAGTCTCGGGAAGATCACCTAAATTTGCTCCATTGCCGGTGGCATCGACACCATTCCCGGCTCTGGAGGATTGGCAGAGGGCTTTAAAAGAGATTTGGGAAATAGTTAAAACGAACCTGGGGAAAGCTTTCCAAACCCAGAAAAGACAGGCAGATAAAAGGCGGTCCGTTGAGTGGAAGTTCTCTCCAGGAGATTTGGTGTGGGTATCCACTCGGCATTTGGCCTTGAAGCAACTGTCACCCAAACTGGGCCCTAAATTTATAGGTCTATTCCCAGTGTCCAAGAAAATTAATAATGTCACTTACGCAATTGATCTCCCAGCCAGTATGAGATCTGTGACATCATTCCATGTGTCTCTATTGAAGCCAGCAGTGCACGTGGATTCCTCTCCCCCCTCCCCCCCCCCTGTGTTGGTTGATGACCAGCCAGAATATGAGATTGAAAAGATCCTGGACTCTCGCTTAGTGCAGAATTTCGTACAGTATCCAGTCCACTGGAAAGGATATGGCGTGGAGGAAAGCTCTTGGGTGCCTGATGGCAAAAAAATGTCATCAGATCGATTTTCAATAGATTTTATACTGAAATCTATTGGAAATCTGTACCTATGTAACGAATGGTGTAGCAACACAGATGTCCGATTATGTGTGATCTGCAGAATCACCAATAATACAGACGTTATACCTGATTATGTGGTGATCTGCAGTATCACCAATAATACAAGTATAGCTGGTAAGGAACGAGGTATGTAGTGCTTGCTGCAACAGTAACAGAATAGTAGCTAAACCTCACCAGAGGAGCTGGTGGGTACTATAGAACAGTGTAACTGAGTAGTTAGGCTTAACCTCACCAGAGGAGCTGGTGGGTACTATCAGAACACAATAACTGATAGTTTGACTAAACCTCACCAGAGGAGCTGGTGGGTACTATCAGGACACAATAACTGATAGTTTGGCTTCACCTCACCAGAGGAGCTGGTGGGTACTATCAGTAGAGCACCTCATCAGTGACAAGGGCTCACTGGTGAGTAGAGAGGTCAGACAGGTTATGATCAGTAACGAGCGAGTAGGCACAGTACAGAATCGATAGGCAAGAGAATAATAAGATATCAGGCAGATATCAGGCAGGGTTCAGCAACAGAGTCAGATGGGCAGATGTACAGGAACGATAAGCAAGAGCAGAGTCAGAGGGTAGCAAGAGTCATACACAGAATATCAATAATAGTATACAATATCCTAGTCTTGTGTGAAATCCCTGGTTTCCTCCCAGATCAAAGCACACCGGATACTATCTAAGGTCTGAGCGCTAGCACATAAGTATTCGCAACAGCAGACAAGTTGCGAGTGAACAGAGAAGGCTTATGAAGTAGAGGAGACCCCACCGCCACACCAACAACAATCAACCAATCCGGAGCACCATGAGTCTCCTCTGACGTCAGCCGACCGGCCGGTCAGCTGACGCACCTCCTCCCTGCATAAAGGTCCTGTCTCCGCATGCGCCCGCGCGATACGGCAACTCTATGTGCAAATGACAGACCCGTCCTCGGCGTACTAGACGCCAGAGGCACTGCGAGGTCCCTGAACATGAAGGCAAGGCGGCTGCGGAAACACCCTGAGTGTCCGCAGCCACCATTACTGCGGGTGTTACATCCTAGTAAAAAATGTTCCTAAACACATGAGATAGATCAGAAATCTATCTGATGATCTATCTGTTGCTAATCTAATGAGTGTATGGCCACCTTTCCCCTCCCTCTATCTATTCCTAACACTAACCTAAACCTACTACTATAGACTAACACTAATCCCCTTCCCTACTCCTGATGTGAACGTTCCACTATCTAAGCCTTACACAATATATGTTTAACTACATCAAACATTTAAAAGCACTGCTGTTAGTCTAATCACTAAATAGCCTTAACTAGAGATAGCAACTGTCTTTTCACATAGTGGTACTTAATGTACTATATTTTCAATACAACTTTGTCGTACCTTTGTAAATAATATACTCCAGTAAGTGTTACCATATTATGATCTACAGTCCATCCAGTTGCTTTACTCAGTACTTTCAAGTTTTGGTTTCCATATGAAAAAGGAAAAAGTTGAATTTTTTTTCATGTACACCGGTAGGATAAAGAAAGGGAACGGGAAGAAACCGGGAGCCCGATCTGGTGTATTATCTCACGTACAATTTAGTCAATGTAAAAAATGATCATATATACTCACAAAGGCGGGTTGCGCATGAGGCAACCAATCTGAATAGCATGTGGGTAAGTACCGTCCCCACTCGGCCTTGCTTCAGTGGTCGCAGCTCCTTAGAAAAGATGCCACTGCAAAGGTGGTATCCCCTGGTCCCAGGGGAGGATAACACGAAAATGGGGGGGGGGGGTAGGAGGCACCCTAGAGGGTTTTTAAAACCAGTGGGCAATAGAAAACAAACAATAATAATAATCGCTGCTGGTATGGCACATGTATATATATATATATATATATATATATATATATATATATATATATATATATATATATATATATATATATATATATATATATATATATATATACACACACACACACCAAAATAATAGAAACGAAAAGCTTACACAAATTAAATGTATAGAGGTGTGGAATGATCCTACCTTAATAAGTAGTCACTAACAAAGTGTACAAAGGATGCTTTAATAGGGCACTTCAAAGTGACAACGCGTTTCGCAGTGTAAACCGCTCCATCAGGTTGAGTATTGTGCCTTTTTTAAAAAAAAGAACATACAGGGCACTAAGACACAGAGATATATCTCATTCATGCAGCCTATAGGATAGATCTCTCTCTTTGAATTGTGTTGCTGCAAAAGTTTGTTATCTAAAGCCTCTAAGTGCACACAAATGAATTATACATTTTATTTTATTTTATGTGAAAGACATATTATGTTTTGTTTATTTGGCAAAATATGTCTTAATGTTTGTTTTATCTATGTTACTAACTATACACTCCCCAGCGGGGAGCGTTTTGCAAACCCATTCCTAGGGTAGCTGGCCTGACATATCATTGCTATGCTGATGACACCCAGCTATATTTGTCATTCAAACCTGACGTCACAGACCCTACTCCACAAATAAACACATGCTTAGCTGAGCTTCAGGAGTGGATGAATAATAATTGGCTAAAACTTAATGCTGACAAAACTGAGGTTCTTGTTATCGAGGGCCAGGGCTCAACAGCAAAGCAGTCCCAGTCTCAACCAACACCGCTAAGGATAGGGAGCTCAGACCTGAACAACTCAGACTGTGTGCGCAGCCCGGGAGTACTGATTGATGGGAAATTAAGCTTCAGGAATCAAATCTCAACTGTTGTGAAACATTCCTTCTTTCACCTAAGGAATATTGCAAGGATTAAACACCTAATTCCTTCAGAGGTTCTTCCAACCCTAGTTCATGCCTTCGTCACATCAAGGTTAGACTACTGCAACGCCCTCTACACAGGCCTGCATAAGAAAGACTTATGCCGCCTGCAATTAGTACAGAATGCCGCCGCAAGGCTGTTAACGAGCCAACCCCGCTATTGCCACATAACACCAACCCTGTGCTCACTCCACTGGCTATTGATAAAATGGAGAATTCTGTTTAAGATTGGCTTACCGACATTCAAAACCTTGCACAATCTGGACCCTGGATACCTGAAGGACTTGTTGCAACTGCATCACACCCCCCACAATCTTAGATCAAAAGGACGTAACACCTTGGTCCCCCCCAGAGTCCACCTCAAAACCTTTGGAGACAGAGCCTTTTGTCATGCTGCCCCTAAACTTTGGAACTCCCTGCCACACCCAATCAGGACAGCTCCATCCCTGGAAGCATTTAAGTCTAAACTGAAAACCTACCTCTTCAGTCTGGCATTCATGAACATCTGACTATCTCCTCTATAACACAGCCCAGCCTGCAACCCTGTATTAATCTGAGACACACCTATGCGCTTTGAGTCCTATGGGAGAAAAGTGCTTTACAAATGTTATTGTATTGTATTGTATATTGTATAGAGCCGCTTGCCTCGGGACCAGAGTGCGGACGGAAGCGGGCCGCCTCTCTCCCGGAGTGCATTGCATGTTTGTTGGGAACCTGGTGCTAAATCCTTCGTAGACGACCTGATTCTGGGTCAGGGTTTTGTGCGTAGCAGAGCAGCTACCTCGCTGCAATCTATTGAAAGTCATCCCTTGATCCAAGCTTTTGTCTCTTTCCTCCCTGCACAGAGGAAGCGGGGACCGGGCGGGGGCCCCCTCCTCCCCCTCCTGTACTGGCCAGCTTGGCCTGCCAGAAAGGGGGAGAAGGCGCCGGGAGGCAGAGTTCCCCCGGGCCAGTTTGGCCCGTGGGGTGCGCCGGCCCACGAGACCGAGCGCCGGCATCGGATGGCTGGGGATGCTGGCCCTAGTCCTCGGGTGGGGGTCTGGAGCGGGTGGGGCTTAAGAGTCGTCCGGCCAGCTTGGCCCGTTAGGTGCGCCGGCCGATGAGACTGAGCGACGGGGATGCTGGCCCTAGTCCTCGGGCGGGGGTCGTACTGCGGGGAGGGTTTAAGAGTCGTCCAGCCAGCTGGCCCCCCCAGCAAGGCAGAGCTGGCTTAAGGGTTGGCCCGGAGGGGTGAGATAGAGAGAGGGCTTAAGGGCTGGCCAGCTCACCCCGCCATGAAGGCAGGGCAGGCTTAAGGGTCGGCCGGGAGAGGGAGAGAGAGAGAGAGAGAGAGGGCTCAAGAGCCGGCCGGCCAGCTCGATTTGCCAGGAAAGCAGGACGGGCTTAAGGGTCATCTGGCCATTCTCCACCACTTCTGGACTAAAGGAGTTTTCAGATCACATAAGCACTCCTCACTCCCGTTCATTCCCGTTCATTCGCCAATGACTTACTGCTAATCACATTCCCAGTTTGTGACTAAAATAGGAATAAAGCTTAAATTTTTTTTTAAATAAATCTCTATCCTACCACCCATCACGGTTAAAATAATACTGCGTAAGTCTGTAGTCGTTTTGCTGAAGACTTTGTTACTGCTAATCACATTCCCAGTTTGTGACTAAAATAGGAATACACAAAGACATGGGCCTCGACCCTAAAACTTCAGTGACGACAGTCAGTTGTTTTGCTGAAACTTTCTCAAATTCGATCATAATTTAGAGAAAATGACGTTTTTCCCAGCCAGCTTGGCCCGCTGGGAAGGGGGGGCGGGCTTAAGGGTCAGCCGGGGGTGAGAGGGAGAGGGAGCCAGCCTGACCCCCATGGTACCTCCGCCCGCCACCGGGGGACGCAGGTCCTCCCAAGAGCCGGCCTGACCCCCCGCGCCACCGCCGCCCGCCACCGGGGGGCGCCGGTCCTCCCAAGATCTGGCCTGACCCCCCGCACTTCCTCCGCCCCCCACCGGGGGGCGCAGGGGCTCCCGGGAGACGGCTGCCCCGTTCTACCGCTGCCCGCCACCGGGGGTGCCAGTCCTCCTGAGAGCCCTGGCTCCCCCCCCCCCCCCGCGGGAGGACCGGTGCCCCCTGTTGGCGGGCGGGGCAGGCGAGCTGGATGACTTCAGCCGAACCCGAATATCAGGTATTCTATCAACTCTACTGTCCACGTTTTGATTTTAGTGATTTTTCTATAGTAAAAAAAAAGAGAAAAACCTTCTTAGAATTTTCCATTTTGTCTGTGTGTATCTTAAAGCCAATACTGACATAATTTCCTCCCTTACTCTGTCTATGTATCATTGCTTGCCCTTGCCCCACTCCCAGTCTTTAGACACTCCCACCCAGATCTGCAGTAGAAAGTGCATTGAGAAATATTGACCAATCAGAGAGGAACAGAAGTGTGGGAGGGGAAACAGGAGGGAAAGAGGCTTCAGCCAATCAGGCTGCATTAGTCATAGCTGAGGGAAAAGTAAAGAAAAAAAAAGAAAACCCAGCATGCCCTGCAATTTCCTTTGTGTGGCAGATGTACCAAATAAGAGCTAGGGAAACTGGGGAATGATGTTTTATAAAGAAGAAAAATAAGAGTGATTTTTAACTTTTGGATAGCCTGGTTAGCATCCTTATTACTTATTTACCAGATAAAAATAAAGAATGAATTTTTAATTTTATGCCCAACAGTTACTCTTCAAAGCATATTCAAAATAGAAAAAGCTATATGCAATGCACAGCAGCGTAATGCAACTATGTTTTTTCTTTGGTGATTTATCTTCAGGAGGGATGGTTGGAAATGCCATTTTCTCCTTCCACAGAGTTTCCGCTTACCACCAATGCCGATTACGATACCTCTCTCTGCTTACTGCTTTCCACATATTTCTACATTCCAATGCGGATTTTCTGTGGAAAATTTTCGCATTCTGTGGTTAACTTATTCATTGTAAGTCTTTTGAAGTTCTGATTGGCTTAAAATTACCAAATGTTGGTAAGCGGGGGTTTATATGAAAAGGGCGCCTGTAAAAAAAGGGCACCTGGTGGAGCCCATATAAAAACTTCGGCTACAAAAAAGGCGCCTGGTGTAGCCCATATAAAAACTTTGGCTACAAAAAAAAACTCCAGGACGTGTTAATTACTATTCCCCCTCCAGGCTGCCATGGATAGTGGAGGAATGAAATAATTCGGCTTCCAGCGCTTGTAGCCCATATAAAAACTTCGGCTACAAAAAAAGTCTGAGATGTGTTAATTACTATTCCCCCTCCAGGCCGCCATGGATAGTGGGGGAATGAAATAATTCGGCTTCCAGCACCTGTAGCCTATATCAAAACTCGGCCAAATAAAAAATATGGGCTACAAAGGGGCGCCCTACTGTAGCCGAAAACCTTGTAGCTGAAAAAATATGGGCTACAAAGGAGTGCCCTTCTGTAGCCGAAAACCTTGTAGCCAAAAAAATATGGGCTACAAAGGGGCGCCCGCTTGCAGCCTATATCAAAACTCGGGCGCCCTTTTCTACACCTTGTAACCCATATTTCCAGAAATAACATTGATGTCTATGGCGGCGCCCTTTTCATACAGGCAGTTCGGGCGCCCTTTTCAACCGATACCGTAAGCGGAGTTCCATGAAAAAAATGAAATATCTGATTGGTTAATTCAGTCCAACTTCCTTAGTCTTATGATCGGCTTATAATCAACAAATATCGGTAATAGGGATTTTCCGCCGAAAATTTTGCCTAAAATCAGCATTCTCTGATTGGTTTATTCATTCTGAGTCTTCTGATTGGCTTAAAATTACTGCATAGCATTAAGCATACATTTTCACAATAGCGCCTCCGTGTTCAGCATTCCGATGCGGAAATATGGATTCCTGATCATAAATGTGGAAATTGCTTTACCGCAGAATCCAAATGGTCATCCCTAATCTTCAGTAAACTGAAATATGACTGGATGCTGTGAGTTACCAACTTACTACACATTGCATACCTTCACTTGTTTTTTCATTGTCCTTTTAAGCAGAATAAACTGTGAACCTTTTGAACTGTTACATTGCACTGAACTGTACATATAATTTCTCTTCTTTTTTTTTTTTTCTCCAAATAAGCTGTGGTATATCTTCATTGTTCTTGAGCTACATGGTATACATCAGTTACTGGCTATAATTCTTCTTTGCAGGATTGACCTGTTTGTTTTTCAGACCAAATTATTCATTAAATCCTCTGAGGATCATTAGAGCAAAAAGTTTTTCTGTTTATTGCAGAGTAGGAGGCTATTCATATGCAAACTAGTATCCTATAGAGACCATTGCCAGAAGGTAGTTCATTATAAATGCAAGTATCTTGTCAAGGTTTGTAAAAAGAATGTGCTTTTTTTGAATCAATAAGTCATAAAGAAATTGTAAATCCTCAGAAAAGTATGTGGTAAAATATTTTAAGTATTCACGTTTGCAGTGTTTGTAGTCAAGGAGGTGCCAAGTATGCCCAGACCTGGCTTTGAATGGAAGCTGCTGTGTAGGGTTTAAATTCATTCTTGTAGAGTAAATATCATTCTAAAAAGAAAACTTCTAATCTTCAGATCTATAATCCAGATACATTTTAACATCGACTTCATGAATACAATTTTCTAACTAGACTAGTAGGAAAATATTGCTGTAGTTAGGCACATACAGTGGCGTAGTAATAGGGGATGCAGAGGTTGCGACCACACCAGGGCTTCTGGACCAGAGGGGCCCATTGGGGCCCTCCTTTATCCATCTTATTAGCTTCTCATTGGTGCTATGCTGGTAATGAACACCTGTATATGTGCATTGCATAGTGGTAATCCACAATTCCACATCCATATAAGTAAGAAAACACACTGTTTTCTTACTTATATTACACCTCTCTGACACTGAAACTGTCCTTGGTAGCTTTTGTGCATCATATCAAATGTGTGCTTGGAGCCCCATGTAAAACTCCCACTGGTGCCCCAAGCTCCTCCTCAACTATGCCACTGGGCACATATATTTCTCTAACATTTCTTGATACTTAACAGCAGGCACAAGCAATAATTTACCACTATCTACTTCACAAAATCATTGCAGAAACATGAACTTCATATTGTACTTATATAAAACTATGTGGAAGATAAAATGGAAGGCTCAAATTAGAGTGATTTGTAATTGTAAAAAAAATGGTAAACTAGGTGATTTGTTTGGAGACTTTTAGGGGGGGTTTCATCAATATCACACAAGTAATGGTATAAATTAAAAACAATAGTCTTTATCAATATTCATGGTAAAAAGGTCATATCAATGATGGCTGTAAGTTAATTTTGCATAGACCTACATATCTATTATAATCATACACAAATACATTGAATATTGTGTCTAGTTAGTTGTACATTTTAGTTGACAAAATAATCATCATTGACCCTGAAGTTTTGTTGATTGCGTTTGAGGGTGAACTATGAAAAATACAAATACACACTTTAAAATGTTCTTGTAATGATCCACTCTGCTGTCTGCACAGACAGCTTTTTGACCATTTTGTAGGTCTGAGTGCTGCATGTCCCTGGAAAGGAGACCTGTCTTCACTCTGCAAGTTTCAGAGTTGCTCTGCTGGTGAGGAATTTGCATCCACTTGTCATGCAAATTGCTTAGCTGCTTCCTTTGATGGCTTGCAGTATAAATACATTTTGCTCCCAGAATTCCCTGCTGGTCATAGAGGTTTGTTCCTGCTAACTTACCTGGAGTCCCAGCCTTTGCTAATTGTTTTCTAAGATTATCTTAGAGTAATTCTTTGGGAGTGCTCCTTGCACTCCTATTTAGTGCAGTCATGTTTGTGTTTAATTTGTACTGCCTATTCTGTCTTATCTGTTGCGATTGTCTTGTCGCCAGCGGCGGTCGACAGGAAATCGTTCTGTCTGTTGGGATCGCATTCGCCCTAGCGGTAGTGGCGGTGGTTCCTTCTGTACTCAGTCTTAGAGGTGCAAGCCAGAGCAGCGGTTGCTACTGGTTGCTCCGTCTGTCTGTCTGTCTGGATCGCATCCACCCTAGCGGTAGTGGCAGTGGTTCCTTCTGTACTCTGTCTGGGAGTGTGGGCCAGAGCTGTGGTTGCTACTGGTTGCTCCTTCTGTCTGTCTTGTCTGGAACGAACTCTTGCTGTAGGCTCGGTGGGGTAACCGTTTAGCAAGCGTTCGCGTTCTCTATTCATTTTCGTGTTACATTGGTTAGTTAGGGTTGGCGCGTTTTGTCTCTGTTGCACTTCTCGTGCGGAGACCGCGCCATTAGCGTGTTTTGTCGCTGTTACGATTTTCATGCGGCGACCGCGCTTAGCGAGTGTGTTTGTTATTTTCCTTGGCGTTCTGATCATTGTTTGCTGTGTCTTTCTTTCTACACTTATGCTCTGTCTTTACTCAGTCTTGTGTCACTGTTGGCAATCGCCATTCTTGCGGTTGCGTTCCCGCTTGGTTTCCGCTGTTGTGTGTTCGCCGTCACCGGGTGGCGACTAGATTGGTGGACACACATACATTCTGTCTCTGTGCTCACTTTCCCTCTACAGGTGCTTTGTACCACAGCTGGGTTCTATTATTTTATACGCTTGTGGAGGATTTCCGCAGTGTCAGCGCACCTCTTGTGTGCTGACACTGCGGAGATAATTCCACAATCGTTACAGTATGACCAGCCAAACCGAAATTCCCAGGGTAGAGGGAATTTCCGATTTGTACGATTTTGTCGAATATGGTTCTTGTACCTTTAAGAGGTTTAAAAAACTGGACTCTCTCTGAAACCAAAGAGGATTTCCTTTCTGAATGTGTAAGATTTTTTCTGAATCCTACCTTGCAAATTACTGATTCGTCCACATGGGCTCTCCAATTAGCTTATATCTTATTGCAAGGAAATCCGTTTTCGTGGGCTTATGAGATTTTGAAAAGTAATTCCTGGAATAATAATCCTTATCAGTTTCTTACATTGTTTTTTTTTTCCCATTGGTTTAAACTGCCTTGCTTGCCACCTGTTCTTGAGGAGTGTGTATCTGCTAATCAGTCAGCTGTTCTGTCCCTTCCATGCAAAACCATTCAGTGTGACAATCAGTTTAATGTCCCTGTATCTAAAACTGCTAAAAAGAGAAAGTCTAAAAGACGCAAACACCTAAATGAACACACTTCCTATAGATGTTGACAATAAAGTGGTTCAGCCTGTGTCTAGAAAGGCTTCACAGCTGAAAAATCTGTTGCCCATGGCAAATACAAATAAGGAAATTATTTCTGTAAGTTCTGAAATGTGGAACACACCTGAATGTGATAGATCCAGAGAGGAAGAAAGGTTTGTTTGACCTCTGTACTCGACAGAGGGAGCGATCTTGGCAATACCGATGTAAAGTATAGACAAAGTATGTTAGTTAGTTGGTGCTGCTCCTTTAAAAGCTACTCTGGGTGGTGAAGATATCTGTAAAGGACAAGGGGGAAAAGGAGGGGGAGAGCGCACTCAATAAACAATTTGAGAAAACTGGTTAGCCAACCGTGGAATAATCTCACCTGAGATTCTTGCCGATTAGCCCATATGGGTTGGTCGGCTGAAGAGCTTTTGTCCCACTCAGAACCGGGGACCAGGTCTTTCCAGTAATCTTCCTCCACAAGATGTACTGGCACATATGCTTCTCCGTCCACTGAACTTCAGTCCTGGATCAGATGTATTTCCACTCCTCGCAGATGCTACCTACCGCTATAGGCGGCCGCATTTATGCATAGGAGTGTCTGCACAGAGGTGTCGTGGATGTGCAGGAGGGATCAGGTTTGTGCCTATAATACTCCACGCAGCTCTGTATGCTTTACACTTGTAAGCCACAGCCTGCAGGAGCTCTTGGAGCCAGGAACTGACTGTTTGTGTGAGGAGTAATGGCTGGGAGAAACTCCACTCTGTGTGTCTTGCACAAGCAAGCAGCAGGCACCTGGAGGTAAGTTTGTGAGCTGACAAGCAAGTGCGTGGCTAAAATATTGGTTACAAGGTACTTCAGCATTTAAAACTTGTTACTTTGTAACCAATATTTTAGCCTGATGAAAGAGAGTTGAGCTCTCAGAAACGCGTTGCTGTTTATTAGAATAAATACTTTTAACTACACTACACGGCAGCCGCCTTTTATCCTTTCTACCACGCACTTGCTTGTCAGCTCACAAACTTACCTCCAGGTGCCTGCTGCTTGCTTGTGCAAGACACGCGGAATGGAGTTTCTCTCAGCCATTACTCCTCACACAAACAGCCAGGTCCTGGCTCCAAGAGCTTCTGCAGGCTGTGGCTTACAAGTGTAAAGCATACAGAGCTGCGTGGAGTATTATAGGCACAAACCTGATCCCTCCTGCACATCCAAGACACCTCTGTGCAGACACTCCTATGCATAAATGCGGCCGCCTATAGCGGTAGGTAGCATCTGCGAGGAGTGGAAATACATCTGATCCAGGACTGAAGTTCAGTGGACGGAGAAGCATATGTGCCAGTACATCTTGTGGAGGAAGATTACTGGAAAGACCTGGTCCCCGGTTCTGAGTGGGACAAAAGCTCTTCAGCCGACCAACCCATATGGGCTAATCGGCAAGAATCTCAGGTGAGATTATTCCACGGTTGGCTAACCAGTTTTCTCAAATTGTCTATTGAGTGCGCTCTCCCCCTCCTTTTCCGCCCTTGTCCTTTACAGATAGATCCAGAGAGACTTTTCAGTCTCAGGTTTTATTGCCCCAAGCAAAAGCATATGTGCATTGTATGATAGGCAGAATTATTCAGTACATTAAAGGAGTGAGAAAATCTACGCATGTTCCTGATCCCAACCCGTATGAGTGTTACCTTGATACAGGGTTGTTTGAGCCTCCATTTGCTCCATGGGAGTTTGGGGCTTTGATTGAGGAATTTGATATTGATTGGAAGGTGTTTTGCGATTTTTACATCGCAGAAAGCGAAGAGACTCTTAACGCGTGTATAAATTCTGTGTATACTTTGATTGAATCTGATGAGTGTGACGAATGTTTTGTGGATCCGGTGATTTGTGTGTGGCAGACGATTTTGGATGAATTGCACACACACCAACCAATTGACTCCAATAAAGAGACACCGTTATCAGATGATTGTTCTTGCCTTTCTGGGGTAAAGCAAGTGAGTTTTGACACTGTGCGATCTGAAATGAATGGGTGTACTACTGTTGTTGACACCAGTGTGAATTTTGAAAGATTCTTTCCTGCTTGTGTGGAGTTTGAACCTGTGCGATCTAATGCCTGTTTCTCAGGCGTTCCTGCAGATTATGATCAACATGAATGTGTCAAAGATATGTGGGATCCCTTGTCATTTAAAAACAGATTTTTTTCTCCCAGTAATTCTTTAAGATGTTTCATCTATGATCCTGCTATGGGGAAAATTCCTAAATTATGCAACCTCAAAAGTAATGTTAATATGACTAATAAAGTTTCTCATGTTGTTGTCACAACTTCTTCTGCAAATAAATCTATGTCTTGCTCTGTTCACACCTGTAAAGGCATGTTGCCAGATGACAGTTGTTCCAATGTTTCTGTCCTGAACACTTTGCAGTCTGGTCCACAGATTGCGGAGGTTTGCACTTTGGAACAACCTAAAGCGATCTTGGATTCGCAAATTTTGCATTCTGACTCCTCGGATTCGACATTGTTAGCCGAATCTAAGGGTGAGACAGCGCTTTGGTTTTGAGAATCTGATACTGAGGGATCTTTGCTCTGTCCAGAGAATGTTTCTGTGAGCCTACCCTGTACCATGAATGAAACCATGATGTCCCCTCGCACTGACATTTGTGAGTCCCTTTTTTGCTCTGAGCAAAGTGCTGACTTTCCACCCTGTACTCTGGATGAGTCAATGTTGCCTTGCATAAAATCTCCTGCAGTGAGCCCAGAGGCTCGTCTAGGTATTGCAACTATTCTCACCTGTTTTTCTGCCATTTTGGAATTGCAGTCTGGTTTGACTGCTAGGCAGGATTCTGCGTGCAGTGCAATTAGAGTCAAGGAATCAGTGTTTGTTCCACTAGATATTCCTGTGCATCTTATTCATGAAGAAGTAATTCAGTCTCAGCGTATGGTAAAACCATCCCTGGGACATTTGTCCTGTCCGCAAAATGTAGTTGACGTTTTGCCCTGTAACATGGATAGGTCAGAATCCTTGATTACTTTGTCAAAAAACTTGGGAAATGATGCTCCTGAAGTTTTGTTTGATGTTCTGGAGGTCTCCGAGTTCCTCCCAAAGGGTGCAGAACCTTTACCTGCCACCCAAGTCCTTCTGAGGTATTGCCCACTTCAGTAGGCATTGCTGTTATGCTGACTACTTTTGCAGCTCTTGTGGAGCTTCAGTCATGCGTAGTCAATGATGAGTTTTGGTTAGATACAAGTACAGTCACAGAGACTTCTAAGTCTGATTCCAAGTCTTCTTTTGAAAGACCAGTACTTGTGACCACTATTCGTGATGATTCTCTGCCCGGTCCTGGTTTTGGTCTTGTCGTGACTGACTCTGAGGTTTGCAGTTCCTCGACATGTCCTGAAGTTTCTCTTGTACTAGTGTACCCCGATGCACTCTGTGAGCCAGAATGCCCAAGTGTGTCTCGGTTACCAGCATGCTCAGATGCTTCCTCTGTGGAGACATGTTCTGATATTGCCTGCCTACCTGCATGCCCAGAAGTGGTCCCTGAAAGCCCTGATCTTGATGCTTGTCCTGGTAATTCTGAATCCGGAATTGTCATGGGTTCCATAGGGGTTCTTGATAGTTCTCCATGTAAACCTAAAGAGCATTCTGGCCTCTTAGGATCTCTGCGGAGCTTCAAAGTGTTCTGGGAGATTCTGGGAGAATTTTTTTTGGTACCCTGTCTGGGATCAACAGTGGCTTCTCTGTTGATAGGGACACTTTGAATAGGTATTGTGGAAGGTTTGATATTTTTGGACGGTCCCTGGAAGGTGGTGGGTATTGCTCGGAGAGTTTTGATGGGTTCTTCCCTGGCACTCGCAGTTCTGATGGGTGTTACACTGAGGCTTGTAGTACTGATGGGCATGTTTCGGTAGGTCTTGCTTCCGATGAGTTCGGTTTCAGGAGGACTGACTCTGGAATTGGGCCTTGTCGGACTGACCCGACCTTCATGAGTGTTCAGTTAGATTTTTTTGGAAATATCAGTTTTGAGAGACGTCTGGAAGCCGTCTCTGGGGGGGGGGGGGGTACTGTAATGGTCCGCTCTGCTGTCTGCACAGACAGACAGCTTTTTGACCATTTTGTAGGTCTGGGTGCTGCAGGTCCCTGGAAAGGAGACCTGTCTTCACTCTGCAAGTTTTAGAGTTGCTCTGCTGGTGAGGAATTTGCATCCACTTGTCATGCAAATTGCTTAGCTGCTTCCTTTGATGGCTTGCAGTATAAATACCTTTTGCTCCCAAAATTCCCTGCTGGTCATAGAGGTTTGTTCCTGCTAACTTACTTGGAGTCTCAGCCTTTGCTAATTGTTTGCTAAGATTATCTTAGAGTAATTCTTGGGGAGTGCTCCTTGTACTCCTATTTAGTGCAGTCAGGTTTGTGTTTAATTTGTACTGCCTATTCTGTCTTATCTGTTGTGATTGTCTTGTCACCAGCGGCAGTCAACAGGAAATCGTTCTATCTGTTCGGATCGCATTTGCCCTAGCGGTAGTGGCGGTGGTTCCTTCTGTACTCAGTTTTAGGGGTGCAAGCCAGAGCAGCGGTTGCTACTGGTTGCTCCGTCTGTCTGTCTGTCTGTCTGGATCGCATCCGCCCTAGCGGTAGTGGCAGTGGTTCCTTCTGTACTCTGTCTGGGAGTGTGGGCCAGAGCTGCAGTTGCTACTGGTTGCTCCTTCTGTCTGTCTTGTCTGGAACAAACTCTTGCTGTAGGCTCGGTGGGGTAACTGTTTAGCAAGCGTTTGCGTTCTCTATTCATTTTCGTGTTACATTGGTTAGTTAGGGTTGGCGCGTTTTGGCTCTGTTGCACTTCCCGTGCGGAGACCGCGCCATTAGCGTGTTTTGTCGCTGTTGCGCTTTTCATGCGGCGACTGCGCTTAGCGAGTGTGTTTGTTATTTTTCTTGGCGTTCTGATCATTGTTTGCTGTGTCTTTCTTTCTACACTTATGCTCTGTCTTTACTCGGTCTTGTGTCACTGTTGGCAATTGCCATTCTTGTGGTTGCTTGGTTTCCGCTGTTGCGTGTTCGCCGTCGCCGGGTGGTGACTAGATTGGTGGACACACACACATTCTGTTGCTTTGCACCACAGCTGGGTTCTGTTATTTTATACGCTTGTGGAGGATTTCTGCAGTGTCAGCGCACCTCTTGTGCGCTAACCACGGAGATTATTCCACAATCGTTACAGTTCTTTTACAAAGCACTGCCCGCAGATGAACAGAGTTGCATAAGGTTGTGTTTAAAGACCACTAGGCATGGCACGCTAATTTACATATTTTTTGCTGAAAGCAAGAAGTTTTGTATCAGGATGATAACATTTATTGGCTAACTTAAAATAATAAGAGTAAGTGAGCTTTCGGCTGTATAGCCTTCATTGGGCTTCAAACAAGATTGAAGCCCGATGAAGGCTATACAGCCGAAAGCTTGCTTACTCTTATTCTTTTAAGTTAGCCAATAAATGGTATCATCCTGTTTGAAAACTTCCTTTGCTTTCACTGATGGCTAACACGGTACAATACCTTATTGCTATATTTTTTGATATATTGTTTACAGATGAGGGTCCAAAGATAATTTGTGTAGACAGGTTATTGAGCATGAAACACATTCTCCTAAGCAATCTGTAAGAAAGCAAATCATAAGCAATCCCTTTCAGTTGACCCAGCTCCTTTTTGTTGATAACACGCTTTATTACATACCATAAAAACATCACTTACATTAGGGCCCATACAACACAGGGTTCATATGCTCTTTGGACCCATTGTGTAAGAGAAGTTTTTTAAGGTGTGTAATGAAGTGCATTGTCAAGGTAAATACAGTTAACACTTGTAAGCTTTTTATTTTTTATTCACACCTGATATTTTGAAACATTCACCAGATTTAATTGGGAGTTACCCACCTGCCTTAATGACTAATGCCTACATCCATAAAAGCAATCACTCATGCTGCCTGAATATTGGAGCTACATCCTAGAGAAACACCCACCGCAGATGATTGCGCACATGCCTGGGTTGCACTAATCAGTGCAAGGGATCACATGGTGCCTAAATCCAATTGATGCAGCGTTAATCCACAATAATCACTATTACAATCAGTAACTGTGTAAAATGTACACAGGTAGTACATTACTTCATATTACAATTGTGCATGTGGTACTGTACCACTGATTGGTCAAAGGGATCATCTGATTCTTTGACCCCTGTGACTGCAGAAATTGGCCCAAGTGATCATGCGATCCCTTGGTCAATCAGTGTGCCCAGTCCCTCAGGGCCTTTTTTCCCTAGCAACCCCAATCACAAATCATAAACACCAGTGATTGCGATTTTTCATTCATTTTGTTATGCGACTGCGAGTTTTTTCTTTGCATTGCATTATCCTTGTTAAAATCGCTCCAGAAAGCGATTGCAATTTGTGATTTGCAAATCAAATTACTGTTGTGGAAAATACTTCTCATGATGTCTATGATAAAGTAGCAAACATGGCGATATAAAAATCACTAGTAATTTTGTGATTCAGCTGTGCAGTCGAAAAGGGCCCTCAATGATCACTATTACTGTTTTTTTTACTGAAAAAAAATAGTTTGAAATAACAAAGAAGATAAAACTGGCACCATCCATCAGTGTTCAGTATTATTGCTCTTTATTAGAACAGGTTAGTGGTGCTCAAATACCCCTTTTTAAAATTCGAGTTTGGTCGAATTCGAATAGTAAATTATTCGAGGTCAGTCGAATATTCGAGTCGAATAATTTTTACTATTTGATTCGACCTCGGACTTCGAGCTCACTATTCGAGTCGGTATTCGAGCTCATTATTCGAGCTGACTATTCGAATTGGCCTTAAATAGCTTCCAACACTTGTTTTGAGGGTGAATGATGCAAGAAACATCTTTTTTTCCAAGTAACAACAGCAAGTGATTATGTGGGGATGTTCCTTTAAAAAAAAAAAAGGTGAAAAGAGAAGTTGTGTCCAGAATTTTGTTCAGTACTGTATATACTTCTTCTTCTTCTTCTTCTTCTTCTTCTTTATCTTCTATCTTCTTCTTCTTCTATATCTTCTTCTTCTATATCTTCTTCTTCTATATCTTCTTCTATATCTTCTTCTTCTTCTATATTGTCTTCTTCTTCTTCTTCTTCTTCTTCATCTTCTTCTTCTTCATCTTCTTCATCTTCTTCATCATCATCTTCTTCATCTTCTTCATCATCATCTTCTTCTTCTTCTTCATCTTCTTCTTCTTCATCTTCTTCATCTTCTTCATCTTCTTCTTCTTTATCTTCTTCTGCATCTTCTTCATCTTCTTCATCTTCTTCTTCTTCATCTTCTTCATCTTCTTCATCTTCTTCATCTTCTTCTTCTTCTTCTTCATCTTCTTCTTCTTCTCCTTCTTCTTCTTCTTCTTCTTCTTCTTCATCTTCTTCTTCTTCATCTTCTTCATCTTCTTCTTCATTTTCTTCTTCTTCATCTTCTTATTCTTCTCCTTCTTCTTCTTCATCTTCTTCTTCTTCATCTTCTTCATCTTCTTCTATATCGTCTTCTTCTTCACTTATTTCTCTTTTCAATTTTTTTTTTACAGAAATGCAGCTATTTTTGAGCGTAACAAATAGCTGGTGGCGCACGCATGTTGGAAGCGTCATTGTATGTGCTCCCTGGCAGTGGAAACACACAGACAGCAGGAGGTAAATTCAGCAGCAGGAGGAGGAGGATGAGTGTGTGGCAGCAGGCAGTCAATGAGGCAGGCAGCGTGACATAATAGCCCTGGTACCTAGCGGTGATACCAGGGCTGTAAATAAACACAACAGGAGGTCCCAGACAGCGGTCGTGCAGCCCACATCGTGTCCAATACACAACTGGGACAACACAGTTTTCAACCCGGGCACCTCAGAAAAATTAAACCTTTTTTTTTTTTTTTAATGGTTTTTTGGTTTTGTTTGTACAACCAATTACACAGATATATAGCTATTGTTTGACGTAATAGCTGGTGGCAGAGTGGCAGCAGAATGTAATTCTGTGTACCCTGGCAGTGGGAAACACAGACCGACAGCAGCAGCAGCAGGAGGAATGGAGGAGTAATGTGAGCAGCTATTGTTTGACGTAATAGCTGGTGGCAGAGTGGCAGCAGAAGGTAATTCTGTGTACCCTGGCAGTGGGAAACACAGACAGACAGCAGCAGCAGGAGGAATGGAGGAGTAGTGTGAGTGTGGCAGCAGGCAGGCAGCGTGACATAATAGCCCTGGTACCTAGCGGTGATACCAGGGCTGTAAATAAACACAACAGGAGGTCCCAGTCAGCGGTCGTGCAGCCCACATCGTGTCCAATACACAACTGGGACAACACAGTTTTCAACCCGGGCACCTCAGAAAAATTAAACCTTTTTTTTTTTTAATGGTTTTTTGGTTTTGTTTGTACAACCAATTACACAGATATATAGCTATTGTTTGACGTAATAGCTGGTGGCAGAGTGGCAGCAGAATGTAAATTTGTGTACCCTGGCAGTGGGAAACATAGACCGACAGCAGCAGCAGCAGGAGGAATGGAGGAGTAATGTGAGCAGCTATTGTTTGACGTAATAGCTGGTGGCAGAGTGGCAGCAGAAGGTAATTCTGTGTACCCTGGCAGTGGGAAACACAGACAGACAGCAGCAGCAGAAGGAATGGAGGAGTAGTGTGAGTGTGGCAGCAGGCAGGCAGCGTGACATAATAGCCCTGGTACCTAGCGGTGATACCAGGGCTGTAAATAAACACAACAGGAGGTCCCAGACAGCGGTCGTGCAGCCCACATCGTGTCCAATACACAACTGGGACAACACAGTTTTCAACCCGGGCACCTCAGAAAAATTAAACCTTTTTTTTTTTTAATGGTTTTTTGGTTTTGTTTGTACAACCAATTACACAGATATATAGCTATTGTTTGACATAATAGCTGGTGGCAGAGTGGCAGCAGAATGTAATTCTGTGTACCCTGACAGTGGGAAACACAGACCGACAGCAGAAGGGCAGCACACAACAGCCCACTGTAGGTGTAAAATGTGTGGCTGCAGGCGACGTAATAGTCAAACTGAACCAGGCTGGCTTAGTGAGCAGGAGCCAGGAGGTGGTAAAGGGTGGTAAGGCACATTAACGATGGTTCTTAGCCAGTTCATGTCCCCCTCTCGCCGACAACAGGGGCCAGGAACTCGCCTTCCACCCACGCCTGGTTCATCTTGAGAAACGTCAGTCTGTCCACAGACTTGTGAGACAGACGTGAGCGTTTCTCGGTGACCACGCCACCAGCTGCACTGAAGCAGCGCTCGGACAGCACGCTGGAAGGGGGGCAGGACAGCACTTCCAGGGCGTACTGCGCCAGCTCGCTCCAGATCTCCAGGCGCTTGACCCAATACTCCATGGGATCAACAGGGGCATCGCTGTCAAGCCCGCTGTAGGACCCCATGTAGTCAGCCACCATGCGGGTCAGGCGCTGGCTGTGACCGGAGAAGGATGCTGCTGCATCATGCACCTCCTCTCTAGTCACTGCTGCCGGAGCCTCTACATTCCTGTAGAGCTCATGGCTGAGAGACAGCAGGTCTGTGGGGCGCTTGCTGCTGGATGCAGGCACCTGCTGCTGCCTCTGTGCTGGCTGCTGGACAGTGGGGGTGGAAGGCGGGGGGAAGGCTTCCTCCAAGCGCTCAACAAGGGCCTGCTGCAAGCTCCTTATTTGTTGCGCTGGGTCTCCTCCTGCAGGCGGCAGGAACTGGCTCAACTTCCCCTTGAGGCGTGGGTCCAACATCATGCTGAACCAGATGTCCTCCCTCTGCTTCATCTGGATCACCCTGGGGTCCTTGCGCAGGCACGCCAGCATGTGCGCTGCCATTGGGAAGAGGCGGGCCACGTGTGCTGGCACATCGACGGCAGTGCTGTCCTCCTCATCCTCCTCCTCTGCCGCATCATCCTCTCTCCACCCCCGCACCAACTCAGCTGCGCTGTGCTGATCCCCCTCATCAGCAGCAAGGTCAGGGACCTCCACCAAGTCCTCCTCCCCCTCAGAGGTGGACTGTGCAGCTGCTTGCCGCTCCTGCTGGTCCAAGGCTGCCGCTCCCTGTTCCAGCAAAGCATCGAGGGCCCTGTTCAGCAGACAAACCAGGGGCACCCACTCGCAGACCATAGCATGGTCCCTGCTCACCGTGTTAGTGGCCTGCAGAAAGGGAGCCAGCACTAAGCACACCTGCTGCATGTGCCTCCAGTCATCATCGGGGATGATGGATGGGATGTTGCTGGTCTTGTCCCTTCTCCGAGCAGCGGAAACAGTGGCCAGGGCAAGGTACTGGTTGACAGCGTGCTTCTGTTCAACCAGACGCTCCAACATCGCCAGGGTGGAGTTCCAGCGAGTCGGAACGTCAAGGATCAGCCGATGGCGTGGCAGCTCCAGCTCCTTTTGCATGTCTTCCAGGCTCGCACAGGCTGCAGCCGAGCGCCGGAAGTGACGCACAACGTTCCTTGCCGTTTCCAGCAGTTCGCCCATCCCCTGGTAGGTGCGCAAGAACTTTTGCACCACCAGGTTCAGCACGTGGGCAAGACAGGGGATGTGGGTCAGGTTTCCCATGTCTATTGCGGCAACCAGATTGGCCCCATTGTCGGCCACCACCTCTCCGACTCTGAGGCCTCTGGGGGTCAGCCAAATCCTCTCCTGCTCCTGGAGTTTGGCCAACACATGGGTTGCCGTCAGCTTGGTCTTCCCAAGGCTGACCAAGTGCAGCAGCGCTTGGCAGTGGCGGGCCTTCACGCTGCTGCTGAGGCGGGGGGTTTGGCCAGGTGTGCCGGAGGATGGCAGAGGATCGGAGGAACCTGCTGCAGTTCCCCTGACCCTGCGGGGTGGCACCACCCACTGTGTTGCTGCTGCTGTGCCCGCTGCTGCTCTCCCATCCTCACCCCCTTCCACCAAGCTGACCCAGTGGACAGTGAAGGACAGGTAGCGGCCTGTCCCGAAGCGGCTGCTCCAGGAGTCCATGGTGACGTGGACCCTTTCACCAACCGCGTGCTCCAGCCCTCGCTCCACATTGGCCATCACAAAGCGGTGCAGTGCAGGAATGGCCTTGCGGGCGAAGAAGTGTCTGCTGGGGAGCTGCCAGTCTGGGGCTGCGCAAGCAAGCAGCGCACGCATGTCGCTCCCCTCCTGCACAAGCGTGTACGGCAGGAGTTGGGAGCACATGGCCCGTGCCAGCAAGCCGTTCAGCTGCCGCACGCGACGGCTGCTGGGAGGCAGAGCCCTAACCACCCCCTGGAAGGACTCGCTCAAAAGGCTCTGGCGTGGCCTTTTGCTGGCACGGGAATCAGCAGACACAGCAGAGGAGGCCACTGAGGACTGGCTGCCAGAACAGGCCTCAGTGTCGGCGGCAGGAGTTGCAGAGGGGGGAGGAGCAGTGCGTTTCCGCACTCCTGCTGGTGCTGCTGGAGGAGCAGGAGGGCGGGTGGCTGCTGTTGCTGCTGCTGCTGCTGCTGAAGGCTGTGCAGTGATGGGTGTGGTGCCACTGCCAGCACCAGATGCCTTCAGCCTCTGGAACTCCTCATGCTGGTGGAAATGTTTCGCAGCAAGGTGGTTGATGAGCGAGCTGGTGCTGAACTTTAAGGGGTCTGCACCTCTGCTCAACTTCCGCTGACAGTGGTTGCAAGTGGCGTACTTGCTGTACACTGTGAGCATGGTGAAAAAACGCCAGATTGGTGACAAAAACGACCCCCTACGGCATGGAACCGCTGCTGCCTGTCTCCCTGTGGTGGTTGGGGGGGGGGGGGGGGGGGCTTGGGTGCGGCTGGTGGTGGTACTGGCAGATGCTGCTGCTGCTGCTGCTGAGCCTGAGACACCAGCAGGCTGTGGGACCTGCGTACTGCTGCCAATGCTTGCAATGATGCGCCTCCTTGCAAGGCCCACAAGCGCATCCTCCTCCTCCTCCTCAGAGCTGCTGAGGACGACATCCCCTGGAGGTGGTGGCACCCAGTCTCTGTCTGTCACCGTGTCATCATCATCCTCCCCCTCCTGAAACATGTCCTGCTGGGATGATGACCCCCCAAACTCCTCTCCTGATACATGGATGGGCTGCTTGACTGTTGCCACAGTCTTGCTGTCCAATCCCTCATCCCCCAAAGTGCCTATCAGCATCTGCTCCTCAAGATCGCCAACAACAGCAGACAATTTACTCATGATGCCTGGGGTCAAAAGACTGCTGAATGACAGGTCGGCGAGTGACGGTGAACTGGCCTCCTCCCCAGGCCCTGCTGGGCGGCTGCTGCGAACAGGGGTGGTGGTGGTGGTGGTGGTGAGGGTGGAGGCCTCAGATGCAGAGCTGATGGCGGGCTGCTCATCCTCCGTCATCAGTTGCACCACAGTGTCTGCATCCTTTTCCTCAATGGGACGTTTCCGACCCGGCTGGAGGAAAATCGGAGCAGGTGCTACACGCTGCTGGTGCTGCTGTGTCTCTGCAGCGTGAGTTGCAGATGCTTCTGCTGGGCGGCGCCCAAGGCGTCCACGGCCAGTGGCTATGGGAGGAATGTTAGCCACTGACGCTGCTGCTGCTGCAGAACTGTGCATGGTGGCGCGCCCGCGCCCGCAGCTTGCCACAATGCTGCTCCCTCTCCTCCTGATTCCCTTGCTGCCCTTCCCCTTGCCCAAACTGCGCTGGCTGCCACTTCCAGACATCTTCGATGTTTTGGGCGTAAACACAAAAGTTTTTGAAAAGGGCGGGTGAAAAGTGGGGTACTTTAATGGAGTGGGTTGGTGGGTGAGGTGACTGAGTGAGTGTCCCGACTCCCTAGTACAGTAAGTAAGTAGTAACAGTCAGGAAGTACAACTAGCAGTTACAATAATCAGTAGTAATCACAAGGAAATAGAGTGTGTGTACACTACAGACAGTGAGTGCACGCACGCGCAAACACGCGCAGGAGCTGGCCTATGAACAGAGAGTGAGTGAGTGTCCCTAGTACAGTAAGTAAGTAGTAACAGTCAGGAAGTACAACTAGAAGTTACAATAATCAGTAGTAATCACAAGGAAATAGAGTGTGTGTACACTACAGACAGTGAGTGCACGCACGCGCACACACGTGCAGGAGCTAGCCTATGAACAGTGACTGAGTGAGTGTCCCTACTACAGTAAGTAAGTAGTAACTGTCAGGAAGTAGAATTTACAATAATCAATCAGTAATCAGAAGGAAATAGGGTGTGTGTACAGTACACAGACAGTGAGTGCACACACACACGCAGGAGCTAGTAGCCTATGAACAGTGACAGTGAGTGTCCTAGTACAGTTACAGTATATAACTATTCAGAAGGAAATAGAGTGTGTGTACTACACAGACAGTGAGTGCAAGCACACGCAGGAGCTAGCCTATGAACAGTGACAGTCAGTGAGTGTCCTAGTACAGTTACAGTATATAACTATTCAGAAGGAAATAGAGTGTGTGTACTACACAGACAGTGAGTGCAAGCACACGCAGGAGCTAGCCTATGAACAGTGACAGTCAGTGAGTGTCCTAGTACAGTTACAGTATATAACTATTCAGAAGGAAATAGAGTGTGTGTACACAGACAGTGAGTGCAAGCACACGCAGGAGCTAGCCTATGAACAGTGACAGTCAGTGAGTGTCCTAGTACAGTTACAGTATATAACTATTCAGAAGGAAATAGAGTGTGTGTACACAGACAGTGAGTGCAAGCACACGCAGGAGCTAGCCTATGAACAGTGACAGTCAGTGAGTGTCCTAGTACAGTTACAGTATATAACTATTCAGAAGGAAATAGAGTGTGTGTACACAGACAGTGAGTGCAAGCACACGCAGGAGCTAGCCTATGAACAGTGACAGTCAGTGAGTGTCCTAGTACAGTTACAGTATATAACTATTCAGAAGGAAATAGAGTGTGTGTACACAGACAGTGAGTGCAAGCACATGCAGGAGCTAGCCTATGAACAGTGACAGTCAGTGAGTGTCCTAGTACAGTTACAGTATATAACTATTCAGAAGGAAATAGAGTGTGTGTACACAGACAGTGAGTGCAAGCACACGCAGGAGCTAGCCTATGAACAGTGACAGTCAGTGAGTGTCCTAGTACAGTTACAGTATATAACTATTCAGAAGGAAATAGAGTGTGTGTACACAGACAGTGAGTGCAAGCACACGCAGGAGCTAGCCTATGAACAGTGACAGTCAGTGAGTGTCCTAGTACAGTTACAGTATATAACTATTCAGAAGGAAATAGAGTGTGTGTACACAGACAGTGAGTGCAAGCACACGCAGGAGCTAGCCTATGAACAGTGACAGTCAGTGAGTGTCCTAGTACAGTTACAGTATATAACTATTCAGAAGGAAATAGAGTGTGTGTACACAGACAGTGAGTGCAAGCACACGCAGGAGCTAGCCTATGAACAGTGACAGTCAGTGAGTGTCCTAGTACAGTTACAGTATATAACTATTCAGAAGGAAATAGAGTGTGTGTACACAGACAGTGAGTGCAAACACACGCAGGAGCTAGCCTATGAACAGTGACAGTCAGTGAGTGTCCTAGTACAGTTACAGTATATAACTATTCAGAAGGAAATAGAGTGTGTGTACACAGACAGTGAGTGCAAGCACACGCAGGAGCTAGCCTATGAACAGTGACAGTCAGTGAGTGTCCTAGTACAGTTACAGTATATAACTACAATACAAAATACAATCACTAAGTAGTAGAGGACAGCAGAAATACTGTCTAATACTATCTAATACTGTCTAAATACTAATGAGAAATAAACTAACAGAGGACAGGAGGACAGCTGCCCACACAGGCAAGGCCCTGAGACCTAAAGCTGTAAGCCTGCAGCAGCTGTCTGAGTCTTTCTCTATGTAACACAAAAGCTACTAACTAAAATACAATGTCTATCTAACTAACAACAATATAGGTGTGTATAGGAGGTGTATGTGAGCAAAAACGCTAGGTAAATGACCACAATAGAGCTCTTGCTAAGCCAAAGCACAAAGGAGCAACTCTCTCTCTATGCAAGTCTCAGGCAAGGACGGAGAAACGGAACATGGCAGCCGCTATTTATAGGGTAGGGGCTGGCCAGGGTCCCCCTCTGTGATTGGCTGCCGTCAGAGGGCCTGGGAGCCCTCTGATTGGCTCTAAGGACATCAATCTGGGCTATGACGCTATTCGAGCTCGGTATTCGAGCTCGAATAGCGCCGTTTGCTCGAATAGCTCGAATAGTGAATGGGCTTTTCGCGTTTACTCGAATAGCCCATTCGAATAGCTGTAGCTATTCGGAGCTCGAATACCAAGCTCGAATAGCTGAAAAAGAGCTCGAATATTCGAGCTACTCGAATATTCAAGCTCTGCTGAGCACCACTGGAACAGGTATAACACATAATTACACATACACCTTTTATATTCACCAACATGGATCATTAACCAACTGTGAGGGAATTGGCTAATTCATAATGGTACTATGCAGGGATTGGTCAACGTTCCATGTTGGTGAATATAAAAGGTATATGTGTGTAATACTCTTCAAACCTTAATTTAAAAAAATGCGATTTTCAAAGTTATCAATAAATATGGGAACGTTTCGCCAAAACAACATAAGGTGGTAGATTACAAAACACTCACTTTTAAATAGCCCTGGTTGTTAGCTTTCCATAATGGTGACATTTGTGACCTTTTTCTTATGTTCATTCTCTTCTGGGGCTATGCAAACAAAGTATGGCACTAAAATACTTTGTGGAAAAAAATGACCCATACAAAGCCACATGCACACTTTGGAGTTCATGGCCTGCTAGAAGCCCAACTAGCTATCAACTGAAAAATATGTGGTATTACTTTAACCATGATAAGTTTTAAAATAGATTTTAGTGTGTTTTAGAGTTGAGATCTATGGCTGTGAATTTTTTTTATGTGACAAACTGTGAAAAACTGAATAAAGAACAGTGACGTTTTTATTTTCACATATTCTGTATCAAAATAAAAAGCATGTAAATAGAAAACAAAGTGAAAAAATTTAAAATAATACATTTTCACCTTAAGGAATCAGCTTTTTAAATATGTATGCCATGGGGGTATATTATTGTTATTTTGCAAATAACGGCTTGCAATTGTTGCTAGGGTACAATGCGAAAATGAAAAACAATATAGAAAAAAATACACCTTTATTTACAAATAATATATTATTCACATATAGTGCACTAGGGACATACTTTAAATGTTGGGATTACCAGGATAAACGGGCAAATAAAATGTGTGCATTTTATGTATGGTAGCATTGTTTATTTTAAAACTAAAGTGGATGAAAATGTAGAAATTGTGTATTTTTACTTTTCCTTTCTCTTTTTTTTCCTTTAAAACGCATATCAAGAATAAATCCATTACACACACACACACACACACACACACACACACGCACATTATATATATATATATATATATATATATATATATACAGTATACATCCCACAAAAAGCCTAGTTTGTGGTGAAAGAACAAGATATATATCATTTCGGTGTGATAACTAGTGAAAAAGTTATTGGCGAATGAGTGGAAGTAGCACTGAAATTTGAAAATTGCTGGCATCCATAAGGGCTCTTTCACATCAGAGCTTGCGTTGGAGAACGCTCAAAGCATACGTTTTGTTGTACGCGTTTTAATGCGTTTTGATATGCGTTGCACTGCAGTGAGTGTGCGTTTTTAATCCGTTTTCAATGCGTTACTGCACATAGAAAAACGCAGGTAATTCTTTTTTCTTTTAGTTTTCAACTTTCTACATTGTTCCTCTGTTGCATTCTGGGACTGATTGCCTGCGTTAACGGATTAAAAACGCGCATAGTGTGCGTTTTACGTTGACTAACATTGTAATGCATAAAGCTAGCGTCGGCCGAAAAACTGCGCCTGGGTGCAGTGTAACGCAACGCACAAAAAGGCTGCGTTATATGTGAAAGCTAAAATGAAAGTCTATGGACTTTCATTTCACCTTGGGTAACGCAAACTTTACCCTTTGCGTTGAAACGCAGAAAATCTGCCCTAATGTGAAAGAGCCCTAAGGTGACAAAAACCCTGAGGGCTGAAGTGGTGAAGGTAGTGATTAGTAGGACTTCATTCCTGAGAGAGATATTCACTGATGTGCTAAATAACCTTGCAGCTTGGGTCACTATCATTGAGGTAAGTGTCTTACCAAAAATCCTCAGGAATACACTGTGCTCCACTGGAGATACTATACACACACTCAGGGGATCGCAGCAACGAAAAAGTCACTTCACTTTAATCAGTATATCCCAAAAAATCACTGCGCATGCTCATACCCTGTAAGATAAATCAAAAAGCGCACATAGTGCCCAGCATTGTCTTCAACAGACTAAAATCTGCATCCTGTGCTGCACTCCTGGGGGTAGTGCCACCACCTCAGATAGGGATCAGAAAGTCGCTTTTTCCTCTTTGTGGGAGCACTCACCAGAAGCGCGTCTTTCACCACTGCATATCAAGCCTCTCTCAGTCAGCCAAGGAGAAGACCACGATGTAAAAGCAGATCCAGTTTAATGTAAAACCGCCAGGTTACAGAGATAGTGCTCGCTCCAGCCGCGGACAAACGGAGCAGCACATTACCATCCGGCTTCCCTGTTTCCTGGTCGTGACGTCAGCGCGCTCCTCCGACTCACGCCCACGGAGTCGGAGGAGCGCGCTGACGTCACGACCAGGAAACAGGGAAGCCGGATGGTAATGTGCTGCTCCGTTTGTCCGCGGCTGGAGCGAGCACTATCTCTGTAACCTGGCGGTTTTACATTAAACTGGATCTGCTTTTACATCGTGGTCTTCTCCTTGGCTGACTGAGAGAGGCTTGATATGCAGTGGTGAAAGACGCGCTTCTGGTGAGTGCTCCCACAAAGGGGGAAAAGCGACTTTCTGATCCCTATCTGAGGTGGTGGCACTACCCCCAGGAGTGCAGCACAGGGTGCAGATTTTAGTCTGTTGAAGACAATGCTGGGCACTATGTGCGCTTTTTGATTTATCTTACAGGGTATGAGCATGCGCAGTGATTTTTTGGGATATGAGGTAAGTGTCTAATTTGGTATGGTTAAGGGACACTTCTACCTTCCATGGGTTAAGTGTCTAATTTGATATGGTGATATGGTGCACTTCTACCTCCCTTGCAGATCTCGCTGGTATTTTATAATTGGGATTTTTCCTGCACTGCTATTTATTACGGTACCTCTTACAGTAATATTTGTAAATCACTCAAATGGATTTTGAATAATCGTTCCATCAGAGTCAATAAGGTTTCTGTGGAACTTCCTATGCCTGCAGTATTAATTTTACTGTACATTAGGAAATACAGGTTAAGTGTGAATAGTTTTATTATACTATTTGAAGAGAGATCACTGATAAAGCTTGTGTTCTCATTTATTATTTACAGAGGTGATAATAAAGTCTTCATATCTTAATTAACTGTATGAAAATGACTAATACCTCAGAATGTCACAATGCAAGTGTCACACATGCTTTATATTCCAGGAAGAAAAAAAATGGTCTTTCTGACAAGAAATTACATTTTCATTTTTCTGGATTGCTGACCATATCATGACTGTGTGAGGGCTGGAACACACTAGAGTGCTTTTTTGAGAGTTTAAAGAGGAGCTGTTAGGTATAGGGTCTCAGAGAAAAAAACACATATATCAGTAGCTAAATATTGGCTCTACTTACATTACATATGCATTTCACTGTCCACATTTGGATTTCACAGAATCTTTATATAGTATTTGCAGAGAATGATGCTCCTGACAGCTCATGGCAGGTTCCATGTTTGTCTGTCTCCTATGAAGCCAAATGTGTCGTCATGTCCTGCCTGCTTCCTGATGATTCACTCACACAAAAGATCAGTAATGTAAAACACTACTGTGCAGTGAATATTAATTAGCCATGTGGCTAGGAACAATAGCGGACTCCTGCAGTGTACTCTGCCGGGAGTTTTTTCAGTGCTGTGGGCTGCTGCTTTTGTAACATGAGCCCTGTAACTTATCACTAGCAGCCGAGGGGAGGGCCCCAGAATGCTTTGCTGTATGGTATGCGGCTCTCGGCTTCTTAAGAGCTTGGGTCTAAAGCCGCATCTACACGCGTAGATGCGGCCGCGATGCTCCTTATCAATCGAGCCGCTGATGCGGCTCGATTGATAAGATCCGGCAGGACGGATCTTCGCACCGCCGATTCCCTGCTCGATCCCCGCGAGGGGACAATGGCAGGGAATCGTGCGGGAGATAAGCGGCGCCGGCGGGGACGAGCGGGCACGAGCGGGGAATCGAATGCGGTGCACGCGCGGCAAGCGGGGACGCGGCGGGCACGCGGAAGAGGCAATCCGGCGGCTAATCGAGCCGCCGGATCGCTACAATGTCCCATGGTGTAGATGGGGCTTAACATCCTTGCTGATAAGCACACATCAAAACGAAGAGAGATTTTTAACTTAAGTATTGCCTTTTTGGCTTCCTTCTAAACTGTTTAACACAGGAGAATAGAGGTTTAAATTAGCTTTTGCAGCCTGACAGTTACTCTTTAAGGATAGGTTTAAATTTCTAGCGATTTCCCTAAATGCTCTGCCAATGTAAATAAATGTAACAAATTCCACAGTAGCAATTTCAATTATCAAAATCGCAATCGCAGGACATGCATCATTTTGGGAGTGTTTGCACTTCAATGTAAAGTATATAAGTGCTGGCTAATCACTATGAAATCGCTACACATAGCTAGCGATTTGTGTGATTTTAAATTACTGCAAACTGTAAAAAAATCATAATAATTTGAAAGGACCAATCAGTATTACAATTGCTAATCACAATTTGCTACCACAATTGCTGGCAAAAAGCTTACAGTTTTTAAAATTGTTACCAAAATCGCCGGAAAAGGCTCATGAAATTGCTTACAAAATGCTAATTAACAACGCTAGAGATTGCGATAGCGATTTGTGACTTGTAGTGGGTTCCAGGCCTCAGGCACTTATACCTCTGGTGCTTGCTATTGCATACACTCTGAACTCAAACTATGAATCCATGCTTCATTCTATAAAGCCAAGCTCTAAAGATCATTCTGTTGGATTCCATAATTCTCTACTTCAGCAGTTGCTTCCAGCCCAGGAACTTGAAAACTTTAAAGCACACCTGAACTGAGAGGAATTCAGGCTTACATATTTATTTCCGTTTAAACAATGCAAATTCCCTGGCTGTCCTTCTGATCCAGTTCTTCCAGTACTTTTAACCACTTGCCGACCGCCCACTACCTATGGATGGCAGCAAGGTGGCTCCTGGGGAACTGATTAGCCGGGGATCACGCGCATGAATGGGCGTGCATCTGCCGGCATTAGACTCCGCCCACCCGCGACGTCAATCCGCCGGCTTATTAGCAGCGCCGGCAGGTTGTAAATACCCGATCTCGCCGTGTATCAATGTATAATACACTTTGTTAAGCTAAAAAAGTGTATTATACTGGCTGCCTCCTCCCCTGGTGGTCCCAGTGATCGAGCGAGCCCTTGTAGTAAAAGTGCACACACACTGATCCTGCCCCCCATGCCCCCTGATCACCCACAGCACCCCTCAGACCCCTACTGATCACCCCCTCAGACCGCTGTTTGCACCCAATCAACCCCCTAACCACCCATCAATCACTCCCTGTCACTAACTGTCAATGCTATATTTTAGATTAGGCTCTAATCAGCCCCCTGGGGGCTTCTGATCACACCCCCCCCACACACACACACCCTCAGATCCTCCCCAGACCTCCCAGACCCCCGTGTACTGTATATATCTATTCTCCCCTGTAATCTCCCACTGATCACCTGTCAATCACCTGTTAATCACCCATCAAACACAGGTGAACAGCAGTGGACTTTGGGCCCCTTAGCGCACCTAGGCTGCAAAAAAGTGTCACACATGTGGTATCCCCATACTCAAGAGAAGCAGTATAATGTGTTTTGAGGTGTATTTTTACACATACCCATGCTGGGTATGAGTATCTTTAGGATTTCACAGGTCATTCTGAGGCATTTGGTTTCCAGACTACTCCTCGTGGTTTAGGGCCCCTAAAGTGCCAGGGCAGTATAGGAATCCCACAAGTGACCCCATTTTAGAAAGAAGACACCCCAATGTATTCCGATATGTGTATGGTGAGTTCATAGAAGATTTTTTTTTTGTCACAAGTTAGTGGAAAATAACACTTTGTAAAAAAATAAAAATAAAAGACACGTAGCACAATAAATTTAGACATAAATGTATATAGAAATTTTACTTTATTTGAAAATAGTCAGCACAGAAAGTAAAAAAAAATTGACAAAATTCATGTCTTTTTTGACGAATATAATAAAAACTAAAAATCACAGCAGCAATCAAATAGCACTAAAAGAAAGCTGTATTAGTGACAAGAAAAGGAGGTAAATAAAATTGTTGCCTTAATGTAGAGTGACCAGATTTGACGGCCGAAAAATGGGGGGCTGGGAAGCTCACAAAAAAATGGCGTGGCCATGACATTGTATGGGCGGAGCTAACGTAATGATGTAATAGCGAGGCATAAGAAAGCAGTGTTTACAACATGATGTGGTCAAATGAGGATTCGCATCATGGGTGTGCAGAAACTGTGTGATGCTATTTAATAGTATACCGTAACCCCAAAGCAGCAAACATAGCCAACTATGACCATTAAATAATAAATGCAGCAATAGTTACCCCAGACACCAGAAAATAAACGCAATGTGGGCAACATGTCAGCACAAAATAAACGCAATGGGCAACATGTCAGCACAAAATAAACGCAATGTGGGCAACATGTCAGCACAAAATAAACGCAATGTGGGCAACATTTCAGTACAAAATAAACGCAATGGGCAACATGTCAGCACAAAATAAACACAATGGGCAACATGTCAGCACAAAATAAATGCTATGGGGGCAGCATTTCAGTACAAATTAAACGCAATGGGCAACATGTCAGCACAAAATAAACACAATGGGCAACATGTCAGAACAAAATAAACGCAATGGGCAACATGTCAGCACAAAATAAACGCAATGTGGGCAACATGTCAGCACAAAATAAACGCAATGCGGACAACATGTCAGCACAAAATAAATACAATGGGCAACATGTCAGCACAAAATAAACGCAATGGGCAACATGTCAGCACAAAATAAACGCAATGGGCAAAATGTCAGCACAAAACAAACGCAATGGGCAACATGTCAGCACAAAATGAACGCAATGGGCAACATGTCAGCACAAAACAAACGCAATGGGCGACATGTCGGCACAAAATAAACGCAATGGGCAACATGTCAGCACAAAATAAACACAATGGGCACATTTCACCTGGAAAAAAAAAGCATTTACTCACCTGACAGAAGTCTTCTCTCGCTCCCGGCCGGCCTCTGGCACGCCCGGACCATCTTCCTCCTCCTGCAATCTCCCGCGCTGACAGGCAGAGCAGGGCTACGGCAAGATGGCACCCAAAGCCCTGTACTGGAGACACAAATAGTCTCCAGTACAGGGCTTCGCCGGGCCCCATCTTCCCATAGCCCTGCTCTGTCTGCCGGAGGAATATGCAGGCTGCTGGAGCGGGGCTGCGGGGAATGAACTGGCGCAGCGTCTATAGACGCCGCAGCCAGTTCATGCAATGGACGGGGGCCAGAGTCATCCCGCAGCTAAAAGCGGAACGTTTCCCAGGACCTCATGCAGCCTGGGACAGCGCCCCCGAAGGCGGGACGCTTCCCGGGTAAAGCGGGACGTCTGGTCACCGTACTTAATATTCTTCTCAATTCAGAGGTGCTTTATATAATATATTCTGGGATCAGAGGACCGATCTTGAAAATGACTCACTCTGTAATGTTCATTCAAAATAATTAGCCCTTAACTTATTCATATATATTTAATAAATAGATTGCAAGTATAATACCTGGTTCATAAAAAAATAACAAAACTATCAAGATGATAAATATTATGCATACATCTTTGAGTTAATTTTATGGTAACATCAATATCCATGCAAAATCCACATAACTTTAATTTGCAGCTTGAGGTTTCACATTTAAAATGTGGATATAACAGATGCAATTGATTTTAAAAGCAAATGCAAAGCAGATGCAAATTGGTTGGCTCTGTTCATGGCAAATAAAAATTAATCATGTCATATATATATTTATGGCTCCTGTGTAGAAACTGACAGTTGACACTGACATTACAATTTCTTAAATGTGAACTTTTATGTTCACTTTCCCTTAGGATCACACACTTTCTTTATCTCCCTGGATGATGAAATCAAGACATCTTATGCAGTTCTAAAGTTTTCAATTAATTCAGCTATTCTTGGAAGAACAGTTTTTTTTATAATTCATCTGCATCTAGATTTGAGTAGTGTTCAGATTGAGGTTAAAGTAAAATTAGTTTAATAAGAACTGAATAACAACACTTTTTCTGAAAATATTTGGTAGTCATTATTTCTGGGTCTGAGGTGATCTCAAATTACAGCATTCTGAAATGTCTTGCAATTCTCAGTCTCAGCCTCTGTTTACTTGTTCTGAAGGTCCAAAATGAGATTTAGAACTATTTTAAGTTAGCATACTGGCAGCCAATTGTCCATTGACTAATTAAAATAGCACAAGAATTGCATACTGCATCAGCTTGCCAGAATGTGTAGGGTCTAAACTAACTCACTGCTATGCCCTGCAGGAGTTTGCCCACACAAAATACTTTGCATCTCAGCAGGGGTGCCGCATGCTGGCCTCCTATGCACCCAAGAAATAAGGAGCAGCACTGACAGCACTGCCACCACTCAAGAATGCAGGAACTGTACCCGAGGGATGAGGGCAGAGACCGGTAGTCAGCCCACCCGAAGACTTGGTCACCACCCAAGGATCTGTATTAACCCCCCCCCCCCCCCCCAAGGATAGATCCCTACCTTGTAGCGAATTGCAACCAGCTGCAGGAGTATGCAAGGTCTTGGTAAGACATTACCAAACAATGGGGGAGAAAGGAGCAGGAAGCCCCCCAACACCCTGCCACTTCTGGGGGAGCCACCTACACCCCCACACACATACACATACACACACACACACCACCACCACTTCTTGCAGTCCAAGGGATCCTCAAATGTTTTCTCCAGCACCACAATTCAAAGGTGCTGATTCATTGGCACTCAGCTGTTCTTACGGTCCAACTCTCACAACCATACATTACTACTGGAGAAACCATGGCTTTGACTATATCATGGTTTTGGCTTTGCTTTTTATTACACTGTCCAAGTTTGCCATTGCTTTCCTTCCAAGGAGTAAACGTCTTTTAACTTCATGGCTGTATCCCTCATCTGCAGCGATCTTTGAGCCCCAAAACACAAAGTCTGATACGACTTCCCTTTCTTCCGCCTCAATATGCCAGGAGGGAATGGGTCTCAATACCATGGTCTTAGTTTTTTAATAGCGAGCCTTAGGCCAACTTTTGCAATCTCCTCTTTCACCCTCACCAAGAGGTTTCTTAATTATTTTTTACTGTCTGCCATAAGAGTTGTATCATCTGCATATCTGAGGTTGTTGATATTTATTTCAGCAACCTTAATTATTTCCAGCTTTTGCTTCATTCAATCCAGCATTTCACATAATATACGAGCTTACAGAGTAACTTTCCAGGGAGACAGCACCCAGGTGTAAAAACCTGGGAGTGACCAGGTTCCTAGCCTCAACTGGATTGCTCTGTTAGTCTTGGTACAATCAAAAGTTAAAAAGAGGCAGTACACCACTGGCTGCAAAAATGCATAATCACCTGATGAAGGTCCTGCATGTCCATAACATGTTGTGTCACTGTTCCACAATACAATCAACTTTTTGCAGCCAGTGGTGTGCTGCCTCTTTTTTATTTTTGTTTTCACATAATATACTCTGCATTCAAGTTAAATAAATAAGGTGATAATAGAAAGCCTTGTAATACTCTTTTTCCAATATTGAACCAATCCGTTGTTCTATGTTTAATTCTTACAGTTGCTTCTTGACCTCCATACAAGTTCCTCAAGAGACATGTTAGGTGATCAGGTACTCCATTCTCTTAGGAACGTACCTTAAAGGACTTACGAGCTGAAGCAACAAAAAAAAGTTAATTACCTTAGCTGAATGTCAGACCTCAGGGCAGACGGATCGTGCCTCCCTTGCTATTTTTAGACCCTCTGTTATGTTAATCCAGCTATCATTATTGGCCCCGACCCGGGCCAGGGTCGCCTTAGCTCATGACGATTAGAATTGCCACTTTAAAACTCCTCTGCCTACAGCTCTGGGAGCGCACATCGTCGTTCGGTATACTGTTATACGTCATGTGGGTGTCACCACATGACAGACTGCACTTCGAGCCGGCCGCGCCCCCTCAGCACAGAATACCAGCGCTGAGCGAGGGAGGATGTTACCTAGCTACAGGACTTGTTTACTGCAGATTTGAATAAAATAAAGTACTCTGCAAATCTGCAGTAAACAAATCCTGTAGCTAGGTAACGTCCTCCCTCGCTCAGCGCTGGTATTCTGTGCTGAGGGGGCGCAGCCGGCTCGAAGTGCAGTCAGTCATGTGGGCTGTCATGTGGTGACGCCCACATGACGTATAACAGAATACCGAGTGACGATGTGCGCTCCCAAGGCTGTAGGCAGAGGAGTTTTAAAGCGGCGATTCTAATCGTCATGAGCTAAGGCGACCCTGGCCAGGGTCGGGGCCACTAATGATAGCTGGATTAACATAACAGAGCGTCTACAAATAGCAAGGGAGGCACGATCCGTCTGCCCTGAGGTCTGACATTCAGCTAAGGTAATTAACTTTTTTTTGTTGCTTCAGCTCGTAAGTTCTTTAATGTATTTCCACAGTCAAAGGTGTTTATATATTCAATGAAGCAGAAGTACATGTTTTTCTGAGAATTCCTTGCTTTCTCCTTAATCCAGAGAAGGTTGGCAATAGCAGTTAGCTGTGATAGCAGTTATCACGTGATAATGTTCTCATATGTTGCTGTTACTTACAGTAAGTAGTAGAAATCTGACATTACCGACAGATTTTGTACTAGCCCATCTTCTCATAGGTGGGTTCACAGGGTTTTCTTTATTTTTAAAAGCACTTAGTGAATGGCAGCTGCTCTGTCCAACTGTTAAAATAGTGTGCAGCAAGCAGGGAGACTGGCCAGCATCTTTGTATTAATCATTTTCAGGGAAAGTCTTAATAAAGAATAAAGGCCATGCTGAGAATCCCCTATAGAGAGATAGACTAGCCCAAAATCTGTGGTCAATGTCAGATTTGTACTACTTACTGTAAGTTACTCTAGGAGAAATGTACTTCTTATTTGTATGTGTTTTAAATTTTAAGATTTCCACGATGGTTCCTCTTTAAAAAGGAACTGTAATGACAAATAACAATATACAGCAGATTGCTGTATATTGCTCATCATGATACCCACTTTTACAGTATTTCTCCTGGTTTAAGCATTCAGAAACACTTCCTATAGCTATATATTTCTGTACTATATATATGGGCATACAACACTGCTCTCCCACTAAGGCCTGGCCTAGCCCGATTATTATTCAGAATTTTCCCCCTTCCCCCCAATCATTCTGGAAGACATGTAAAAAGGATGCCAGGACAAAAGGTCACCAGATGAAGTCCATACATATTATAACAGGGTGCTGGAGTAGATAAACGTTTATAAAAGGTAGCTCGATATAGCTGATAAACGTGATTTTATTTACAAAAGGGCACTGGGTATAGCTGATAAACATGGTTTTGTTTATAAAAGGGTGCCTGTTTGTAGCCATTGAGTGTGATTCCATTTACAGAAGACACCAAATGTAGCCAATATTAAAATATAACCTTAATTCCCCTGGTGTCTAACCTACCCATAAAGATTTTAAAGGTGCACAGACATCTTAAACCTGAACACTTTGGGAGATTAATGTCCAAAACTTTTATATTAACCATATTGTGCAGCACGGTGGCGTAGTGGTTAGCTCTCTCGCTTTGCAGCGCTGGGTCCCTGGTTCGAATCCCAGCCAGGGCACTATCTGCAAAGAGTTTGTATGTTCTCTCCGTGTCTGCGTGGGTTTCCTCCGGGCACTCCGGTGTCCTCCCACATTCCAAAAAACATACAGATAAGTTAATTGGCTCCCCCCTAAAAATTGGCCCTAGACTACAGTACTTACACTACATAATATAGACATATGGCAAAGGTAGGGATTAGATTGTGAGCTCCTTTGAGGGACAGTTAGTGACAAGACAATATATATATACACTGTACAGCGCTGCGTAATATGTCGGCGCTATATAAATACTAAATAATAATACTATTGTTGATAAAATAAATATTATGGACGTTAACCTCCTTAAAGAGTAACTGTCAGGCTGCAGAAGCTAATTTAAACCTCTATTCTCCTGTGTTAAACAGTTTAGAAGGAAGCTCAAAAGCCATTAGTGAAGATAAAAATCTCAGTTACCTTTGATGTGTGCTTATCAGCAAGTCTGTTATAGACCCATAAAGACGCAAGCCGCATACTAAACTGCAAAGCATTCTGGGGCCCTCCCCTCGGCTGCTAATGAGACGTTACAGAAGCTTGTAATCAGTCCAGCGTGTAGCACTGATAAATCTCGGGGCAGAGTACTCTGCAGGAGTCAGCTATTGTTCCTAGCCACATGGCTCATTAATATTCACTGCACACTGTGTTGTTCAAGTAGGAGCTTATCTGTGATCAGGAAGCAGGCAGGACATGACGACACATTTGACAGAAAAACATGGAGCCTGCCATGAGCTGTCAGGAGCATCTATCTCTGCATATACTATATACAAATTCTGTGAAATCCAAACGTGGACAGTGAAATGCATATGTAATATAAGTACAGCCAATCTTTAGCTACTGATATATGTGTTTATTTTCTCTGAGACCTTATACCTAACAGCTCCTCTTTAAGTGTGCAAATTCTACTTCCATTTGTGCATTTCTAACCTGTTTCCAGCACCTTCAGATGGGACGAGGGAGTGTAGCAGGTTCCTTTTACCTACTCTGGTGAATAGATCTCTGTTAAGGATTTGATGATTGAATAATGTAGAACGGACTTTAGAAAAAACGTTTTCATCTTCCTTGAGCCTTTTGCTCGACAGTCTTGAAAAACAAGGATGTTTTGTTACCACCATACTTAATTGAACCCCTTTTCATTTTATTGTTTATTATTTTTGGTAATCACAATTCAGTGTTTTGAGTTGCTTAGGTTAGCAGAGAAACTAATTCTGTGAGCTCTCTCAACCTTAATTATGGGAGACCTTGATTTTCTTTCTAAATGCTTTCATTGAAAGAACAATTCAGAGAGTATAGCATTCCAAATTGAGCAAAACACAAGTCTAATATATATAATGTTAAAAGCTAGTCTTCCATATCAAGTTTGAGTACAGATTTATGAAGAAACGCGGAAAAGCCGCCACATGGACGCAGGATGAGGCGGCTGTTTCCGCGGCTGGCATAGCGGAACGCGAAAAAACCGCCGCGTTTGATTCGGCGGTTTGCGCGCACAGGCCTGCTACTGACGGTCTGACCAGGCGCGGGGAGGCCACCGCATGTGCAGATAGCGGTGCGTCTCACCCCGCGTGCAGGCCAGCAGAGACAGTGCAAAACGTGACTGGTGTGGCTGGGACTGATAGTTCACACAGGTTCAGAATGAGAGGCAGAGTTTATATGACAGCCAGAAGAAGGTCAGCTGACCAAGCTGGTCAGCTGACATCTCCACCACTTTTCATTGGTCCAGCACTTAGGGTGGCGCTGGAGAGCGCTATAGTATATATGCTGGGTGCTGGTCATTCTCTGGTTGTCTGTCGTTGCGATCACTACGTGGTAGCACTCAGGCCTTGTCTGTTTATGTGTTCTAGCATAGTTTCCAAAGGTGTTGACATCAAGGAGTTCACACCTTAGCATTAGGAATATTGTATTGTATTATTTGTTATGACCTGCTGCCTGCCTGACTATTCCTCTGAACCCTGATCTTGTACCTTGCTATTTCTGATATCCTGTTGCCAATCTCTGCTCATTCCTGGACTCTGTACCTGCCTCCTGATTCTGTACCTCGTTATTCTGATTCTCCGTTGCCTGACCCTGCCTATTATTGGATTCCGTATCTGCCTTCTGATTCTGTACTTTATCTGTCTGTGTGTTGACGACCTGGCTTGGCCGACCTCGAGAACTAGCCTTACTGTTAGAGGCAGTTCCCAGATCTGTTAGTGACACCCGCTCATTGGTGTCACTCACGCTCTGTCCTTCCCACATTCTGCTTAGCTCCTCCCCCGGGAGAGTCTAGGTTTACGGAAGGAGCATACTTCTGTGCAGTATTCCTTACTGCCTCTGTACCTACTACTTAGGTACAGTCCACTGTGTTACTGTTACACCCAGTCACTCACTTCTCTCTCAGGTGTCCAGAGGTTAGTAGATATATCTGATTATCGGTGATACTGCAGATCATCAATAATAGGGTATATTCTGCATTCTCGGTGATACTGCAGATCACCGGTAATCAGACCCTCTCTGTGTTACACCGATCGTTACAGAACGACAGACCAAAATGCAAATGGACGCACACACTGACTGTCTGGGCGCACTTGCCACTTCGGTGGAAAACATCAACCAAGTGCTGGGTAGCCACAAGACTATGATTGAAGCCTTGTCTGGTTCTTTACAAACCCTCCAGACAGCAGTGGATGAGGTGCGATCCCCTCCTAGCTCTGACATACGTTTGCCTGTATCTGAGAAATTTTCTGGTCACAGATCTGACTTCCGAAATTTTAGAAGTAGAGTGTTATCTTATTTTGAGTTGAGACCCCGATCTTCTGGAACTGTGGCCCAAAGGGTCACATTTATTAAGACTTTGTTATCAGGCAATTCTCAGACGTGGGCGTACAGTTTGCCCACCGGAGACAGCCCTCTACCCCAGAGACCATTGTCCCACAAAGACTGGTACTAGCAACAACTGAGACATGGAAAGACTGGACGGAGACGTTAGGGCCCTTTCAGCAGGACGTCCCGGAGGGGAAGCCTGAAGGGGTTATGTTTATACCACTGCCATTTGGTCTTCAGATCTTACAAATGTTCCATTCACACAGAAATGCAGGACATCCTGGGGCCTCCAGAACACAGGATCTTGTTGCCAGGTGCGCTTGGTGGCCTTCTCTGGCAACGGATTGCAAGGAGTACTTTAGAGAGTGTGCGGTGTGTGCAAAAAGTAAGCCCTCCCGGCTGGCACCTGTGGGGACGTTGCAGCCCTTGCCCACCCCGAGTGAGCCATGGACCCACCTGTCCATGGATTTTGTGGGTGAGCTTCCCCGGTCTGAGGGCATGTCGGTCATTTGGGTGGTAGTCGACCGCTTTAGTAAAATGGCCCATTTTGTGCCCTTGAAAGGACTCCCCTCGGCCCAGGATTTGTTCATCATCCACGTTTTCCGATTGCATGGCATTCCGGAAAACATTGTGTCAGATCGGGGAGTCCAATTTGTTTCGAGATTTTGGAGGGCATTTTGTCACCAAATGGGCATGGAACTGTCATTTTCATCGGGCTACCACCCACAGACCAATTGTCAGACTGAGAGAGTCAACCAATCATTGGAACAATTCTTGAGGTGTTACGTTGCAGAAGCGCAAAATGATTGGGTCAAGTTTTTGCCCTTTGCAGAATTTGCGCACAATAATTTGAAAAGTTCTTCCATGGGATTCTGTCCATTTCAGATAGTTACTGGGAAGCTGCCCAAATTTTCCCCATTGCCAATCGCTTCCACTCCGTTTCCAGCTCTGGAGGCCTGGCAAAAGTCATTTAAGGACGTGTGGTGGATCGTGAAAAATAATCTAGAGAAGGCGTTTCAAAGTCAGAAAGGTGAAGCTGACAAAAGACGTTCCTTAGAGTGGAGGTTTCAACCAGGAGACTTAGTCTGGGTGTCCACACGTCACTTGACCTTGAAACAGCCTTCAGCCAAGTTGGGGCCCAGGTTTTTGGGTCCATTTCTAGTAACTAGAAAGATCAACAATGTTACTTATGCCATTGATCTTCCTGCCAGTATGCGTGGCGTAAGATCCTGTCATGTGTCTCTGCTTAAACCAGCAGTCCATGTGGGTCCCACTCCTCCTCCTCCTGTGATGATAGATGACCAACCTGAGTACGAGGTAGAGAAGATTTTAGACTCACGCATAGTTCAGAACTCAGTACAATATCTGGTTCATTGGAAAGGGTATGGTATTGAGGAGAGATCATGGGTACCTGAATGTCGCATGCATGCTGACAAACTGAGAAGGGAATTCCACGCTTTACATCCTGAGAAGCCTGGAAGGAGCTGTCCGGAGTCCACTCCTCAGGGAGGGGGGGGGGTACTGTGAAGAAACGCAGAAAAGCCGCCGCATGGATGCAGGATGGCCGGCTGTTTCCGTGGCTGGCATAGCGGAACGCGGAAAAACCGGCGCGTCTGACGCGGCGGTTTGCGTGCACAGGCCTGCTACTGACGGTCTGACCAGGCGCGGAGAGGCCACCACATGTGCAGATAGCGGTGCGTCTCATCCCACGTGCAGGCCAGCAGAGACATTGCAAAACGTGACTGGTGTGGCTGGGACTGATAGTCCACACAGGTTCACAATGACGCGCGCGCACTGAGAGGCAGAGTTTATATGACAGTCAGAAGAAGGTCAGCTGACCAAGCTGGTCAGCTGACATCTCCACCACTTTTCATTGGTCCAGCACTTAGGGTGGCGCTGGAGAGCGCTACAGTATATATGCTGGGTGCTGGTCATTCTCTGGTTGTCTGTCGTTGCGATCACTACGTGGTAGCACTCAGGCCTTGTCTGTTTCTGTGTTCTAGCATAGTTTCCAAAGGTGTTGACATCAAGGAGTTCACACCTTAGCATTAGGAATATTGTATTGTATTATTTGTTATGACCTTCTGCCTGCCTGACTATTCCTCTGAACTCTGATCTTGTACCTTGCTATTTCTGATATCCTGTTGCCAATCTCTGCTCGTTCCTGGACTCTGTACCTGCCTCCTGATTCTGTACCTTGTTATTCTGATTGTCCGTTGCCTGACCCTGCCTGTTATTGGATTCCGTATCTGCCTTCTGATTCTGTACTTTATCTGTCTGTGTGTTGACGACCTGGCTTGGCCGACCTCGAGAACTAGCCTTACTGTAAGAGGCAGTTCCCAGATCTGTTAGTGACACCCGCTCATTGGTGTCACTCACGCTCTGTCCTTCCCACATTCTGCTTAGCTCCTCCCCCGGGAGAGTCTAGGTTTACGGAAGGAGCATACTTCTGTGCAGTATTCCTTACTGCCTCTGTACCTACTACTTAGGTACAGTCCACTGTGTTACTGTTACACCCAATCACTCACTTCAACGCTATTTTTTTTATCCCCCCCCTGCCCACTGCCCCCTCCTGATCACCCCCCCCCACCCCTCAGATTCTCCCCCGACCCCCCCCCCCAACCCCCCCCCCCCCGTGTACTGTATGCATCTATCCCCCCTGATCACCTGTCAATCACCTGTCAATCACCTGTCAATCACCCGTCAATCACCCGTCAATCACCCCCTGTCACTGCCACCCATCAATCAGCCCCTAACCTGCCCCTTGCGGGCAATCTGATCAACCACCCACACCAATAGATTGCCCGCAGGTCCGACATCAGATCACCTCCCAAGTGCAGTGTTTACATCTCTTCTCTCCTCTAAACACCCACTAATTACCCATCAATCACCCATCAATCACCCCCTATCACAACCTGTCACTGTTACCCATCAGATTAGACCCTAATCTGCCCCTTGCGGGCACCCAATAACCCGCCCACACGCTCAGATTGCCCTCAGACCCCCCTTTATCAATTCGCCACTGCAATATTTACATCTGTTATTCCCTGTAATAACCCACTGATCACCTGTCAATCACCCATCAATCACCCCCTGTCACTGCCACCCATCAATCACCCCCTGTCACTGCCACCCATCAATCAGACCCTAACCTGCCCCTTGCGGGCAATCTGATCACCCACCCACACCAATAGATCGCCCGCAGGTCCGACATCAGATCACCTCCCACGTGCAGTGTTTACATCTCTTCTCTCCTCTAAACACCCACTAATTACCCATCAATCACCCCCTATCACCACCTGTCACTGTTACCCATCAGATTAGACCCTAATCTGCCCCTTGCGTGCACCCAATCACCCGCCCACATGCTCAGATTGCCCTCAGACCCCCCCTTATCAATTCGCCAGTGCAATATTTACATCTGTTATTCCCTGTAATAACCCACTGATCATCTGTCAATCACCCATCAATCACCCCCTGTCACTGCCACCCATCAATCACCCCCTGTCACTGCCACCCATCAATCAGCCCCTAATCTGCCCCTTGCGGGCAATCTGATCACCCACCCACACCAATAGATCGCCCGCAGGTCCGACATCAGATCACCTCCCAAGTGCAGTGTTTACATCTCTTCTCTCCTCTAAACACCTACTAATTACCCATCAATCACCCCCTATCACCACCTGTCACTGCTACCCATCAGATTAGACCCTAATCTGCCCCTAGGGCACCCAATCACCCGCCCACACCTCAGAACGCCCTCAGAGCCCAGCCCTGATCACCTCGCCAGTGCATTGCTTGCATCTATTTCCCCCCTCTAATCACACCTTGAGACACCCATCAATAACCTCCTGTCACCCCCTAGCACACCTACCCATCAGATCAGGCCCTAATTTTCCCCGTGTAGGCTCCTGATCACTCGGCCAAACTCTCAGATCCCCCTCAGACCCCCTTCCAATCACCTCCCCAGTGCATTGATTGCATCTATTTTCCCCTCTAACCACCCCCTGAGACACCCATCAATCACCTCCTGTCACCCCCCTAGCACTCCTATCCATCAGATCAGGCCCAATACATCCTGTCATCTAGGAGGCCACCCTGCTTATGACCGGTTCCACAAAATTTGCCCCCTCATAGACCACCTGTCATCAAAATTTGCAGATGCTTATACCCCTGAACAATCATTTTGAGAAATTTGGTTTCCAGACTACTCACAGTTTTGGGCCCGTAAAATGCCAGGGCAGTATAGGAACCCCACAAGTGACCCCATTTTAGAAAGAAGACACCCAAAGGTATTCTGTTAGAAGTATGATGAGTTCATAGAAGATTTTATTTTTTGTCAAAAGTTAGCGGAAATTGAATTTTTATTGTTTTTTTCACAAAGTGTCATTTTTCACTAACTTGTGACAAAAAATAAAATCTTCTATGAACTCACCATACCCCTAACGGAATACCTTGGGGTGTCTTCTTTCTAAAATGGGGTCACTTGAGGGGTTCCTATACTGCCCTGGCATTTTAGGGGCCCTAAACCGTGAGGAGTAGTCTAGAAAACAAATGCCTCAAAATGACCTGTGCATAGGACGTTGGGCCCCTTAGCGCACCTAGGCTGCAAAAAAGTGTCACACATGTGGTATCGCCATACTCAGGAGAAGTAGTATAATGTGTTTTGTGGTGTATTTTTACACATACCCATGCTGGGTGGGAGAAATCTCTCTGTAAATGGACAATTGTGTGTAAAAAAAAATCAAAAATGTGTCATTTACAGAGATATTTCTCCCACCCAGCATGGTTATATGTAAAAATACACCACAAAACACATTATACTACTTCTTCTGAGTACGGCGATACCACATGTGTGGCACTTTTTTGCAGCCTAACTGTGCTAAGGGGCCCAAAGTCCAATGAGTACCTTTAGGATTTCACAGGTCATTTTGAGACATTTGGGTTCAAGACTACTCCTCACGGTTTAGGGCCCCTAAAATGCCAGGGCAGTATAGGAACCACACAAGTGACCCCATTTTAGAAAGAAGACACCCCAAGGTATTCTGTTAGGTGTATGATGAGTTCATAGAAGATTTTTTTTTTGTCACAAGTTAGCGGAAATTGATATGTATTGTTTTTTTTTTCACAAAGTGTCATTTTCCGCCAACTTGTGACAAAAAAAAATCTTCTATGAACTCACCATACTCCTAACAGAATACCTTGGGGTGTCTTCTTTCTAAAATGGGGTCACTTGTGTGGTTCCTATACTGCCCTGGCATTTTAGGGGCCCTAAACCGTGAGGAGTAGTCTAGAAAACAAATGCCTCAAAATGACCTGTGAATAGGACGTTGGGCCCCTTAGCGCACCTAGGCTGCAAAAAAATGTCACACATGTGGTATCGCCGTACTCAGAAGAAGTAGTATAATGTGTTTTGGGGTGTATTTTTATACATACCCATGCTGGGTGGGAGAAATCTCTCTGTAAATGGACAATTGTGTGTAAAAAAAATCAAATAATTGTCATTTACAGAGATATTTCTCCAACCCAGCATCTGTATGTGTAAAAATACACCCCAAAACACATTATACTACTTCTCCTGAGTACGGTGATACCACATGTGTGGCACTTTTTTGCACCCTAACTGCGCTAAGGGGCCCAAAGTCCAATGAGTACCTTTAGGATTTCACAGGTCATTTTGCGACATTTGGTTTCAAGACTACTCCTCGCGGTTTTGGGCCCGTAAAATGCCAGGGCAGTATAGGAACCCCACAAATGATCCCATTTTAGAAAGAAGACACCCCAAGGTATTCCGTTAGAAGTACAGTGAGTTCATAGAAGATTTTATTTTTTGTCACAAGTTTGCGGAAAATGACACTTTGTGAAAAAAAAAACAATTAAAATCAATTTCCGCTAACTTGTGACAAAAAAAAAAAAATCTTCTATGAACTCACCATACTCCTAACGGAATACCTTGGGGTGTCTTCTTTCTAAAATGGGGTAATTTGTGGGGTTCCTATACTGTCCTGGCATTTTAGGGGCCCTAAACCGTGAGGAGTAGTCTTGAAACCAAATTTCTCAAAATGACCTGTGAAATCCTAAAGGTACTCATTGGACTTTGGGCCCCTTAGCGCAGTTAGGGTGCAAAAAAGTGCCACACATGTGGTATCGCCGTACTCAGGAGAAGTAGTATAATGTGTTTTGGGGTGTATTTTTCCACATACCCATGCTGAGTGGGAGAAATATCTCTATAAATAGACAATTGTGTGTAAACAAAATTAAAAAATTGTCATTTACGGAGATATTTCTCCCACCCAGCATGGATATGTGTAAAAATACTCCCTAAAACACATTATACTACTTCTCCTGAGTACGGCAATACCACATGTGTGGCACTTTTTTGCAGCCTAACTGCGCTAAGGGGCCCAAAGTCCAATGAGCATCTTTAGGCTTTACAGGGGTGCTTACAATTAGGCACCCCCCAAAATGCCAGGACAGTGAACACACCCCACAAATTACCCCATTTTGGAAAGTGGACACTTCAAGGTATTCAGAGAGGGGCATGGTGAGTCCGTGGCAGATTTCATTTTTTTTGTCTCAAGTTAGAAGAAATGGAAACTTTTTATTTATTTTTTTTTGTCACAAAGTGTCATTTTCCGCTAACTTGTGACAAAAAATAAAATCTTCTATGAACTCACCATGCCTCTCACTGAATACTTTGGGATGTCTTCTTTCCAAAATGGGGTCATTTGGGGGGTATTTGTACTATCCTGGAATTTTAGCCCCTCATGAAACCTGACAGGTGCGCAGAAAAGTCAGAGATGCTTGAAAATAGGAAAATTCACTTTTGGCACCATAGTTTGTAAACGCTATAACTTTTACCCAAACCAATAAATATACACTGAATGGTTTTTTTTTTATCAAAGACATGTAGCAGAATAACTTTCGTGCTCAAATGTATAGGAAATTTTACTTTATTTGAAAAATGTCAGCACAGAAATTTTAAAAAGTCATTTTTTTGACAAAATTCATGTCTTTTTTGATGAATATAATAAAAAGTAAAACTCGCAGCAGCAATCAAATAGCATCGAAAGAAAGCTGTATTAGTGACAAGAAAAGGAGGTAAAATTCATTTAGGTGGTAGGTTGTATGAGCGAGCAATAAACCATAAAAGCTGCAGTGGTCTGAATGGAGAAAAAGGCTCTGGTCCTTAAGGGGCGAAAAGACTGTGGTCCTCAAGTGGTTAAAAGATGGCCTTAATTTCAGTGGTTGAAAGCATGCCCTGAAAGAAGGGAATTAAAACTCCTGCAACTTCTGTTTTGTTTGAGCTGGGAGAATCAGGTATATCCAAGCCTGGCGTATTGCCAATTGGTTCTCCAATATTTTGTGAGAGTTCGGAACTCATTAATTTCTGAGAACCATAATCTGGGCTGTAATAGTTTCATAGTTTAAATCAGAGTTTTTTTTCTTTCATTTCTGGAAGATAAGATAATAATTTCTGTGGGCTGCTCTTTTACTTCAACCTTTGTCCGGTCTTTTACTCTGTTAGCTACAGTCAAGCAAATGTAATGGGTGGGCTGTATTGCAATACACTCTAACTTCACAATGTCAACAGAATATAATAAAAGCAGCAGCTGAAATTATAACTATCCCCGGGGCCCAACTGTTAGATTTAGCTAAATGACAATAGGCTTATTGAGGTAAATTATATGTGTGTGTTTTTGAGTGTGTGTGTGTCTTTTTTACATGTAGAATCCCCCAAAACCTTCAAAGGCCCCCTAAAGGCCTTCTTCTTCTTTTTCAGACGTGAGGGTAACTCTGTCAGATATAAGGAGGGGCTCTTTTCTCATTGATAATGTTGAATATTATTATTATTTTTATTTTTTTTTAAACAAAAGTGATATCACTTCGCTTAACTCTGACTTCTATAAAAAAAAAAACTTTCAAAATGACTCACATTTCTTAATATTATTTCTTTCCATAATTTATATTTCCACTTCTGTTTTTTTTTTTAAGATAAGAGTAGACGTGTGCTTTAGTGAAAGTATAGGCAGCATGCCTCTCTGCAGGGTGTAATGCAACATCCAAGAAGAGTGCTGAGATGTCTTTCACTATAAGTCAGTGGCTATGATTGTCACATCATTATCTTGAAATTTAAACTAGGGACAGCTGTAATCTAACTGCAGATACATTGCACTTATTTGAAACTTAACTCTATGGAATCAAGTGGGGGTAATATTAGTGCTCAAAACTTAGCAGGAAAAAGGAAAGAAATCATTTAAAAAAAAAAGACTACATTTTCTTGGAGATATGGTACCATTTACAGATGCACCATATAGCGGTTTTAATTAAGGAATGTTGTGACAGTTTCTGCTCATTTCACCGTTTGAACATTAAATCAACAGGAGTTGATACTGTGGGGGGTAGATGACTCAGTTATTGCCATTACCTGGCAGTATATGGAGCTAGATGAATGCAAATGAAATTAACAGAGCACTTGTTATGTGTGAGTGACACAGTGTTACGCTATACTTCTACTTTATATTATTAAGCTTAGACAAGTACTGTAAAACAAAAGCAGTTCAGAACTACTGTCTTAAAAATCATTCATGTACACCTTAGAAAAGTACTTACAGAGTGTATGTAAACAAGTTATGCTAAAATGTACATTTCCCTTTCTTTCCTGACTTTTAAGGTACGTCTATTATTTTTTGTTGTCTGTCCTTGGAAGGAAAATTAAGTAAATATGTTGAGAAAGGACATAAGGTAATAAAAAGAGTAAAAACAAAAAGTAGAGTATAAAGCTGGCCATACACTGGGGTTGAGGTAAACAAAGTATTGATCCCTCTCAGAGCAACCATGGCCCCATTGTCAGTTCATGAGGCATTCTTTAGACAACTTTCTGTAGATATTAACTACTGCATACTAGGAAAACCAAAAAACAAAATATACCATTTTGATGATGCCTTAAAGTGACTCTGTAACAAAAATTACAACGTTTTTTCTACCATCCTACAAGTTCCTAAACCTATTCTTATGTGTTCTGGCTTACTGTAGCTCTTTCTACTATAACCATCTCTGTAATAAATCAATGTATCTTTCCCCTGTCAGACTTGTCGGCCTGTGTCTGGAAGGCTGCCAAGTTCTTCAGTGTTGAACTGTTCCTCTATGCACACTCCAGTGTGTGTTTTATTTACATAAGCCAGCAGCTTCTCTGCTATCTTATCAGTGATAGAAGAGAGCTGGATAAAAATCCTCCTCTGGAGGCTGTGAAAGGAGCTGGTCTGTCACATACTGAGGAATTAACGACATAGGTAGAGCTGTCTGCAGGAAGCCTGTAATGTTCAGTGCATGAGAGAAGCTGGGGACAGAAGGTAAACACACACAAGTGATCTCTTGAGATTCAGAAGTAAGGCTGTATACAGCCTGCTTGTGTATGGATGTATTTTCTATGTGTGGACATGCTGTACATCAACCTACTTCCTGTTTTGGTGGCCATTTTGTTTGTTTATAAACAAACTTTTTAAAACTGTTTTTGACTACTTTTAATGCAGCAGGGAGCAGTGAAATTGTGACAGAGGGTAATAGGAGATGTCTCCTAACACACTGGTATGTTTACTTTTGTGCGATTTTAACAATACAGATTCTCTTTAACATAGTCATCTGGTTAAAGTTTACCCGAGGTGACATGTGACATGATGAGTTGAACATGTGTATGTACAGTGCAAAACATATTATTAAACAGGTTGTTTATTTTAATTTTTTTATTTTGCTGCCTGAAAGAGTTTCATTTTGTTTTTAAGGCATGCAAGTGACAGCTTCTGTCTTGTTGGGAATATAGTAAACATCACTAATAAGAAGATGACAGCCATAAAAACTTTTCCTGGCAGGATATAACTTCTGAGGGTAGGTGAGAGATAGAATAAGGTCAATAGTTCATGCATATTAATGCTGAGACTCTAAATAGACTGCAATTGAGCAGAGACAACAAAACATTCTATCTACTTTGTAAATGTTTAAATATAAAATAAAACCATGGGATTCCTAAATAAGTCATCTTTAGGAGTAGGAGGATAAATACATTTATTTACGTTTATCTCACTAGTTTATTTTCACCTTGTGTTCATTTTAACACAAATTGGGCCTGATGCTATTCCAGGTGATAAATAGCTTGCAGATGCGAGCTACTTATCACCTTTCCATCGCACAAGGATTACCGGCAAATCCTATTGCCAGTTTCACTCGTGCGATGGCCGATCGTTAGGGAGCATTACTCAGGCGAAAGCCTGAGCGATGCTCCCTATTACCGGGCGATGGGGAGTGAGGTTTACCCTGTGGTGCTGTCCATCAGCACCACGGCCTCGCTCCCCACACATGCGCACAACCCGCCGAACATCCGCCGCCATCTTCCGCCGCTGCATCTGGGGGTCTCCTTTAATAAGGAGACCCCCAGAGCTCCCTGCCGGCCGCCACTCGTCTCCGCAACCCCCCACAAAGCTACAAAGTTCATTGTCTGTCATCATGACGACACATGGTGATCTCACCCAAGGTATCCAGAGCCTTCGAGGACCAGAAGAAGAATTTCTGCCAGCATCTAGATCTCAGGGGAGGCGAGTTGAAATGCCCTCTGCATACCTCCTGGCGGCTATCCTGAGTCAGGACTAGTATTACCGTTCCTGGCTTATTTTTTCGACCCCGAGTCTAACTCAGGGTTACCGCCAAGGAGGTTAAGAGCTGACTGTTCCATTCCTGCCCGATATATCTAGTATTCCTTCACTACCCTCCCCCTAACAGATAACGCTGTAAGATGTTGCTGCACTTCACCTGTTCACAATTTTACTGTTGTGGCTCATTGGTGCATATTTGATGGTGTGCTGAAAACATAAAATCATAAAATGTATTTTAGATCATTTAATCACATAGTTTGATTTGACTAACTTCCACTATATTAATCAAAAGTGAAACGGTTTAACATTTTGTAGCGTAAACTAAAGTTTTCCAAAACAGGGATTCATCAAAGGACCCTAGAAGGCAAATAGATCTGAGTTCATCTATATTTAGCTGCACTTGCGAAAGTGGTAACAGTTATTTTTAGTTAGTGTAATAGGCTGCAAAAAGGAGAATAAAGAACTGTAAGTACCCTGAAAAGTTTGTGAAAAGGCTGGAGCGGCAACATTTTTCTAAAACAAAACTGACTGGACAACAGATACCAACACAGATGCAGTGCATTTCAATGGAAACAGACAGAAGCCATTCCCACTATCCATTTTGCGAGTGGAACTGGAATGACTCGTGGCATCACAGAGAGCATTTCAGAGAGGGGAGAAATGACTTTTCTGTCCATTCCAGTTGCTAATTAAAACTGATGCCAATGGATGTAAAATGTTCTGGGCTGGACTGAAACGTATGTCCAACTGTTTTCATGCAGCATGGTGTGAACATAGCCAAGAGAATTACCAGGAAACAAGAAAGCTCTAGCATAGAAAAAATAATTCCCTCAGGACCATTTTACATTTAAAATAGTTTAATCTAAAATAGTTTTTCACCACATGTGAAGATACATTTGCCCTTAACAATTTAGTAATAAAAAAATGTGAGCCCCCCCATTGCTAAATCTTCAAAAATACTGGCGGTGGGGGTGTGTAAGTTAACTTCTAAAAGTGATAAAATGAATCATAAAGGTCAATATTGTTCAGCCTTCATCGTTTTGTCAGTATTTTTTAAAGTAAGTGAATATGAAAATTGCATTTAAAGCTTTATGTAAAGGCTACATACTTTACACCACAAGGCTGCTTCAAATATTTTCATCTTTTGCAGCAACAAAAATATCTTCTGAAGTTTTACCAGGTAGTGTTTTCCCTTTAAGACTGAACACAATAATGTTATCCGTATACTCGCCCATGTACAATGCATAATGCTGTTAACTTTGAGGCTAATTTGTCAAACCATTTTAAACTATAGAAACTGTCTCCTGGCTGAGTTGGTCAGATGTGCCAGACATCTTATTTACTTGTATGCAAAGTAGAAAATTCTGTCAGGGCTAAGCTAGCAAGTGACAAAGATACAAATGAAGGCAGACAGTTTACATCCCACTCAGGGCAGCATGATCCATCGCAGGCACAGTTTCAGTTACAATAGTCCACAAAAGAGTCTTCAGAAACATTGTGTTCAATAGAAAGCACAGAAGACAAGATTTATTAAGCACAAGACACAAGGATAGGCTATCTTGTGTTATGATTGATGACTCCTTTAAACACCAAAATGTAATTCTTTAATAATTCAGATCATGTCTCTGCTGGCAGTGAGGTAATTTTTGTATATCACATCCTTTTCTCCTCCTAAATTGGAGAATACATACTGTGTTCCACAATAAAAAAACATTTGCTTAATTGCAGAGGAAACTGCAAGGACAGTAGTTGCATATGTTTAGAGGTTTTCCAGTTCTTTTTCATACACTAAAACATAGAAACAAAGTTAATAAGGTTGTAAAAGATATTCACTTATAAATTAGACATAGGGATTCATTGCACAACAGTTTGTGGAGTCAAGCAGTTAAAATAATGACTACAAGCTATTCAAAGTTTGCTTAGTAATCACTTTTGAAATTCTGAAGTGCAACTTGCATATTGAATTTGGCTATAATTATTTCATAATGCAAACATATGTTTTATATACAGAAAATGAAATATTTTAATATCTGGACATTTTCAACAATACAATAATGGGTAAAATGTCTTTCATTTTTTACAACTAGAAAGCAGAGTTCAGGGGGTAATTGTTTACTATAATAGAATACAAAGCAGTTCACTCTGGCTTAGTTCTTGAAGTAGGAAGGAGAAGATATCAGCACTGCTAGTGGTAATTAACCTGATTTAGGAGGGTCATAAGCTCAGAATAAGTTAAAGGACCTTTATTGCAAAAAATGTAAAATGTAAAATACATGTAAACACATACAAATAAGAAGTACATTTCTTCCAGAGTACAATGACCCATACATTACTTTTCTCCTATGTTGCTGTCACTTATAGTAGTAGGTTGTAAAAATGTGACAGACCTGAGGTTTTGGACTAGTCTATCACCTGGGGGACTCTCAGCATGGCCTTTATGCTTTATAAAGACACTCTCTGAAATGGATTTATACAAAGATGTTGGCCAGCCTCCCTGCTCGCTGCACACTTTTTTTGGCAGTTAGACAGAGCAATTTCCATTCACTAAGTGTTTTGAACATAAAGAAAACCCTGAGAGTCCTCCAGGAGGAGATGGGCTAATCCAAATCCTGTTGGTTCTGTCAGATCTGTACTGCCCACTGTAGGTGACAGCAACAAAGGAGGAAAGTAATATATAGCTCATTTTACTCTGGTAGAAACGTACTTCTCATTTGTATGGTAAATGTACTTCTCAGCATGGTAATAATCGCTGGGACAAGGACAGGTGAGATACTTATTGCCCCACATGCTTTTTCTGATACGTGCAGCAATGATTTATACACTCACACAAAGTGTTGCATTATGGGAGTAACGTTTTGCGCACTTGAAGCTGAATCTTTGCAAATACATTAGCTAAATTACAAACCTACATAGCATTCTCAGTAGTTTTACTTCCTTGGTTTCTTTTAGCTCTCTACAAACATCCCTGTAGTTCTCAGTGAATTAACTGTGTGCTTTGCAACATGCGCAGTATAGAATTCCACAGCAGTCAGCCTCAATGGCCAGTGAGGAATATATTACCTGCTTTGCTGTGGGGTTTCAGCTTCCATCCTGCATCTCTTTTTAGTGAAGTGGTATAAAAATTATTTTTCATAAACACAAACACTATGCAAAATTACTGCTGAATATAAAAGAAGACATGTTAAGTTCATGAAAAATGAAAGCATATGAAGTAAATAAATACTAGAGTCTCAAAACCCTGCAGTTCTAGGACTTTTATTGAAAATAAAACCTTACAAATCTTTCAGGAGTTTCAGTGTCTTTTGGAGTGTGGTTATGCTTCACCTTGAATTATCAAACAATAATATACTTAACCAGCATCATCACGCTCAAGCTTAATTTAGCTTTGTGCAGAACATCACAAGGCTTCTCAGTATAAATGAATCTTCCCTTCACCTTGTATTGTCAAACATAGCTGAGTCAGTGTTTCATTATTCACCTGCATAAATAGTATCATTTTTATAACTTTCATACATGGCTGAAACTATTATTGATCTACTTCAATGGTGGTCAGATACCAGACCACCCATAATAGTTTGATCCATTTGAAAAAACTTCTCCTCAACTGAAACGTGGTATGTTGAAGAAATACTCCTTACTATATAGTTACTTGTTTAATGGTTTACAAAGTTCTCATGAAAAAGAATAGGGGTGCACAAAAGAGTCAGTGGAGCATTAAAGAGAACGCGAGGTGTGTTTAAAGAATGTTATCTGTATACAGAGGCTGGATCTGCCTATACAGCCCAGCCTCTGTTGCTATCCCAAACCCTACTAAGGCCCCCCTGCACTCTGCAATCCCTCATAAATCACAGCCGTGCTGTGAGGCTGTGTTTACATCTGTAGTGTCAGTCTCAGCTGCTCCCCCGCCTCCTGCATAGCACCGGTCCCTGCCCCCGTCCCTTCCCTCCAATCAGCAGGGAGGGAAGGGATGCAGGCGGGGACTGGAGTTCTGCAGGAGGCGGGGAGAGCAGCAGACTGACACTATAGAGATAAACACAGCCAGCTCTGACAAGCTGTTTGTCAGCAGCATGGGTGTGATTTATGAGGGATTGCAGAGTGCAGGGGGACCTTAGGGGGGTTTGGCATAGCATGTCTACCCCCCACTGATAAACAACAACAATCAAAGGAAGAGCTTACTTAACTTAACCCATTCCTTCCCAAAGAGAAATGTTAATCTATACAGCCAGCTTCTTACTAGCTCTCAGGCCATCAAGAGCTGCATCTCACATTGGGAAAAAACAAGCTAATTTGCTGCAATCTCTAGGGATTTTAAATAAAACGCACAGAGGAAAAAAAGGTGGCCAGGCCCATAAAAAATGCCACACTCAGACTCAGTCCAACTTCAGGGACCCAGGCCCATCCAAGGGAAAGAACTTTCCAGCGATCTCCAGTGATGTGTACTGTAAATCAGAGGCTGAAAGTAGCAGAAGTTACCATGACCCTAGTCAGAAATGCAGTAACACCCCGGCAGTGAACCCAGTCGGCAATGCTAAGCCCCATGCAGTCACCGCATTGCTCTGCAATGCCCGCTCTATAAACAATAAGACAGCCATTATTGCGGACCTTATTCAGGCATGCGATTTTTCATGCATCACTGAAACCTGGATTGATGCCAATGCGGGCCCCACATTGGAAGCAACCATCCCATACAATTACTCAGTCCTAAGTGAGGGAAGACGAGACCGCAGAGGAGGGGGTGTAGCAATTTGTGGCAAAACAACTCTGCAGCTCAGAGCCCTGAATGTTGGCTCAATAAAGTCTTTTGAATGTATAGGTGCCCAGATCTCAGCTGGTAAAGGCTTCAAAATTTTAGTCTTTTATCGTCCCCCCAAAGATGCTGACCCATTCCTACAGGAATTCTCAGAACTCCTGGCAATGCTAACTCTGTCTTATCCGAGATGGATCATCCTTGGTGACTTCAACATCTGGGCTGATAACACTCAATCACAAAAGCAAATGAACTAATAAATCTCATGGGTGGACTAGGCTTCACACAAGTTGTAAAATCTGCTACCCACAGAGGAGGGCATACGCTAGACTTACTGTTCCACCTTGGAATGGACATTAGTAACATAACAGTAACCCCAGTGGTGTGGTCAGACCATCACATAATACAGTTTACTATTGAACATCACCCTATCAAGCAGCTCCCTAAAGAAACAATCAAAATCCGTCCCCTGAATAAATTAACACCGGAGAGGATAACTGCCAACCTGGATTTTACAAATCTGCTCCACAGTCAAATGGACCCAAACACTCTAGTAACCCAGTACAACAACACGATATATGAAACACTGGACAGTATTGCCCCATGGCGCACCAAATCGGCAACCAAAAAGCAGAAAGCTAATTGGTTTGACAAAACCATCATGGATCTAAAAAAGAAAGGGCGCAGACTTAAAAGACAGTGGCGTAAATCGGGGTCTGAGGAGCACAAATCTAGCCTAATGCAACACCTCAGACAATACCAACAAGCAATAACCAAGAAAAAATCAGACTTTATCTCGCAAAAAATATCTACAGCCAACAACAGAGCTGGTCAACTCTTCCACACAGTGGAATCACTCTGCAATCCTTCCTGCCTAAAAGCCCCAACCACATTCTCCAGGGAAAGGTGTGAAGAATTCTCTGCCTTCTTCACAAACAAGGTGTCTACCATCCATGCCAGCATTACACCAACATCAATTTACCACTGGACTTTGCATCTACCTACTACCGTACCACCATGGCAAGTCTTTGAAAATCTGAGTGAAGAAGATTTTGGAATTCTCATTCAAAGTCTCCGCCCCACTACCTGCGACCTGGATCCTGGCCCAACTGGTTCCTTAATGCAGTGCCCAGAGCTGATCAGGCCAGCACTTCACAAAATCACTCAGTGCTCCTTGCAAAGTGGACTTTTCCCAGAAGAACTAAAGAAAGCGATCATAAAACCCCTCTTGAAGAAACCATCACTAGATCCTGATTCTGTAACCAACTACAGACCAGTGGCGAACTTACCATTCCTATCAAAAGTTATCGAGAAAGTAGTCGCCAACCAGCTGGAAGCCAGGCTTACAGATAACAACATCTTTGATACTTTTGAGTCAGGATTCAGGAAAAGGCACAGCGCTGAAACGGCATTAGTCCGAGTAATGAACGATCTACTCACTGCAAGGGACAGGGGTGATTGCTCAATTTTGATTCTTCTTGACTTGTCTGCAGCATTTGATACTGTGGATCATGAAATACTAATCCAGCGACTGAAGAATTACTGTGGCCTAAGGGGTACTGTTCTTAGCTGGTTTCAGACCTTCCTATCTGGCAGGACACAGCAAGTATGTCTGGGCACACACTACTCAAATCCAGTGCCACTTCCCTATGGAGTTCCACAGGGTTCTGTACTATCACCATTACTCTTTGCAGTCTACATGCTCCCACTGGGCAAAATAATCCAGAACTATGGCCTAGGATACCATTGTTATGCAGATGACACACAACTGTATCTGTCCTTCAAGCCTGGCACCCAAGACCCATCAGCATCCATAAATGCGTGTCTAGTGGATTTACAAAATTGGATGAACACCAGCTGGCTGAGGTTGAACTCTGATAAAACAGAGGTGTTGGTGGTAGGTGGTCCACACATGATGGATAAAGTTCAAAACGCTCACCACCTCAAACTAGCAATTGGGGGAGATACTGTACAGTATAAAGACTCTGTGCGAAACCTTGGGGTGATCCTGGATGGAAATCTAAAACTCAAACAGCAGATATCAGCTGTCGTCAAGTCTTCCTTCTTCCATCTAAGAAATATAGCGAAAATCAAACACCTTATCCCAGCTGAAGACCTACCTGCCCTGGTTCATGCATTTGTATCCTCCCGCCTAGACTACTGCAACGCCTTGTTCATCGGATCTACAGAAAAGGTTCTGCGCCCCTTACAGCTAGTACAGAATGCTGCAGCCAGACTCCTAGCCAATGCCCCCCGCAGCTCACACATCACCCTAGTACTGCAAACTCTTCACTGGTTACCAGTAAAATGGAGAATCAATTTTAAGATCTGCCTGCTGACATTCAAGGCTCTACACCACATGGGACCCAAATACATAGCAGATCTATTGGAACTTTATGCCCCTCCATGCACCCTCCGCTCTGCCAACAAGATGAAGCTGGTTATTCCCAGGGTACACTTAACATTTGGTGCTCGGGCCTTTTCCTACGCAGCCCCTACTCTATGGAACTCACTTCCACAATCAGTACGAGAGGCTCCCTCTCTGGACAGCTTTAAAAAAAGGCTAAAAACTCACCTCTTTTCCCTAGCCTTTGAGACTGCATAATGCAGGGTCACAGCGCTTTGAGTCCCCAGGGAGAAAAGCGCTGTATAAATATTATTGTTATTGTTATTGTTTAACAGAGGCTGGGCTGTATAGGCAGATCCAGCCTCTGTATGCAGATAATATTCTTCAAACCCACCTCGGGTTCTCTTTAAGTAATTGTTTCATTATTTGGAAGGTAAACTGCACTCTTAATACTTACAGCGCAGGCTGTAATGGATAAACTTTACTCAGACATCTGAACAGGGCTCTTATGTCTCCCCTCTAATGGGTGTCAAACGAAAAGATTGTCTGGAACACAACAGAAGACAATAGAAATGTTTTTCATATCTACATATCAGAGCCAGTAAGAATTTAAAAAATATATTTTTGTTAGGTAGTAAACAGATAGTCTTACTGACATGCAAAACTATCCTGCCCCATTTAACTACTTGCCGACCGCCTAACGCCAATGGGCGTGGCTGCGGCGGCAGCCCAAGGACCGCCTAACGCCAATTGGCATCAAGTCCTGGGGCTCTAATTTGTATGAGATCGCGTGCACGCTGCGCGCGCATCTCATGCTCAGGGGGCAGAGCTCCGCCCCCTCTTCAGTCTCCGAGTGGCTATTGCCGCTCGGGAGACTGTTAGATGGCATGATCACCGTCTATTTACTTGTACAGCGCTGCGATCAGCAGCAGCGCTGTACTGGGGACAGCCATGTGACACGTGTCCCCATGGGAGACAAGAGAGCGATCGGCTCTCGTTGGCAGAAACCTATGACAGCCTATCACATGATTGGCTGGGTGCAGGGAGGGAGGGAGGGAGAGAGGGAATAACAAAAAAAAACATATTTTGTTTAAAAAAAGGAGATAAATATTTATAAAAAAAAAAAAAACTTGGGGGCGATCAGACCCCACCAACAGAGAGCTCTGTTGGTGGGGGGAAAAGGAGGGGGAGGGTATCACGCGTGTGCTGTGTTGTGCGGTCCTGCAGCTTGGCCTTATAGCTGCAGTGGCCATTTTAGTTAAAATGTGCCTGGTCTGTAGGGGGGTTTACCACTGTGGTCCTCAAGTGGTTAATAGAACTGAGTTAGCAAATGAAAGACACTAGTTACCACTCCATTAGTTTGCAGATTGGTTAATTAATCAGTTGAAGAGAATATCCAAGCAGCTCAAGGTGACCCAAAACTATTAGGAAAGTATAGAGGACTAAAAGAGACCAAAAAGCCCTCCTACTACTAAAAAGTAATGCTCAGTGTAGTTTCCCTTCTTAAAACAGAAGGTATTAGAAATAATTCAACTTTAAGTGAGTGACTGTGGTCTCCCAAAATGCATCACTACTGACTATGCAAATTATATGTATGCCCTTGAAGCCAGGCTTGAATCCAGAACCGCTGATGCATAGCAAACCTATCTGCTTATAATATTTGATGTAGCTCTGAAATTTAAGATATAATTATAAGCTATAGGTTTGTTATACACCAGCGGTTCGGATGCAAGCCTGGCTTCAGGGGCATAAAGAGATAATTTCAGCCTCTGTGACTATAGTTCTTAGAGTCTGCATATCTGTAATAGGATCAAGTCAGTTTTAACTTCTTCCAGCTTAGCTGTGATCTGAGCTAAGCTTGCATTGCAGGAGCTAATGCCCTTCTTAATTTGTTTGAGCGAGGGGGCCTGGTCATCATCTCCGGAGGATTCCTCTGCACCATCTTGGGTCTCGCACTGGAACTGCTTGAGATTGGCTGTACCTCTGTCACATGGCGGGTCATCTCATCGTCAGGACAGCGGTTCAGACATCAGGGAAGTCAAGAGGGCCTGCTTCAGCAGGGTCAGCGACCATAGCTACCGATACAGATGGGGTTTCAGGAGTTCAGAGTGGGAGCCGAACAGAAACACATCCTAAACAATACCAGTTGCCTGGCAGCCCTCCTGGTCTATTTGGAAGTGTCTGAATCTCACCAGAAACAAGCATGCAGATAATCTTGTCAGATCCAACAAAAAATGTCAGAAACGCCTGATCTGCTGCATGCTTGTTCAGGGTCTATGGCTAAAAGTGTCAGAGGCAGAGGATCAGCAAGATAGCCAGGCAACCTATATTGCTTAAAAGGAAATACATATGGCAGCCGCCCTATACCTCTTGCGTCGGTTCCCTATAAAACTGAATTATTGCTCAGTTGAAGCTAACTGATCAGCAGCAAGTGGCTTTCATTTGCTAACTCTGCTTCCAACAAGTTGGTTAAGATTTGTATTTTGGAAGGAGATTTTCTGTTCAACGCTAATGACAACGGACTGCAATGCATTGTTTTAGATTGCATTATAGTAATGAGAAGCCTTTCACTGTAAGCATACTTATTACATTACATACTATGCATTATTTATTTATTTATTTAATTCTTAACATTCCTGATATTAGTTTACATATGTATGAATCATAAAATAATGGGAAGAGAGTAAGAGAGTGAAATGGAGAGAAAGGAAGAACTAAATTAAGCTGATATTGTATGCAGAATTCTAAGCGGTCCATGTATATTTATGAAGACGTGTGACAATACCATTCTCCTTGTAACTATCATACTGCAACCTTATTATCTGGCACTGTACGAAAACATTTGAAATCAAAGGGTAGCTCTGAAATTGCTGTTTCCAGAATCGACTTGGATATATGAGATAAATGCACAACTTTTCTCTGTTCAGCTACAGGGCAAACAATGAACTATCTGCTTTTCGAGCACTGCGCCTAATTTAGCTAAAGATGGATAGATATTTATACTGTATACTTTCTGTTCGTGTTTATCTCTAGACAATTGGAGAATTAATTGTCATTTAAATAAATGTGTTTCATCCAGAGAAAAACCCAGTGTTCATCCTATTTTTAACCATGGAGGAAGTTAAGTATTCACATGGGGCACCTTCACCTTCAGGTATCCATGAGGGATAATAACTCATTCTGCAGGAGCACAATGTGCCGTGATTAACGTTTTATTTGAAAAAGACCAAAGGAGAGAAAGCGGTAACTGACACAGAAACCATGGAAGACAATTATTTTATCTCTGAAGCGTCTCTTTTTCTAATTCACGGTTATTCATGAACTGCCGCAGATAGTGGGAACAGCTAATATTATCTGGATGAACTCGTAGAAATTCATATGTTTCAGGGCTCTGGGTGTTAATTTCTGTAAGGTTCTTGGTTATGGGACCTAATGCGATCAGATGAGATGAAAATATTTACTTGGCAATGGCAAAAATATTTTGAACTTTTAGCAGATTTAAATAGAATATTTTTATTTGAAACAAGCGAAAGAAAGAAAGAAAGAAAGAAAGAAAGAAAGAAAGAAAGAAAGAAAGAAAGAAAGAAAGAAAGAAAGAAAGAAAGAAAGAAAGAAAGAAAGAAAAAAAAAAGTTGCAACTCTTGAACTATTGATGTGTAGAGTTCCGCAGTTACCAGTAAGCGTGAGCTTTATTTTGGTGAGCTGTTTACTGTCTGAGAGAAGATTTTGATTGGTTGTCTTCAGCCACTCGGGAACACTGCTTGATAATAGCAGGCAAATAAAGAACTCATACCCCCCTCCCCCCCTGACACAAACACACTGTAAACAGACATTTTGTTCCAAACCATGTTTTTTATTATGTTCCTTGCTTCTTGAATGATTGGATACACTGTATATGCAGATTAAAAAAAAATGCTCTGTGACAGGTTTATCTGCCTTCCTGGTGCTCCACTTTAAAGGGGAACGTCAGCCTAAACCAACATACTGTCATTAAGTTATATTAGTTATGTTAATTAAAATAGATAGGTAATATTATCTCTTAACATCCCTGTTTTAAAAGGACAGGCAAATGTTTGTGATTTCATGAGGGCAGCCATCTTTTTCATGAGCAGCCATCTTTTTGGTTGAAAGGAGATGACAGGGAGTGTGAGACACAGTTCCAACTGTCCTGTGTCCTGATCAACACTCCCAGCTGCACGCGCTAGGCTTCAAATCTCTAACTAAATTTTAAAAAAAACTGCACCAAAACAGCAGTGCGAGAACAACAATGTCAGAAATCCCATCATGCTTTGCACACCATCAGGGAAAAAATGCCCGGGCAGTTTTATTCTGTGCAGCTAAAAATGAGGCTTGGGTAAGAAAAAAAAATTCCCCCACTGCTGCTTTATCTCCTGCTGGCTCTGTGCTCCATTGCCCACCACCATAATTCAAGCCACAGATCAGCGGTAAACTGTGGTGAAGGCAGCTAGTTTCACTGTAACAGTGCCTCTGTGTACAGGAAGTGACATCTCTGTTTACAGATGGGACAGACGGGACTTCCAAAGCCACTAGGGCTTAATTTAGGGGTAGGGTTTATATTTCGAGCATGCTCGAAATATATGATAGATCTTACTTTAAGGGGATGTCCTACTTTCGGGGGAAACATGGTAGCACTCCAGATAGAATATGGATCATGGCCGTGGCTGCTATCAGAAATTTTGGGTCCCCTCACACATCATCAGGTCTGCCCCCTACTCCCCAAGCTGCGTGCTTTGGCATCATGGACAGAGGAGACCGGAGCTGGTTGTGCGATCTGCACAGGCGATAGGCATGCTGAGTAACAGCACCGGCCATTCGCTATTGCTGCAGAGGGAGGGAGAGAGAGAGAAAGAGAGGAAGGGAGGACACAACTGCAGGGAGGAGGATAAAAAAAATGCAGTGTTGACAATAACATGATCGTTAAAGCTAGAATTGTGATTTCAGAATAAGAATCAGAATTTATTTTGCCAAGTACAAGAGAAGATGTACCCGGTAATGGTTTTGGCACATGTGAGGTTCAGATCAGAGTAGAGTCAAAGATGAGAGATAATAAATAATAAAGGTGCAGTAAAAACAGCAAACAGTAAAATAAAAGTAAATTAATGCCTTGTTCTCATCATACGTACTGCCGTGTGAATTTCAGCAGTGCGTATGATGTGCAAACATGCAAATACAGCAGAAGTGCATAGACGGCACTTCTGCCAATCCCATAATATGGGGTGCACAGCATTTTTTCGGGAAATGCATCACTTACCCATTCACTGTTATGAATGGGATCAGCAGCACAGATAGAGTGCAAAAGTATGTGTTGCGCTACAGTCGCATGGTGATCTGCACAAAATGATGTGAGCAAGGCCTAACAAGCAGAGAAAAGGCAAACAACAAGTTTGCAACCAAGTTGTGTATGATGGACAGGCGGATTGGTGCTCACTCGTCAGTGGCAGCAGTCAGAGTGTTCGAGGCCCAGAAAAGGTGGATGGTGACAACAAGCAGCATCAATCCCAGGAGCCGTTGAAGGCAGCAGCAAGTAAGCGGGCTCAGCGGAGGTTCCAATCGCCAATGAGTTCCATGAAGAAGCGGCATTTCCCGTTTCCCCCCACAACCCCTCTTTCCTATACCCTACCCCTACCTCACACCACTAATGTTTGGAAAACAATGGTTAAGAAAAATATCTATAACCTATGACCCATGTACTTTGTATTTTTATCTTTCACTTTTGTACAAGCTCATTGGCTTTTTACAATAGTCTATTAGTGATTTTCTATATGTATATGGAATTGTCACAGCCTCTGAGTCCACTGTGCTCCCCTTTTCTTAACAGTTGTATGCTCCCTCCTACTGCCTGATGAAGTAGGGTCACGCCTGCGAAACGTGTTGCAAATTTATGTGGAGTGTATAAATAAAATGTATTTGTTCAAACATCACCACATTTATGGTATGTCCTTTGGAGTAGGTAATTCCACCACTACCTCTTCTATATTTTAAGAATTTTAGTTGATTTTCTCCTGCTGGCGTCTCTGTTGCTTACCTTATTTAACATTTTTTTTATTGGTAGTTAGCTGTAAAAATATCTAGACAAAACAATTAATTAAAAATGCTCTTCATCCAAATTCCAATTTATAAAATAAGTAAAATGACTGTGAAAATATATATATATATATATATATATATATATATATATATATATATATATATATATATATATATATATATATATATATATAAATATATATAAGAATGTACAGTATCTCAAGACTGTGCTAGACTATGACACACAGGTATAGAATATCACAGTTGTGGGACGAAGAATCAGCTTGAATGGCATAGATGTACACACTGTTCTGATTTACTTCCAACACAAAGTTAATAAAGCATGTAGTATTTCAGAATCAGAATCAGAATCAATTTATTTTCGCCAAGTAAGTTTGCACCTACAAGGAATTTGTCTTGGCAGTTGCTTAACAAACACAAACAAAAACAATACAAGGACAGACAGTGTGAATATTACAAGTTGAGGACATTATAAGTATAGTGGCAGTAAGCAATGTGAGAATTGTTCATGTTTAGTTCTGTGCTGATTACTTTCAGTCCTAGCAGCTCTAACGTGGTTCAGCATTAAGTATGGCTACCGCTTAAGGAAAAAAACTGTTCCTGTGTCTAGAGGTTTTGGTAGCGATTGACCGGAATCTTACTCCTGAAGGCATGCGCTGGAAGATGGAGTGAGCTGGGTGAGAGGGGTCAGAGGCAATTTTGGTTGCTCTCTTTCTGCACCTGCTAGTGTAAAGATCCTGCAGGGAAGGTAAGCTACAGCCAATTATCCTTTCCGCTGATCGGATGATGCGCTGCAGCCTCCCCTTTTCTAATGCTGAGCAGGAGCCGAACCATACAGTCATAGATGATGTTATGGTTGATTCGATGATTGCAGTGTAGAACTGCACCATTAGATTTTGAGGTAGGCCAAACTTTTTCAGCTGCCGTAGATGGTACATTCTCTGTTGTGCTTTCTTGACAATAGTGGCAGTGTTGTTGTCCCATTTTAAGTCGTTTGAGATCGTGGACCCAAGAAACTTGAATGACTCTACTTGGGTTATTGTGGATCCATTTATGGTTAAGGGGAGGTGCTGGGGGGGAGATCTCCTAGAGTCTATTATCATCTCCATGGTTTTGAGAGCATTTAGTTCCAAGTTGTTGCTGCTGCACCAGGAGTAAAATATAAACTATAATAACAGAGCTATCACGATCAATCAGACATATGTATAATAGCAAGCTTGTGCCATAGTCTGGAACATTCTAGCACGTATATTCACAGTTATTGACTTTATGGCAGGTGTTCAATTGAAGGATTTAATGGATTGTTCTGCATGGGCTTCTATACAATTAACTACTAAACTAATAATTCATTGTTGAAGTTTTAATACACGCATGTGATCTATTGATATTGTTTTTGCAGTCATTTCTCCTGCACTCTCTCCAATGGTCAGCATGTACACACATCCACCCACCCCTTAGGGCATAATTCCCCAACCCTGTCCTCAAGGCCCCCAACAGTACACATTTTGCAGAGAAACAACAAAGATTCACAGGTGGAGTAATTAGTGTTTCAGCAGTGCTGATTAACTATTTCTGTGGATTTCCACAAAACATGCACTGTCGGTGGGCCTTGAGGACAGGGTTGGGGAACACTGCCTTAGGGGGTTTGAAGAACTATCTATCTAAGTTCATGCAGTCAGGTGTCTGTTTATTCACATCACTACCAGCATATCACTACCTGCCTGTCATCAGAATTTATCTGCCTATCAATCAGGGGCGCTTCTAGCCCTTTTGTCACTCCTGGCAATCAATCCTGTAGTCATTGGAACTATTGTTAAGGAAGCAGAAAGCTTTTTCTCTCCAGACCCTTAAAACATTCTTCCAGGACAGGGAAAATATTTTTTTTCCTTGTACTGACAGTAATTTATTGTGCCTTTCCCCATCATTGCACTCCAAGCCACCGCCTGGACTGCCAATGGCTTGAAGCGCCTCTGCTATCAATACCTGACTCTAACAAGAAACTACCCACTACTATTTGCATGGTATTATTTGCTTGTAAATGGTATTAACTGCCTGTCATTGATATTATCTTCTCATCATTGCTATTCATCCATCACTGGTATTATCTTCCTGTTATTGATATTGTCTGCATATCATTGCTATTTACCTATCATTGTTATCTTCTTATCAATAGTGAAAAATGAAATGTGTATGGTATTGATCTATGACTACTATTTTTATTATCTACTTATTATTGGTAATATTGGTTTGTCATCAGTACATGCAGTTAATGTTACCTATCCTAATTTTTCCCTGCTTGTCTTAGATTAGAATAGTGTTCGTAATACAGGTATGTGAATGCCTTTGATATCTGCCACTGGTAACATCTAAAAATCAAAGGAGTGTGCTTGTTGCGCTCGCTTAGGTTTGCATACTTTCATGTTATGTCCATTAATCGGTCCGGCCCACAATTTATTGTTGCTAAGTGTATTTTTTGCCATGCTGTGCTATGCATACATTACATCTACCTTTCTTTCATGCCAAAAGGTGCCTTATATTTTCTGGCACACTAGACATGTCCCTGATACAGAAGTCGACATGCCTAACTAGTTATTGCATTAAAATGTATTGATTAATGTACAATAACATTTGTGATGATGTTATTGTGTATCAAGCATAAAACTTTGATAACTTTCACTTTAACTTTTATTCATGGCAGCTGCGCTTACAATTTTGATAGTAAATCAACACCTTTAAAGCCATCTGTATGAACTAGCCCTTACTGATTTCTCAATAGTCTGCACAGATGTGAAGTGTTTTGAAAGCTTACTGCGAGTCAGAGTGATTACAGGTTTGCCATGTGTCTCTTTTTACAACCCAGGGAGTGATTATGTGATTATAGCAGGCAAACACTCCTAGTGCATGCAATTGTCTTTTAAGTGACAAATTCTCTGAAGAAATTACCTACAGGGGAAGAATACTCACAGCATGCTCAGTTACACTTCTTTATCATACAAAAGAATGCATCTATGTGGCTTTCTCAGTTTGATTTTCATTTTCAAGCATTCCACGAATAAAACATGGTATAAACAGGGGCGGACTGACAACTCATGGGGCCCCCGGGCAATAGGAGATTACGGGGCCCCCATACCAGTGTTTCCCACCTTTCACGTTATATTTTTACAGACTAAGATATAATCATTTATTGACAACAGTAAATATGTTATATTGAGATATTGTACACCGCCAAAAAATGGGTGTGGTCACGCAACAGAATGTGGGCGTGGTCATGGGTGGGGCAAAATATACATGTCCTTAGCAGTGGTGTAAAAGGTCTGCCGGGGAAGTCTGAACTCTGCCATAGTGTTTCCCCCCAAAATACATGTAATCTGACAGCATTTCACCAAAAATCCATGCAATTTGGCAGAGGTTCCTCCAAAATACAGATAATATGGCAGTCGTTCCCCCAAAACAGACATTATCTGGCAGCAGCGGTTCCCCCAAATACACATAATTTGGCAGCGGATGACCAAAAATACATGTAGCAGCAGTGGTTCCCCCAAAATACACAGAATCTGGAAGCAGCAGTTCCCCCATTATACACAATCTGGCAGCGGTTCCCCAAAAATACACATAATCTGGCAGCTGTTTCTCAAAATACACTTAATCTGGCAGCAGCAGTTCCCCAAAAATAGTTAATCTGGCAGCAGTTCCCCCAAAATAGGTGCCCCCAGTATAGGTAACCAGGTCAAAAGGTATCCCCAGTGGAAGTATCCAGGTCTATAGGTTTTCCCAGTGCAGGTATCCAGGTCTATAGGTGTCCCCAGTATAAGTAGCCTAATCTACAGGTGTCCCCAGAATAGATAACCAGGTCTATAGATGTCCCCATTTAAGATAGCCAGGTCTATAGATGTCCCCAGTTAAGATAGCCAGGTCTATAGGTGTCTCCTGTATAGATAGCCAGGTCTTTAGGTGTCCCCAGTATATGTAGCCAGGTGTATAGGTGTCCCCAGTATAGCCAGGTCTATAGGTGCCCCCAGTATAAGCAGCCAGGTGTATAGGTGCCCCCAGTATATGCAGCCAGGTGTATAGGTGCCCCCAGTATATGCAGTCAGATGTATATGTCTCCCCAGTATAGCCAGGTGTATAGGTGCCCCCAGTATAAGCAGCCAGGTGTATAGGTCTCCCCAGTATATGCAGCCAGGTGTATAGGTGCCCCCAGTATATGCAGTCAGATGTATAGGTCTCCCCAGTATAGCCAGGTGTATAGGTCTCCCCAGTATAGCCAGGTGTATAGGTCTCCCCAGTATATGCAGCCAGGTGTATAGGTGTCCACAGTATAGCCAGGTTTATAGGTGCCCCCAGTATATGTAGCTAGGTCTATAAGTGCCCCCAGTATATGTAGTCAGGTGTATAAGTGCCCCCAGTATATGCAGCCAGGTGTATATGTCTCCCCAGTATATGCAGCCAGGTGTATAGGTCTCCCCAGTATATGCAGTCAGATGTATAGGTCTCCCCAGTATAGCCAGATGTATATGTCTCCCCAGTATAGCCAGGTCTATAGGTGCCCCCAGTATAAGCAGCCAGGTGTATAGGTCTCCCCAGTATATGCAGCCAGGTGTATAGGTGCCCCCAGTATATGCAGTCAGATGTATAGGTCTCCCCAGTATAGCCAGGTGTATAGGTCTCCCCAGTATAGCCAGGTGTATAGGTCTCCCCAGTATATGCAGCCAGGTGTATAGGTGTCCCCAGTATAGCCAGGTTTATAGGTGCCCCCAGTATATGTAGCTAGGTCTATAAGTGCCCCCAGTATATGTAGTCAGGTGTATAAGTGCCCCCAGTATATGCAGCCAGGTGTATAGGTCTCCCCAGTATATGCAGCCAGGTGTATAGGTCTCCCCAGTATAGCCAGGTCTATAGGTGCCCCCAGTATATGCAGCCAGGTGTATAAGTGCCCCCAGTATAAGCAGCCAGGCTTGTAGGTGTCTCCAGGAGGGGAGACAGCCAGTGAAGGAGGGCGATGGGCATAGCAGCGGAGAAGGGGGGAAGTCCCCCCCCTTCTCTCACCTTGGGGCCCCCCTTCCTGGCTCTCCCCTCCAGAATCTGTAATGTGTCGGACAGCTGGAAGCGGCTGACAGCAGGCGGAGACTTACCGCTGTTCAGCCACCGGAGGCATCGCTGATCTGTGTGCAGCTAGTCTGGGCTTCTCAAGCCCACACTAGCTGCACACAGATCAGCGATCCCTCCGGTGGCTGAACAGCGTCTCCGCCCGCTGTCAGCCGCTTCCAGCTGTCCGACACATTACAGATTACGGAGGGGAGAGCCAGGAAGGGAGGCCCCAAGGTGAGAGAAGGGGGGGGGGGAACTTCCCCCCTTCTCCGCTGCTATGCCCACCGCCCTCCTTCACTGTCTCCCCTCCTGCTCAGGGCGGGTGGCGGGCCCCCCCCTGATCACGGGCCCTCGGTCCGTGCCCGAGTGCCCTAATGGTCAGTCCGCCCCTGGGTATAAACAAAATGATACAGAGTAAAATTGGAGGGGCTTTAGGCCTGACACCCAGAGCAGCGCTTTTAGCCATGCTTTGGAATTACCGGTGATTCCAAAAGTGCTTGGCTTATGTAAATGAATGCAGGTGATTCCACAGCTGTGATTGCGATTTCCCCAAATTGCAATTGTGGGCCCTGCAGCAATTTTGTGATTTTCCTAGAGCGATCCATAGATCCTAGAGTGATCAGCAATTGTCGGAAAATTGCGGTCACTCCAGGAAATTGCAATGTAAAGCACGGTACTTTGTGCTTCCAAAAATCACAGTGATTTCAGGAAGCTCCAGTGGGTCCCAGACCTTACATGCATTTCATACGCCATGTACAGCAAAGACCTGATTTACCAAAGGATCCAAGAGTCCCATTTTTTTCAGGACTGACCTTTTTTTCACCCCTCTGTCCCAGATCCCGCCCCCTGCAGGCAAAATCCTGAGTTATACAGGGCAATAGGGCTGATAGCCATGCTCCTCTGTCTCTCTGTATGCTGGAGACAGTACACATACACACGCAGAACTGGCTGATGATGCTTATTGCATCATCACTGTGCTGCAGGACTCTGTCTGTCTGAGCTCCATGTAGCTTCACCCCTTTTGTGAATAGCCCAGAGAGGAAGCAGGAAGACTGGAGATGGAAAGACAACTGCCTAGCATGGTCAGCCTCCAGTGGTGCAGTGCTCTGAAGCCCCAACAAGAAGGAAGATTGGATGCAGCAGCTGCTTTGGTGAGTTAGTGCTGCTCTGTCCTGTGTGTCCCAAGCCCTCCTGTGTGTGACCTGTCTCTGGTCTCCCTGCCCTCCTGTGTATCCCTAACCCTCCTGTGTGTCTCCTGTCTCTTGTCTCTCTGCCCTCCTGTGTGTTCCCCTGCCATCCTGTTTGCCCTGTCTCTCGTCCCCCTGCCCTCCTGTGTGTCCCTAGCCCTCCCTTGTGTGTCCTGTCTCTTGTTCTCCTGCCCTCCTGTATGTCCCTAGCCCTCCCTTGTGTGTCCTGTCTCTTGTTCTCCTGCCCTCCTGTATGTCCCTAGCCCTCCCTTGTGTGTCCTGTCTCTTGTTCTCCTGCCCTCCTGTATGTCCCTAGCCCTCCCTTGTGTCTCATGTCTCTTGTCCCTCTGCCTCCTGTGTGTTCTCCTGCCATCCTTTGTCTTCTCTCTATTGCCCCTTTGCCTTCTGTACATTCCCCAGCCCTCCTGTGTATCTCCTGTTTCTTACTACCCTCCCTCCTGTGTGTTCCTCTGCCTCCTGTATATGTCCTGTCTCTTGTCCCCCTGCCCTCCTGTGCGCCCCAAGCCCCCCCCCCCCCCCCCCAGTGTGACTTTGTTCTCTCGCCCCCTCCCTCTTGTGTGTCCCTCTGCCTCCTGTGTATGTCCTGTCTCTTGTCCCTCTGACTCCTATGTGTTCTCCAGCCCTCCTGTGAGTCTCCTGTCTGTTGTCCCCTCCTCCCTGTGTGTCCCGCTCCCTCCTGTATGTCCCTCTGCCTCATAGCTCCTAACTGTCCCTCTTTGGTCTCTTTTGGAGGCACAGTCCCTCTTTGGGCACCAAATCCCTCTGTCAATATTGATCCCTCATTACTAGTCGCTCTTTCATGACTAATGCAGAGGCGTAGCTAGGGCTTTCAGAGCCCGGGGACAAAGACTATTAATGCACCGTGTTGGGGGGGAACCGCCAAAAAGGGGCGTGGTCATGCAACATAATGTGGGCGTGGTAATGGGTGGAGCCAAATATACATGACCTTAGCAGTGGTGTAAAAGGTTGCACAGAGAAGACAGATCTGTGCTCCGCTGATCTGGTCTAGACTGGACCAGATTAGCGGAGCACAGATCTGTCTACTCTGCGCGAATGGAGTGAGTGTTCTGCTGCCTGCCCGCCACTCATATCTGCAGGGGGAGCGAGAGATAGGGTGAGCCCTAAGGTGAGGGAAGGGGGGGGGGGGGGGAGGGCTCTCCCTCTTCTCTGCGCTCCCGCTGGGGGGGAAATAAAAAAAAACACAGGTCACGGCTGGGCGCCCCTAGGGACCCAGTGCCCGGGGGCACATGTCCTACCCCGCCCACCCCAACCTACGCCCCTGGACTAATGTAAAGATTTATGCAAATATGTGTATTTTTCTACTGAAATTATTATCTTATGTGTGACTAGGATTTTATTGGGGGTGTGGCTAGGGGTGTGGCTTAAGTATCCCTCTTTCTGATTTCAAAAGGTTGGGAGGTATGGATTTACTAAAGTGTGAACTGATGTGAGCTTGCTTTCAATGCAATCATCCAATACACTAGATATGCTCTGATTTTTCTTTCTATATTCTTATATTTGAATTTCCCAGAATAATGTTGAATGTTTAAAGTATATGTTATTTCTTTAATCCTTGTAAATGTCACACTTCGGAGCCTAATTTTTCATAACAGAAATAAAAATATTTTATGTATTCTATATATATTAATCCACATATTTCATTGTATGCTAATAAATGCATTAGATCACATGTTAACTAATTATGTGATCATGTTTCCGTATTGTCCTAGTGTTTTAGAGTGCCATTTTGTATTAGTTAATGTAAAACCACTTGCATGGTAGTTTTAGCATTCTATTTTTAAACAATTACACAACTGCAACATGAAAAAACGATGTACCTTGTATTACAGCCACAGGAATTAGATGTTAAAGTTGGCGCAGTAATCTATGCATAAAACCAGACATTATAGCATTAACACTGGTTTCTGCATTAACCACTTTATCATTATTTTAAAGGTTTCCGCATGCTTTAACAACTTTCGCAGAATGTTGTTAAACAGATGAAGATTAACTTTGCACATCAAATACAATGTTCAGCTACAATGTAATCAGATCATGTTTGCATGGTATTCACATCGTGTTTGGTCTTAGCCGGAAAGCCAGCCAGCCTCTGAGATAAATGTAATCAGGAACTGATTTCCAATGCAGGAAGTAGATGAAGCATCATTTGGAAAATCATAAAGTTTACGAAACGCAATGCTATGAACTCTGCTAAGATCTGTATTTAAGATGCATCCAAAACACTTAAGAACATAGAACACATTTTAAATAAACATCCATATGCACAAGCGCTTGAGCAGTTGTTGCTCACTGGCTGATGTCAATACCTAGTAAGCAGTGTGGCACCTAGGTTCTCAACACATCGTACATGTACCCAAGGGCTATTAATGTGGGGTTCAACGATTACTTGAACTTTTCAATATATTACGTTTTAAGAATAAAAAAATAGTCTATCACATATGAACAAACCTGAGTAAGGCCTGGTGCACACCGAGCGTTTTTTGTAGCGTTTTCCAAACCGATTCCGCCTGTGAAAACGCTTGGCTAATGTATTTCAATGGGATGGTGCACACCAGCGGTTTGAGGTTTTTAGCAAACCGCAAACGTGGGTCCTGCAGCATTTTTGCGGTTTGCAGATGCGTTTCTGTCTCAATGTAAAGTATAGGAAAAGCTCAAACCGCTCAGAAAAACGCTAGAGCAGTTTTCCAGGCGTTTTTGATTGAAATGATTCTTTCTTAGAAATTGGTAGTTCTCTTGTTATCAATGGGTGCTTCCACATTCCACCATAAGTCATCCCTGGGACCTTCTTCCATAGGGAGTAGTCACCCATATCTCCTTAAGCATAAGGTGGAAATTAACCTCTTTTGCTTAACTTTGCACTCTACTAGAAGGAAAGAAAATATCATCACCTATTTTCAGAGTATCCCCTATCCCATGTACATTGTTGGCTTTTATTGCTTTAGATTACCAAGAAAATACTATCCTGCATAGGATACTAGTGCTTTAAAGTATTTCAGAATCAGA